>NW_025113096.1:4459359-4734359 GCF_010416935.1 Polistes fuscatus
TGCCCATAATTATGAAAGTGGTCTAAGTCAAAATTAAAAAAAAAAAAAAAAAAAATTAAATAATTCATATATTTTCACGATATTGTCAAAAATGAATTATTAGATAATGTTTGTTATTACAATATTATATAGAATTCATTTAATGTTCAAATGTAATCCTTTAAATATCTCTAAACAAGAAATATATGACTTAGACCACTTTCATAATTATGGGCACAATTCATATTCCATCATTTTATAATGTGAGAGAGATCAAAAAAAATATTGTTTATTTAATTAACTCACCTTATATGTATATATATATATGTATGTTTAGCTTCGTTTAACTTCGTTGAATCTTTCTTTCTCTGTTCATTCCTTCTTTTACGAATAATCTTACGTGAAGTTCAATTAATTGTCATTTGTTTACACAAACGTATCTTTTCACCGAGTATTTTCACCAGAGTTTTAAATCACCATGTATATATATAGGATCACTTATTATAATCTATGATATCTTATTAATTGTATGAAATATATGTATGGGGGAGGGGGGAGAGAAAAGAAAAAGTTTCAACAAATCGTCACACTAAAGTTTGATACAAGTTTTCGATCACTTTTCGATAACTAAACACATTGATAATCTTATTTAGTATATATATATATATATATGTATCAATCTACTTTATAAACAAACAAAAAGATCGGATATTAGTATGCACTAATTATCACCGAATATATTTGTTCATTTGTTTCGTATCACCATATAATAACAATCACTTATGAATATAATATAAATAATCTAACGTCTTAAAACAAACCACCTGATATCGCGCAAAAATTCTCCCACGAATAATAATTCTTCTTCTCGTAGACGAAAATAACAGAATTAAACTACAACGAATCTTAATCGACAAAAATATATTTTATCTATCTTTATTAACCAACAACAAAAATGTAGAATCAAATTTATTGTTAAATAATTACAGAATCCGATTATACGCTAGAGGAGGATATATGTGTGTTGTCAATGAAATTAAAACGAAAACAAACTGTATCTCTCTTTTCCCAACACGCGTTTATAATCGGAACTAACAAAAACTACAAAAATGGGGATAGGTGCTTCTATTTTCTCTAATATTCTTCGATTGATGAAACGTTAACAAAAGTTTGAATTGAAGAACAAATTTGAAAGAACGAAACGAACCCACTACTCGCACTACTCGCAAACGTTGTTGCCGTCGGCAATCGACGATTGGTGATAGCCACTACCAGTTGTAATATACGCGTTGGAAGTTTATTCAGGATTCAGGTAGAAAAGAAGAAGAAAGAGAAATCGTCTCTTCTCACAGTGTATCTCTCACGGTGTCCTCTGACGGTGTAGAATCGATCGTAGCGAGACGTAAACTGTCTTCGCTCGCGCTGGGAACTGGACTTTTATAAAGTGCATACCTGTGTGTGCTGCTTGTATTCTCTCTCTCATGCACTCCCCTTATATATATATATATATACATATATATATATATATCTCTCTTTCTCTCTCTTTCTCTATCATGGTGTTCCCCATTGGTCTCCGCCAAATAATGATTACTTCTGGCCGGCGGATAATGCGTTGGCCTCGCCGGTCATTATCATAACCGTCGCCATTATCATCAATCATCATCAATCATCATCATCATCATCAGCATCACATCATCATCATCATCATCATCATCATTATCATCATCATCATCATCATCATATCATCATCATCATCATCATCATTGTCGTCGTCTCGGACGTAGTGCATAGTCGTGTTTTAGTATCCCAACATATCTTCTTCGCCATCATCATCATCATCAATGTAGTTACGATCATCATCATCATCAGCAGCATTATCGTTATCGTCATTATTACATTCGTTCCAGCAAGGAAAAGAAATAACGCCAGTGAGTATATAGTTCATCTCGGTGATTCAGGATTAGTCATTCCATCTCTCTTTTTCTCCCCCCTCCTACCCTCCTCCAGCCCCTTTCTCTCTTCGGTCTATTTCTCTCCTCTCTCTTCTCTTTCTTTTTCTCGTTCTCTTTTGTTTTTTTCATGAATTAACATTCTTTAATCTTGTTTATCCATTATTAGGTCTATCTCCTTTCTACCTGAGTTTTATATATTCATGGGGTTATTATTCTCATGAGAAACATCGATAAGGAAGGGTAGAATAAGATGGGGGTGGGTGGGGGGGAATATATTAATATATTTAAGAGACGGGACGAGAAGAAGGATTTATTTCTCGTTGGAAAACATATTCGCTTGGTTGATCTGAAAATAGTTGACCTATAAAGGGTCTCTGTCTTTTTCTCCCTCTCCCTCTCTCTCTCTCTCTCTGCGCTCTTTCATAATCCTAAATCAAGAGCTAAAGTTTTATTTCTAATTGTACGAATATCAGGATAATCTTCTCATTATCTTATTATTTGTTATTTTTTTTTTCTTTCCTTTTTACAAGGTTAACGAGTTAAAGATCTTTCGTTAGAGTTTGATGCGATCCGATCTGATCTGATCTGATCGATCGATCGGTGGAGGAGTAGTCGATCAAGTTGGTTGACCTTGAGGCAGGTCGTCGAAACGGTCCATCGTAAAATCTATAAAAGAAAGCAAAACATAGTGGGAAGGAAGAGAGAGAGAAAGAGAGAGTTGTTAAGTGAGGTTGAGTTAGGTGTGTGGGGGTGGTGGTAGTGGTGGTTGGTGGTAGTAACATAGTGCCAGTTTACTATATTCATTCTTTGCATTCTATCAACTCGCTTGTAAACCGGATTATTTCTGTCGATTACGTAACCTTCCTCCTCCTCCTCCCCTTTTTTCTCTTCTTCTTCTTCTTCTTCTTCTTCTATTACTACTATCTCTTTTTCCTCATTCTCTTTCTATTCATATATAAATGTCTCCCTACTTGCGAGTTGTTTGACTTCATTTTCTTTGACAGAAATATATTTAACGATGCATACATACGTTTTTACATACGTTATTGTAAATAGCGATCTTGAGTATTTTAATATATTTCTTTTTTTTTTTTTATTTTTCTTATTTTTATTTACCCGTTGAGATATCTCAGGAATATATCCTTGCAAGTTACCGACCGAGCAAGGATGCACTACGTTTGCGTGACTTCTTATCGGCTTGCGTACAACAAACTTTCGTAATGTCAGACAAATTATAGGAAATGAAGATATAACGTGATTTTAGTCTTTACATTTCGTATTAATATTTTTGAAAAACAAATAAAAAAAAACAAATTAGGTTATTACAATTTCCTTTGATTCAAGTAGTGTTCTATTTGAATTTCGCGCCATTTTGTAAAAGAAAAAACAAAAAGGGAATAAACCGAATATGATCGACAAATTTTGAAAATAAAAAACAAATACAAATTATTCAGTACTACGAGAAGAAGAATAAAAAGAGGAGGAGGAAGAGGAAGAAGAAGAAGAAAAAGAAAGTATCAAGTAATAGATTTTCCTGGATCGAATCGAGCGATCGAGCTTTTATTGAAATTGGCGAAGATCCAAAATGGCAGCCGGTCTAGCTTCTATTTTATTCGATTCGAGTGGATTGAGTGGTGGACGCCCACCGTATGGAGTTCTACGTCGACTGGCGAATCTGAAAGAACAACCTGGTGCTCTTAAATCGTGCTGTGAAAAAGAAAGAAAAAAGAAAAAAAGAATCGTCATAGATAATAATTGTGAAGAGAAGAGGGGGGTGAAAAAAAGTAAGAAGGAAAGAAATAAATAGAAATTCCCCCCAAAAAAAAGTCATACGTAACGAACGCGTTTACGTGAGCTTATAGTTATATATTTTCGTAAATCAAGATAAAAGAGAAAAAAAAAGGAGAAGAAACGAAAGCATCTATAATTAAATTTTAACATCTGACGCGTTCGTGCGAACTTTAATCTTCTTCTAATGTAAAAGAGAGAAAAAAGGAACGAGAAATAAAAAAACGAGATGGAGAACTTATGTAATGAAAGTTAGATGATTAATGTTTAATGAGAAGAAAAAAAAATCTCAAATAATATATATACAAATATATAAGAAGAAAGAAAAATAATCGAAACAAAATTAAATGTTTTAGAAATATATATTGCGTTTGTACAGGAATAAAAAAAAAAAAGAAGACGCCATTTTTTAAAAGCTTCACGCGAAGTTTTATCGACAAAGAAAAATGAAAAGTGTATTATCCTCTGCGTATATAAATGTGATGATACGCATATAAAATCTCGAGGACGACTGCTGAAACGACGAGAGGAAACGGGATTTGCACGATTCGGCACGAGGGTGAAGTTCATTGAGCACGAAGGCGAAAGGTTCAAGGTCGTTAAAGTACTCGGCACGGATTAACGAGAAGAGGGGAGACAGACGAATGAAAAGAGAGGTAGAGAGAGAGAGAGAGAGAAAATAGTAGGGGAAGTCTGGATCGGTAGGGAAGATTATGATCGTATCTAGGAGGCATGAAAAACGGCCAACAAGGGGTCCTTCGGAATTGAAAAAAATCCTCGATAGACGTGAAGCTATACTCAACAAATGGCGGAATGGTATGGTTCATAAAAAATCATTAATCAGTTATATTATGCTTCGTTAATTCCTTTGAAAAGCAATTCCGCTTAATTTATCTCCTCGTGTATCTCGTGTTACATGTTTGAATTAACGTAATGTAACTTCGAGAGAGAAAAAGAGATTACATCAAAGAAACGTTGCAAAATTTATCAACTAAATCGATTGTGTGTTGCCTCGATTAATTTGTTTGTTTTTTTTTCTTTCTTACTTCGTTCGATTCGATTAGTCGATAATGAAGTTACCAACCATATCGACCGTAGGAATGTCGATACGAGAAGTTTCAGTGTTCTTCCGAGCTGTGGCAGCACTTGTACTAATTTTCTATAACACTCTGTTGAATTTATTTATTTATTTATTTTCGCTTGGCTGCGCGGAGAGTGTATTATATATTATCTCGGATTTAATTCTTCGTATTGCATATTATACATAGATTAAAATCTGGAATTTGTTTTCAAGCACGAAACTTCGATTATCTTTCACGCGATCGGGATAACGTTATCGACGGTAAATTATAAAACGTAATTATTATAACGCGTTATTCTATTTTTGAATTTTATTTTTCAACTTTGAAAACAAACATCCCTCGTTTAGCATATCTCCAAAGTAAATCATAATTTTGATTGTACTTATCGATCGAATTTTTACTCCAAATTAATTTTTATTAATATTATTATTATTATTATTATTATTATTATTATTATTTTCATTTAATATTCATTATTAGAATGAACAGTTTTTTTTTATTAATTAACGATCGATCTAGATAAAAATAATAATAATAATAATATGTAGAAAGTTCAACCGAGGCCAGCTGTGCGTGTGTTGTATCGGTTCTCTCGAGTTTTTAGTTGCATCAACGGCTGCTGCAGTTCTTCGCGCCGACGCAGTTTAATACCTGCAGCTGTCTGTACCCTCGAAAAAAGTGTCATCATCTTTCTTAATTTTTTTTCTTTTTTTTTTTGTGTATTAGCCTCGGGCGTGCGTTGTTACTATGTTTTTTTTACGAATAAAAATTACCAAAGATAAATAAGCCATTTCAAAATTACACCCTTCGTTCGTTGTTAATTTGTGCGAGTGATAGCGTAGGATGAAATAATAGTGTTGGTTTGTTATAATTATTCGTACGTAACTGGATTGTTATTGATCATTATACGGATGAAACGAACGACTGCAAGTATGAACACAAACAATATATTTCAAATATATTTTAACATATAATTTCAATTGCAACTTAGATTGCTATGATTTGTTTTCTATAGAATCATTCGTTTTTTATTCTGCAAAAAAAAAAATAAGTATAATAATACAATTTTTTAACAGAATTAATCGTTAAACAAGTTATTTCACAATTCTATGATCAAGTATAAATTAATGTAGTAATATAATAGGTGACCACCCCCTACATTGACCCCCATTGAAAAAAACAACAAATAATGGTCACGGATAATTAACGAGACAGTAAACGTGATTGATTTTCATTAGTTTCAATATACAAAATAATTGCAAAAAACCTGATGTATAATATATATTAATATTATTATTAATATATATTGCTATATATATTATAATAGATATAATTATTAATATATATAGATATAATATATTAATATTTAATATAATATAATTATAAAAATAAAATATATATATGCTAATAATTATATCTATTATAATATATATTAATACATATATAATATTGATACGAATATACTTGAATAAGTTATATTTTAAAAATAATATTTAGAAAAAAGAAAAAGTAAAAGAAAAAAAGGAACAGTTAAATACTGTTGTCATTGAATATCATAGTTGACACGAATTGAATGCAACACTCTGCAATTGTCGGTCATGGTTCAGTCGATTTATCCGGATCTACTTGATAGCATTGACAGCAGAGGAGGATCCGGAATTCAAGTGGTATCTAATAAATGATTATACGTGAATACCTACAACCGTATAGATAGTTATGGTAACTCTAGGCGTTCACGGTTGCGCGCTTTAAAAGACGGTCGTCGAACCTAACAGCCGATACGAGTACGTTGACTTCCGTATTATGCCTCATAAAAGTCGGCCGTGCGATTGAATTTTTATGAATTTATTCTATGCAACTTTGTTTAATCGATCGTCCGAGAAAACAATTGTTTCTTGAAAAAAAAATAAAAAAAAAAATTTTTAACCTGTATCACGTGGCACGATAGGTGTATTAATAAAAATTTATTTATTTATATATATATATATTTAAATTTATTAACACACCTATATATATATTATTATATATTATAATATTAAATAATAAATTAAATATTACATATATATATATATATTATTGAATATATTATATTTATTTAATTAATTATATATAAATAATAAAATTAATTAAATTTTCTTTTTTTATTTATTTATTTATTTATAATTTTTTTGCACTTAAGGATAGACAATTTTTGAGAAAAGAATAGAAAGCAGCAAACGTGTAGAATATATATATGTATATATATGTAAAGAAAATAATACGTGGAAGAAACTGTTCTGTACTCGATTTAAATTTGTAAATTGTGTTTTTCTCTTAACATGATATCTATAAATCACGCGATCGAGGTAATAATCGCATTGTTGTTATTCCGCTTAAAGAGTACGAAAGTGATCTTTCTAATATCGAGATGAATAATACAAAAATCGTAATTCATCATCAATTTCTTTTTTTCTTCCACATGCTTCTTTATTTCTTTTTTATTATTTTTTTTTTATATCTGCTCACAACGATCATCATTGTCTTCCTTCTCGTTTCGGTTTCACTTTAAGTCGAGCGTGACTGCAAAATTGCAATTGCAACCTCTTCTCAACATCGTAACTGACATCACGATTTCGTTTAAATCCATTCAAATTGTTAAGATATTTTCGCCATTCAATTTTTTTAATCAACGTTAAATCGTCGTTGGACCAATTTGATTTGTTCGAATAATCTAACTTTTTTTTTCACTTCAATAACAACAACAACGAGAACAATTGTCGTTGCAATTAAAAAAAAATTTTTTAATATTATTTAATTTATTATTATTATTATTTTTATATTATTATTATTAATTATTTAATATTTGTCGATAATCTTATTTTATCTATAAAATATGCAGCAGTGTTCTTTGCAAGATAAAAAATCCAATCGCAATTTTTAAGGTTATGAATGAAAAATATTTGAATTGCAAAGATGGCGCCATAGGTCTATCGATTTTCTTCACACATAATTTTTAAGGTTATTATTGAATTATTTAATCATTTATTTTTCGGGGGTGGGGGAAGGAAAAGGAAAAAATTGTCTTGCAATAATTTGTATGCGTATAAAAGTAGTAACGTTTCCTATATGAATAAGTAACCTCGTATTCCATATATCCTTTAAAGGGCAAATGATCGAACTGCGAGTAATTTGAATGCGTGATGATATTCCTTTTCGCTCCAAATAACTTCTAACGTCCGTTTCCTATTTATTTTCTCAATTCCACGATCATTTCTCGGTTACTTTATATGATGCTTGAAAAATTATTTATAAAAACTTTTCTTTTTAATTCTAAACAAACAGATAAACTCAAAAAATAATAAAAAAAAACTCAATTGACTTATCATTTAAAATAATTAAAATTTAATTGATTTATTATATCATATGTTAATAAAAAAAAAAACATTAAAACAAAGTTTTGATAAACAACAAATTCAATTGAAATAATAAAGAATAATTGTAATTTTAAAATCTATTCTGAAATTCATATACTAATCCAATATACAATAAATCAAATCTATTTTATTGTTGTTGTTGTGTTGAATTAGAAAAAAAAGAAACAAAAAGCAAAATCACACAAAATAAATTATCAATTATGTCAAATAAACTCTCATTCATTTACAATTACTAAAAATCACATATTAGATATCAAAAAAAGGAAGAAACATTAGCAAAACAAAAAAACAATCAATTCGTCTAAGGACTACGAAGTATCGTATTAAATTTTCTTTTTAATATATAAACGGTTACACGATTTTCCACTACCACCCCATATTAAATGGTACAACAGTAACACGTACCATTACAAAAGAAAAACAAACAAACATAAACAAAAAGAGAATATAAAAAGGATTTGAAAAGTGGTAAGAAGGTTTTAGGTAGGTAGGGATCATTTAGCAAACGTCGACGAGTCGGTTAAGTATAATCAGTCGTGTGTGTTTGTGTGTGTGTGTGTGTTTCGTAGTGTTTGCAGTCAAAGTATTTTTTTTTCATAGTAATTATTATCGACCCTTTAAGCATAGGTAAAACACACGACGCGTGTTAGAAAATTTCTCCTTCGTGCTTCGTAGATTAGAGATGGATAAAAGGAAGATTAAAAAAAGAAAAAGAAGAGAATAGTTGGAAGGGGGATGGAGAAGAAAGAGGTGTAAGGGGGGGAAGAGGAAGGTGATGTTTAGATGATACTCACAGACCGACGCTAATCGTTCCTCCTTCGAGCAATGCACCTCGTAACTTTTAACTCGAAAGAAGATGAGTAGAATATAAGAAAATAAAGAAGAAGAAGAAGAAGAAGTAGATGTAGAGAAGTAGATGTAGAAGAAGAAGAAGAAGAAGAAGAAGGAACGAACGTTAAGATAATATACGATGCGTTGCGTTCATACTAACGTAATAACCGAGTGGTGTGCATCGTGATTTGTTTCAGAGGTGTGCAGCGGAGGTGAATTGCCAGAAGTAGAGATCATAAGTCTGCTGGAGGAACAGATTCCCAGGTATCGTCTACGTGCCGACACTCTCACGGAATTTCAAGGTCAGTGAACTTATCTTTACTTAACTTTAATTATCATATGTATTTGATATTAGATATTTGTTTTATTTGATTTGATTTTATTTTAATTTTATATTAAATTTATATTAATTTAATTTTTTTTTTTTTTTAATTTAATTTTGTCTGTCGTTTTCTAATTAATATTCCGTTATTAGTTATTACGAATAAATGTTAATTAATTTTCTAATTTTTGTTTAATTAGCATTTATAAATAATATTTATTTGAATCGATTTTCTAACAAATGGGAAAAACAATTTTTGATTTTTAAATGAAGGAAGAAATATTATTGAAGATTATTTTGTTTTATTTTTAATTTTAATTAAATTTATATTGATTTAATTTGATTTAATTTTGTCTATCGTTTTCTAATTAATATTCTGTTATTAGTTATTACGAATAAATGTTAATTAATTTTCTAATTTTTGTTTAATTAGCATTTATAAATAATATTTATTTGAATCCATTATCTAACAAAGGGTAAAACAATTTTTGATTTTTAAATGTAGGAAGAAATATTACTAAAGATTATTTTGTTTTATTTTATTTTAATTTGATATTCGATTTTGTGTTATCTAGAAAGTTTTGAATATTGATCGAAATCAAATGAATAATTTCGAGATTAGTTATCATTGAAATGTATAACATCGATTGGACATTTTCTTTAAACCATTTTTTTTCCCGATATACGACTTTCACGTTAGTTTCTTCCTTACACGAGTTAGAACCTGTATATAAGAGAGAATAATTAGCGTTGTGATAAAAATTCACCTAAGCAATGTGATCTCCAGACTCCTCCCCACCGGATATTATACCTGCATAAATACACTATCGGCTAAAAGTTTGAAAATTCTTATTTTAAATTCGTAGAATTAAGAAGAAATTAAATACATTTTTAAACAATCCAACCGATGTAAAATTATTTATTTATCGAGAAAAACTTACGAGTGGTACGTGTTGATTGAATTTAATTTGACAATAATTTTATACGGTAAAAAAATTCGATTCGAGAATTGTTTTAAATTGATTATGTGTATATGTGTGTGTGAGTGTGTGTAGAAAAACTATGCAAGAGTACGAACACAAAAAATACTAAAATCTCTTTTAAAACATTGTTCAACTTATTAATATTTAAAATATATATATACAGCAAATTTTTTTTTTTTATGCAAATAAGCAAATAATTTTTAAACTTTTAGCTGGTAGTGTATTCATGCATGTCCACTGCTTTCACACGTGGTTTTTTTTAAACATGCAGTTAAAGAGGTACTCTCGTAAGAAGAAGAAGAAGAAGATGAAGATGATGAAAAAGAAAAAAAAACACGTTATAGTCTTTACAAGAAGATAAAAAGAAAAAATAACAGCTTCTTTTTTTTAAAAAAAAAAGAAACACCAATCTTTCTTCCCCTTTATTTGCTTTTGTTTTTTTTTTCTTCTTTTTTTAAGACCTGCAGTTTCATTTAAAGTCAAACAAAACGGGTTCGCGTTGCAAGGTCTCGTCAAGTATCCAACCTCTTCAAGGTCACGGCATGTTAGCATAAGACTGGTTTAACGATGAATAATAAAAATTATGAGGAAGGTGACTTTGAAGTATACATGCAATTAGAAATTAAAAAATTAATGTTGAAAAAATAAAATTTGCAATCACAATTGCATTTAATATTTAAGTATAGCTGTAGTTTTTAAAGCCCTTAAGCATTATTATCTATATTTCTCGGTTTCTTAACAACAAAGATCATAATCTTCATGGTATAATTAAAACATAAATTGGATAGGCGTCGTTAGAGATTAATGAAAGAGCCAGGGGGAACCTTTGTCGATCACTATAATTTCTATTCATTATTTTTCTGCTTTACAAGCAATAAAACAATCACTGCTTCTGCTACATCTTCTTCTTCTTCTTATTTTTCTTCTTCTCTTTTTTTTTTTTTTTTTTTTTTTACATTATTATCTCGACTAATTTTGTTTATTATATTTTCTTGTTACGTATAAAATGTGTATAATATTGTATGCATAAGAAGAAGTAAGAAATTTATAGTATGGTAATAAATTTACATATTATAAATATCTCGTGATACGTTTAAATTGTTAATAATTTAAATAATTTGTATTAACAATACTGAATAGTTTGATATCTTATAAAAAAAAATATAAAAGATATTTATTATTGTTATACTATATTAATATCTTCTTTTTTGTTTCATAATTTAATTAACAGAATTATAATTTTTTTACGATCAATGATTTTAAATGGTTCACCTTGTAATTTTAAATGTTAATACAAATATATATTCTTAAGATATATATATCGTTTCAATATTCTAGCAAATATTTGAATCTTTATTTGACCGTGAGATTAAATCGATATTACATTTCTATTCGTACATTTATTTATTTGTTTGATTTTTTCCATTTCGGTTAACCTAAACAACCTTATTTCCCTTGACACACCGGTTCCAACACTGATCGAGTTACGAGTCTCCAAACTAATTAAACTGTATGGCCCGGATATATGGGACACCATGAGAGGAGCGTGACTAATCGTTTGCTTCTGTTGTTGTGAACTATGAGATCGTATCGTGTGTCGAGCTAATAAAATGAAGCTTTAGAACGGGATAGGATATTGGACCGCACCTTTCTCTTTCGTGTGTATTTTACAAACAAAACAAAAATAAAAACATACCCAAATGAACGTGAAAAATAATAATAAGAAAATAAATTTACTTAACATAACTTTGGACGTACATAAATTTGCGTGCTATAAAATAATTTCGTAAAAAAAAAGGAAAAATACATCGTTCGAATGGTCTTTTTCTGTTGTACGAGAACCGCCATCTTGTTTTCTTTTTGGTTTGTTTTGATTTAAATAAACAGAAGAAGAAAAAAGAGTTAAACGAAAGGAAAATATAATTAATTACAAGAATTTTTTTTGTTTTGCATGATAATAATAATAATAAATTAAATAATATACATAAAATGATTGATTTCCGAAGAAAGTTACTTCCTGTTGTAAGAAAGCGGCCATATTGTCGTTTTATTAGAGATAAAATGATTATATTTATTTACTTATGAAATACTACGTGAATAAGCATGAATGAAATTTTTTGATTAAATCAACGTAATCGGGAAACATCGTCGAAGCGGAAAGAGTTTATTTGTAATCGAGTGACTTTTTATTTGATAATTGTTCTTAATCGAATATTTTTTCGGTTTTTTTTTTTTTTTTAGGTTACGAGAACGCCGATTGGTTTGTTCCATCGCCGGCGCTAAAAACCGAGGACGTCGATTTGAAACTAACGCCGGATCAAATCCGAGAAACGCTCAACTATTTCCGTGAGTACAATATAATTATTAGTTTATTTATTTATTCAATTTTTTTAACGGAGAGAATCAAACGAAAAGGCTGGAACACAACGACGTTCACGTTTTTCATATTAAATTTTTTTAAAATGAATTTTAACAAACGATAGAACGTCAACTTTATCGGAAATATATTGACGTTTATTTTTAGAAACGATTAAAATGATTGCGTGAAAACAAATAAAAAAATATTCACGGCGCAGAATATGGAATTGATGGGATCGAATATAAATCGCATTAGATGTTAGATAAATTCTTATCTTAAGGGTGGTTATAGCGATTCTTCTTATCTCTAATTACGTGACACTTCAGTTAGCGTGCCGTCGTAGTTTTTAATATTTTTTTAAATTATTATTATTTATTTCTTATTTGTTTTTTTTCTTTTTCGCTGTTACTTTCATTCCTGCACGTTCTTTCACTCTGGTTCACGGAAAAGATAAGATTCGTTGACAAAGATAGGAATCTTATTTTATCTAGCAAAGGTATTTAAGAGACAGAACCTTCTACGATATTGATTGGTCGATTTTTGATGTTCCGAGTTGCGCAGTCGATACGATCTTGTCACATGTCCATCCAACGATGTTGCGATTGGTGGCGATAAAAGAGCGCGAATCACGTGACCACACAATGTATTGTAGGAGAAATAAAGAGTACGACGAGTGTTAATAAAATGAAAGTCAATTTTCAATCAAATATTTATTATACGTTATGTTGGAAATTAATCAATTTGTAGTAAGGATATTTTTCTTGTTCAAACGGCAAAGTGAAAGATCGTTTGTTAGATAAAACTTTAATCACTTCTCGAGTTACGATACGATCGATTGATTACATTCTTATTACCCCAGATACAAACAAAAAATGTTGATTTCTTCTTATTAGAAAATAAATATGTAATGTAAATATATTTGTTTTAATTATTATTTCAATAGTTAGATTGTGTGTCGAATAATTTGCAAAAGATTTTCTTATCGGTATCAAATTTCTTCTTCATCCTTTTCTTTTTCTTTTTTTACTTTCGCGATACTTACTTTTTTTTACTTTCGCGATAACGAGGTATTCTTATTCGATGAAAGAAATGAAAAGCAATAATTAAAAAATAAACGTAGAGAAAAAAATCAATACGATAGATAAGAACATTCACACACACGCGCACACGCATGTACACGCACACATATTTAAACAAACAAACTAATTTATCATTGTCGATAATAACTAATCGCTGGGCTTTACAATAGAATGTTTCATCGATGTTTTCGAATATCGACATTTATGTTAAATTAATCAACCGCGAAAGAATAATTTATTATATTATTTGATTGCAATAAATAATATATCTGAAAGTGTTTGATGAATTAAAAGAAACGTATTTTAATATTTAATTATCGGCAAATCGTTTGTTGATTATATCGAAGTTCGTTGAGAAAGTTCTACGAAGATTGGAAGTATCACTGCATTCCGTTAGGTTTTTTCTAATCTTATAGGACAGGTACTAGTTTCACCGTTTGAAAGGTAATTCGTAACGAGTAAGACGAGTTATTGAGTATTTTCCTTTCCTTTTTTCATTTCTTTGTTTGTTTGTTTGTTTACTAGGTCAATTTTATTTAAATGGATAGTTTAGATTTGAATGAAGTCAATGGAAAGAGAAAAATCTAAGAAAATGAATTTACTTGTCAAATCGTTCGAATAATTCAATGATATTAAATAAAATCAGATAAAATATAAATAATTTCGTTAATTAAAGTCCCCTACGGTTTTAATAAAAAAGAAATATATTCCCATAATAAAAATAATAAGATATATATTTTATTTCGATATCAAATAAATATAAAATTATAATATATGAAAATATATTTATATATACTAATTTTCTTTTTACATACAATAAAAGTTGTTCGTTTGTTATAACATTTCAAATAAGTATAATAAATTTAAAACACACAAATTTAGAACGTAGAAATAATGATATAATATATCAAATATTAAATTAAATGTTCAAGTTTATATGTGCAACGATTGTATAATTTGGTTTTTTTTTTTGTGTATGAATGTACGAAGAATATTTTTCTTTTTCGTGATGATGTTGTATCCCTCCCCCTCCCCCTCCCAAGTCTATTTGATAATTGGCGCATGAAAATGACTATGTCACCCTTTCTCTTCGCATTTGTCTCCAATTTATCTTGTCTTTCATCTGTATACCTTTTATTCTTTCTATTCTTTTTCTTATTTTTTCTTATTTTTTTTTTTTTTTTAAACAATCCATTATCCATAATTTTAATCAATTACCAAAATGTGAGCTCGTTAGAGTGAAGCTCGTTAAAGTATACACACTACACGAGAGTATTCATCTAATTAAAATTATCAATTAATATTCGATCAATCGATTTCACGACATGAATGTAAAAAAGGAAAAAAGAAAGAAAGAAAAATAAAGAAAAAATGTACTACTTCAACCGTGGATGTATGAATATTTTATAAACGACAGCTTTCAGCTCTCCTGACTTTCTATGTTTAATTATTGAATCTTGAAGTACCAGCAATGATTATGAAAAAAACAAAATTTGCTTGAAGTAATAATTAAGAAAAATAAAAATTAAAAAATGTGTACACGATGAGATATATATATATATATATATCTTATATAAATCATATAGATTAAAAAATAATTTATTACTATGTACACGTGCACACGTCGAAATAAAAATCCGATTAAGTGATTAGATTGATTTTGTACAAAAATTCGCGATGAGTTTTATATCTCAAAGGAAAATAAAAAAACATCGATATGCATGAGCCAATAATAATTATGAAAGACAATTTGTTCGACGTATTTTATATTGAGTTTTGATCGATAATAAACGTTGGAATTTTTAGTTTTTTATTTTCTAAATTAATAATACTCTAGAATATGTATATTTTTGTTTGTGTTTAGTTTATTAATATTTTATATCTAAAATAAAAATAAATTGTACAATTTACACTAGTAGTATGATCAAATAATTTTTCATATTTTATATTAAAAATATTTAAAAATATATAACACCGAAAAATAACTGATATTAAATATCTAAATAAAAAATTAAATTTATAATAACTTACATTAGTAATAAAATACAAAATTCGAAATATTTTATATTTCCAATTATTCAAATATAAAGTACATTGCTAATTTTGCTTTCTTTCAAGTATTTAAAAACCACTAAAAATATATTTAATATCAAATATTCCAATATAATACCAATTAGTTCGACCCAATAAATAAATAGTACTCTTAATTCAAAAGAAAAAAAAGAAAAAAAATAAAAAGGAAAAAAAAGAAATCAGAAAGTGTTTCTATTCTTCGTGTCTTCTTTCCACTTTGTTAAAACAATACACAATACATTTAGAAGTTAAATGATAAGATCTCATCGATCGGCTACACAACAGTTTGTTATTTAAATTTTCTACGTTCCTTTTATTCCACCGAGAATACTTCCAGATAGAATATTGATACCTTAATGGGTACTACAGATACATATACATTAGTCACACACATACACCCCTATTTTTACATTTTACTTATGTTAGATAGAATGAAACATTTAGGTTACTTGGTTCATAGGTCATTCGGTAAAAGAGTTCATCTCGTTCGAGATCAACGAATTAGAAAGTACCCCTCTCGGTCCACTTGTTCGACCTCATGACCGTACAATTTTTCATCGACTCCCCCCGTACCTCCCTACCTCACCGCCACCCCCTCGCATACATTAAAAAAACATCATTCACAAAATTTCTCTCATTATTTATTGACCATCGCGTAAAAAAAAAACCCATGGAAAATGCAAAATTATTCATGAAAAATTCATCGTATCACGATTTTTAATGTTACTTCATAGATTTAAGTAAAGCATAAATTATTTCTAACATTTATTTCAGAGTAATATTTGTGTGCGCGTGCGAATGCGTGGGTGTGTGGGTAAAAAATTAAATTTACTTTTGTCTCGCCGAGACGTACGTGTGTTTGTAAACACATTAATATTTTTTCTTCTTATTAAAGAAAAAAGAAAAACTCGTAAAAATTTATGATCTTTTCGAAAATAGACAAATTTTTATTAACTAACGCAAACTAAAAAAAAATAGTATTATATTATTGTAATAATTATTCTACAAAAAATGTGTGTTTATCAATTAATTTTGTTTCCCAACGCATTAAATACATTTTTTATAAAATCTTATATATTTCTATTTAAATTTTAAATCAATACGAACCAAGATATATATATATATAATAATAATAATAATAATAATAATAATAATAATAATAATAATAATATTTTCTTATAATATACGTAGAAAGTAAAACGCATTATATTCCAATTACATCGAGCTATCATTTCTTCTAAAGAATCTAACATACTCACCAAGTAAAGAATTACATTCGCTTTATCTAATATTATCTATTTCTCAACTTGATAGATCTCCAAACGTCGCGTCGTTTAGAACGAAAAACTCTAGTCACGAAGGTTTTCTAAATCATGTTCTAACGTTCCCCACGTATCTCTCTCTCTCTCTCTCTCTCTCTCTCTCTCTCTCTCTCTCTCTCTCTCAAAATCCATTTATTCCAATCTCTAAACGTGTTTTCCGTTAGTTTTGTCTAAAAAAAATACAAATATTGACCATTAATTTATGTACTTTGAATAAACTCACATTCACTTCCTTCCAAGTGGTGAAGGAGAAGGAGGGGGGAGGGGGCAAGAAAGAAAAGTAAAATGATTTAAAAATAATAAAAAAAAAACAAAAAAATGAAACAAGAGAAGAAAAAGCGTTAGAAATAGTGAAATGTGTCCGTTCGCACTATAAATTAAACGCTAAAATTCAAACACACTTTCCTCCAATCGTTTTTCCTTTCTATCTTTCTTTCCTTACTTACTTCCTTCCCCTTTCCTTTCCCTCCGTATTCCCTTTTTTGCATACGTAAGAGGGTGTAACTGGGCGTGATGGCGACAATGATGACGATAATGTGAGTGATTAAGGGGGAAAAGGAATTGGTGGGAGTACTAAATTTCCCTTTTTAACATTCACCGCTCTGACCTTTCACCTTTTTTCCTCTCATTTCTTTTTTCCTTGTTTTCTTTTTCCCCTTCTTTATCCGAGGAGACTCGAGAGAGCAAGAAAGAATACCCGTCGGTGAAACTAACACAATAATGTTAAAACTACTTGTGCCGCATCGTGAATAATGAGATGGCGTGATACCGTAAAACAAAACAAAAACAAAACAAAACAAACAATTTCCTAGAGACATTTTTTCGCACGGTTTTATTATTTTCCCCATTTTGCATTCACCTCTCCCTTGGGCCTACCCATCCCCCCCTCCTACCCCCTCCCACCTCCTCCTCCTCCTGCTTCCTTTCTTCTTCCTCGAAACTCATTTATCGCTCTCGTTTTCTTTTCGTCTAACTCACACGTGACTTTCCCCATTCATGAAATTATTTTACACCGGGAATAGAAGAGTTTAAAACGTAGTCATAAACATTCAACCATAATCACTTGTCCTCTCTCTCTCTCTCTCTCTCTCTCTCTCTCTCTCATAGATTATTTTGTTTTATCTATTATTTTTTTCGCTTTGCTTTGCTTTACTTTTTTATCTTTTTTTTCTACCACCCCATTTCCACGGTAATCTCTACTATTAACAATAAGTCGAACTTAATTTTTTAATGGCGTGCAACGGTATTTGCTGTTGTTGGTTGGTTGGTTGGTTGGTTTGTTAACGGTACATGTGGTAGGGCTTGTAATGTCTTAGATTTGAAAGTTTATTCCTGTTCAGAAGAGAGAAAGAAAATGGTGACATTTATGAGCGATCATAAACGTTCCAATTGGATTCAAGGCTAACTTCGTTCACATTATTACGATTAAATTTAAGATTTGTTATGGTAGATAAGAATAATTCATCTCTCGCATTGTTTCACGTTAGATTCGTATGCGTGTCATTTTATTTTGATGTGTCTTCTTTTTGCTTTTATTAAAGGTTTGTAACAACGATAACGCCATTTTGTGCCTTCCATGTTGGAGGGTTAACCGGAAGTTCCTAGATTTTTAAAATCAATTATTCTCTTTCGAAATTAAATATTTATTTCTTAAATTATATTAACAATAAAGTTTTATATTCTGTAGAAAAAGTTAATTTAGTTTAAACATTATCGTGAAAGAGTAATTGATTTTTAAACTTAACTAGGAAATTTGTGATCTCGTCTAGGAACTTTTAGTTTATCTAATATTAAAACTTCCTACATTACTTATTGATTAAATCCTATATTTTCCAGTATTCTTATTCTACTATTATTCTACTATTATTTAAATCTTCCAATTATAAATAAATCATTTAAATTATTTAAATCTTCCAATTATAAATAAATCATTTCAATTATTCTCATATTCTTTTCCGTGTTGATCATTGACGCCATATTGTATCTTCCATCTTGAATAAATGAAAGCATCGTGTTGTTGTTGCATTTGAAAATAATTCGATTATTCCAATTATTAGATCAATTCGATTGATGCCATTTTTTCTTTCATCATCTTACCTATGAAAGAAAGATAAAGAACAATGAACAGATCTACAACGAAAGGGAGAATTTAACGTAAATATTTTACCCACGGATATTAAGCATCGTCGTGAGAATGATGGTTCTCCATTGAAAAGTTAGCTGATTTGATACAAAGAGCACGGCTTTCTCATAGGCCCTCATGTAACGGATTGAAAGTAACTTTTGCTGTATGCATTCCACGTGTTTGTAAGGAAATAGGGATGTACACCTCCTTCCTTCTCTCGATTTTAAACTTCATAACCATAATAATTGATTGCCCCTTCTTATCTATCTTCGGGTTTGTATTTTTGCCGATATTTACTTCGATCCTATTGTTTTCTTCTTTTTGATTATAGTTTGGAATAAATAATATACATGAGATCCGTTGAAAATAAAAGTCAAATACAATCTCGTCGAATCTCACAATATTCTTACTCAATCATTTCCGCATTGATGATGCATTGGAATACATGAAAATATATCTAAGTGTTTATGTTTTTTTCGAAACCTGATCTCTTCTTCCGATATCGTCTGCAATTTACAAATTTTTCTTTTCCATTCTTGTCGAATATCGAGTATATATTAAAAAGGAAAAAGAAAGTGGGGGTGGGGGCGGGGACGGTAGGATTTTGAAATATTAAATTTAAAACTAAAAACCATTAAGTAGAAACTACAGTTTCAACGAGTTCCGTATATCGATGACGTTATTTGAAATTCTGAGAAAACATCATCCCTTAATTTAGAATTAATTGAATACAACATAGACTTTTTTTTATTGTTAACATAAATATTTAAATATTCGGTATAACATTACGGATTGAATCGGATAGATTTCGATACGTTCAAATTTCATGGTTTCACTTTCGAATCGATGATCGATTTAATAATCATAATCATCATTATAATGTGAGCTAACACAATAAGTGAAAGAAAAAAAAATATATAATTCCTACGGATGCGATAAGAATGGAGAGAGAGAGAGAGAGAGAGAGAGAAAGAGAAAGAGAAAGAGAGTGAGAAAAATACGGGCTAGTTCATTCGTACACACACATACATACATATATATATACATACGTGTGGTATGTGCACACGTTCAACGCTCTCAGCGCGAGAGGAGGGAGGTTGCCGGGCGCGTCGCGCTCGACCAATCACAGGCCGCGCAACGGACCGAACCGTGGTACTACTCGGAGCTCCTCGGCTCCCCTCGGTACCCCTCGGTACCCCTCGGCTCAGGCTAACTTCGCGGTGATCGGTTCAGTCACACTTCCGCTACCGTCCGGGTACGATGTCGTTCGTGCCTCGGCTCCGGTTCAAAGTTTCGTATTTTTTTTTTTTGAAAATATCCGAGTGATATCGTCTCGAGTAGTGTTGTCTGTGCATCCTTGATTACATTCCTCGTCATTATCTTTTTATCTCCGGTGAATGCATAGTGTTTCTACGATTCTGTGTTATCAAAGGTACGAAGTGCGAACTCTGGATTATTATACATTATTTATATACAAAGATAAACAAAAAATAAGGGATCTAAAGATTATCACTAAAAATCGAATTATTATTTAACTATTCGTTTTACATCATTCGGTTATTAATACACAAAATGTGAGAATTGAGAAATCGAATTTATTAACCGAGCGAAAATAATATTCTGACAAATTAACGAAGAAAAACGTTTCGTATTATTTTTATATCGTTTCTTATCATATACACTTGTTCTTATCCGATCTTATTTTATTATTATTGTTGTTGATCGATCTTTTACTTCCTCCGTTCTTACATATTTCATATCTATAAAGTTTCTTGACGATGATTAAATGCTTGAATAATCACAGACTCGAGGCGAATTTTCTCAACTTGTTGGTCACAAATAGAAAGGAATAAAATATGAAATAGTTTCAATGTGTATAAATATATGAGATATTGATTAACCCGGGAAATGTATATCGCAGTTAGATTCGTAAAGGTTTGGCTATGTGCGAGAATAGGTCAGTTCCCGTGTCCTCGTGAACGATAAAACTAGGATGCTGCGCAAACGTCGTCCCAAAATGAAATACTCCCTTATTCCTAGTCGAACTTAAACTTTAATATTATATTCATTTATTTCCATAGAATATACACATACGACGAATATAAATAGAAAAATATATAAAAACTAATGGTATACGAACGAATTCGTAATCTTGTTTCATATATATTAGAATTTATTTTGTATTTTGTAGATGCTAGTTAAAATCGTTTAGAGGTTATGTTTGCTTACTCATGCGTTCCGAATACTTTTCTCGATACGTTTCCATCTCTTTCTATCTATTCATCCACATATCTATCTGTCTCTTTCTTACTTTGAGGCGCGCGCATACAGTAGCAGCGCAGTTGCCGAAGAAAACTACGAAGATTGTCGAATACGCACGAGAAAGATAAAAGGAGGGTCGTAGAAGTTGGTGAAACATTGACGGGAGATTCAACGTTGGATATTTTCGTCTCGGTTTCCCTCTTTTCTTTTTTCTTTTTCTATTTATCCACTTCTCTTTCTTTCTATTTTTCTTTCTCTCCCCCATTTCAGTAACGCACATACTCGACCTTGAGAAACCTCCTGGAATCTCTTCCAGATTCTTGCGAAACGATTCTTACCGAAAATACACGAGAGATGTGTTCGGATCGGGACATTTATCTTTTCGATATTATATTATTCTCGATTAGTTTTGAACTGTAAAATTATTAACGAATAAATATTGTATCGATTTCTTTTTTTCTTTTAATTAGATTTATCCGATCGATTTCCCCTAAATTGATTTATTTTAATAATTTGTTTTTCTTCGTTTAGTTTATCCTCGAAATTAAATGGCGGGGGCTGCGAAAAATGGCGCGCGCATTCGAATTTTACAGTTCGTTAAGTTTCCTCAATGTTTTTTTCTCGTCTGTATTTTCCCCTTCATATTCTTTTTATTTTATTTTCAAATTATAGCCTCGTGTCTTCCACTATCGGCATTCAAACGATTAACAATGAAGCGTTGCGCGACAGTTTGGAATTACGCAATGTGGCTCGTGTCGGTAATGTTAGTTTAATTCCAACGAACTCGTGCTAGATTGTCGTTAATTTTTATTCCCTCTTGTATAAATACATATATTAATTATATTTATTATTACTTTATTATTATTATTATTAGAAAAAGAATGAGAAAAAGTAAGAAAGAAAATGGGGAAAGTTATTGTTAAATGTATATGAATTTTAATTTAAGCGATTACGTTCGAGACTCCTATCACATTTACATTAAATAACTTTACGCATATTTGTAAAATATATAAAATTCCGTGAATATTATAATTTTTATTTTTCCTTTTTATGAATATTTGAAGAAAAGAATTTGATTAGAATTAGAAATCTTAGATACTCCATTATCCAACACTTCGAGGAAATAATCTAATCGGGAATTTGCAAAATAAATCTAATACATTGAATTGTTAATATATTTTTTTATTATTTTTTTTTTTCTATCATATATATTAAACTTAATAATACGCGTTTTCTTTTTACTTCCGTAAATATTTGGAAGAAACAATGCAGGAAATAATTTAATCATGAATTTGCAACGAATGCAATAAAAAATATTTATAACAGTATAAGAATAGTTTACTCTTATCTGTGACGTATTGTTCGCATAAGTATCGCACAATTTTGTATTCTATAATTACGGTAAAATAAAAATAAGAAAAAAAAAAGAAATTGATTATATTAATAAAAAATCTAAGATAAATAATTATCTAGCAACATTAGAAACTAATCTAATCGATAACATGCGATAACTTTGAACATTAACACCAAATAAATTTCTCATACCTGTAACATAATTTATAACCTTTTGTTTCAATATTTATTTTAGTTAATAAATATCCGAAGAAAAAGTATAACAACAAATCGATGACACGTAATCATCACTTACATTACTTTTTTTTTTAATTTCTATTTGCGTTTAATTGAATATAAATCGATTTAGATTTAATAAATAATCCCCAAAAATAGAGAAAACAAATTAATAGAAGAAAGACGAATTTTCGTTTAAGTATCGTTTATAGTAATTTAAAGATGAATTTGTAAAGTCCCGTTGATAAAAATGAAAAGAAAAAAAGGAAATAAAAGGAAGGGTTAATTCTATAAAAAAAATAACAAGGTGCAGTGACACATGTTCTTGTCATTGTGTGATGAAGCCTCGCCTTACTTCAAATGTTGAGGTATTGAATATGTGTGTGAGTGTATGTTTATTGTACCATTAGAAAACGTAACACACTCCACTTCGCGTCAATGAACAGGCTTTCGTCCGCTCCGATTATTTAACCTAATTAACTCGCCACTCGGTATATGCAGCTCATTATGAGTTTTTAATTACGTCCGAGTATTTACGATCATGTGTTGGCAATCGATCTTTTTATTTTTCTTTTTTCTTTTATTAATATTATTTAAATTCCAAATTCCCTTTATATTTCGAATAATAAATGTATTAATCGTTTGTCGTTAAGAAAATCTGATTAAAATAAGATTTTAAAAAATTTAGATATTTTATTTAAATTATATTCTAACGTGGTGTGGGTATTTAGTATGATTTGCATATATGCAATAAAGCTACAATCAAATTTTATTTTTTTTTATTATATTATATACAATATTATATAGAATAATTTGTATACACGGTGTATATAAAAATTTATATATATAATTTGTCTATGCGTAAATATATAATAATAATATAATATTTATGCACCGTGTATTAAATTAAAGATCGTTGCAATTAATTTTAAACGAAAAAAAAAAACTAAATTTTATTTTCTCTCACAAATTAAAAACCATCTAACTCGAGTAATAATAATAGTATCAATTAATTTTTAATTACTACGAATAAACGAGTACGAATTTTGGTTGAAACTTTGGATATAAAAAATGATTAACATATCCTAGCTCGTTGAAACAATTTATTTTACATTTCAAAATCTACTACTTTCACACACTCGTTCGATAATAATATAACATTATTAAATCACTATAGAAATATACATATCTATACAGAGACAAAAGTGTGTTCCGTATTGTCTTCTGATGATTGTTAATTAAAATAATTGCTTTTGCTTAGTACACACGTTGGAAAGTAGAGATTAATCAGTTCTCATTGTAAGAGAACACTTCTTTCTCATTCATTGAATAATTTAGTGAATACAATACAATGGTGATGAAGTTAGATGAACCGTTCGATCGTATCTAATAACCGTGGCATCTTCTTTTCGAATAAATAAGATAAAAATTACGTCAAGTGAACACAAAGAAAAAAAAAAGAAAAGAAAAGAATCGTGAAATCATTTCAACGTTTTAATTATTTTGTTCGATACTTTTTTTCTTCTTTCAGATTTTTATTTTATCCTATTTTATTTTTCGTGTTTCTAAAATATAAAAGTAACTTCAGATTTAGAATTTTTTTTTTCTATACCTAAAATTATATATATATATATATATATATTATATGAAATATATAGATAGTAGAGAAATATATATTATATATATTTATTTATTTTTAAATATATATTTAAATATATATTACTAATTAAATATATATATAATTTGTATATAATTAATATATCTTATATATCAAATATTATATAAACTCGATATGAGTTTAACTCAAACACACACAAATAAATATCATATATATACTATATATATATGTGTCAACTTTCTTTATCAAAATTCTACAGTCAAATTTACCAGTCAATAAAAGCAAAGAGCACGCGTGACGTAGTACACTCGTTTAAAAAAGAATTCCAAGGTCAACAGACTAATCGTGAGATTAGAAACACTAAAGAACTCAAATACGTGCATGGAACGATTGTTAAACTTTCCAAAAAAAAATGTGATTGAAAAATGTGATTAATGATTTTATAATGCAAATCTGTTAAGATAAATTCTTAACGCGACTACGATTACAAAGACGAATGAAAATGGCTTCCTTCTTCCTCTTCTTCTTCTTATTCTTCCTCTTAAACTTTATTAGCACGTTCCTCTTCCTTTCTTTCCTTTTAAGACGATGCACGATGCATTCTATCAGGTGACTTCGTGTTTATTAAGTGCTAAGAATTTTCTTATGCAATTAGTTCGATTACTTTTGTTATACTTCAAACACGAAGAAAACACACACACATACACGCATACACTTGAAACAATCGGTAAAAGTATTCATTTATTAATAATTGTTGAATCTTTGATTTTTGTTTGAATATTAAATCATTTAAAATTTTATGAACGTGTTGCGTTGATTTAAATGTTTAGATAGATTTTTGATAGAACTTTATTGAATCGTTGTAATTTAATTCATTCGAAAAATAATACTGCAATTGTTGCATTTTCTTTTTTCTTCATTTAGATGTTTTTTTTTTTTTTTTAAATTTCCTTTCTTAATTCATTAAATCGATAATTCTTATCGTTTCTCGTATAATATTATCAGATAAAGTCGAACGCTATCATTCTTATAAGATGCCATTAATTACTAAATATATAATTTTTTTTTTTTGCTAAAGTATAAGAAAATTTTTGTCGTTATTATTGTTCATTGTTTTCTTCTTAGAAAAAAAAAAAGAAAAAAAAAATTGTCTACATCTATTGATCATCGATTGATGATGATTCAGCTATCATCTACGTGACTCTAACGATAATTAAAAGAAAGAAAAAGATTGTGTCTGTGTGTGTATGTGATACGATAGAGTCACTAAGAAATAAAAAATGGGCGGGAAATTTACAAATTTATCTTCCTCGCAAATTTTAATTTACGATATGAAATAAATTGTATTTTTCGACATTAACGAGGACACACCGTACGTTTCGAATTTGCGTTAATCATAATTAAATTATGATAATTATCAGCATCGATAAATCTATCCAGTAAATTTATTGTTACGTATTTTCCAAAGTATTTTCGAATGATCGTACACGTACAATCGAGTTATCGTTCTTAACTACGTTAAATGTCACGTCATGTAACCTTGCATATTAGTATCAGCTAAAGTCATTTTCTACGCTAATGTATATTCGACATTATGGTTAACTTTATCAAGTTTACTCGAAGTTTCTTAACGTTTATTGATTTTTTTTCCTTCGACATACGATTACGCAACTCTTTAAACTTTTATTCTAATTTTTATATAAAAAAAAAAGAAACAACAACAAAAGAAATAAAATCATCATGAAACATGAATTATTTTAAATATTTTCGAATAAAATAATTTCATGCGTAAATGTATCAAATTCAATTTTAATTTTAACGCACACGATTGTTTCAATAAACAACAATTTAACGATTTTTGTTCAAATATTTGTTATTATCAAAATTAAAAATACATTTCAAAATAATACGCAATAGTCGACAATTATAATGTGTTACTTAACATTACAAATCAAAAATTCCAATTTTATTTCGTATTTAATCAAACAATTTTCACATTTTTTATTCGATTATTTAAATATTATCTTTTAAATTACAAAAGATATTTGACGAGATAAATGGATGGATAAAATGGGATTTAAGAAGCCTAAAAAAAGTATTATGAGAAATATTTTCGTGAAAGTATATTGGCAAAAGAAAGTTACGAATTATTTCGATCGGGGTGGGTGGGGGGGGTAGGGGGTCCTTTTGTAAGAGAGGTGTCTTCCAATCGAGAGAATGCATCCGTTTTCGAAAGCTGAATCATTAATCTCTTTCTTCTCTCTTTCTCATGGAACATTTTCCTGAAGGGGTCCCTTTCTCCGATTAAAAAAAAATTCCCTAATTTTCTCCAACGCACACGAGTGTACTTGTATATATTTTTATATATAAGTATATTGACGTGTATAATACATACATGTTATATTGAAGATGGGTATCTTATAACCAAAAATGGTCTCAATAAATGTATCACATTGGAAAGAGCGAAAGCGAGTTGGTAGTTCCACCTTTCGACGGAAAGGTGAAGATTGATCGTTTTCAATGTTCGTTTAAAATCATGTCTTCGAGTAGTGAAAGAGTTGTATGTATATATATGGTTAATGTATGTATGTGTGTTGGGTTTGTGTGCGTTCCAATTACGTCCAGTTTGATAAACGTTCAATTAATATCAAATTTCTTTCGAAAAAAATTCGTAATTCGATCTGTTAAAATGTATATTCCGCGTATTTTTATATTTTAATATTTCATTCGTATTAATTGTAATTTTCATTAAAAGTTGTAGATTAAACAACAAAAAATATCTTACCTTTTTTTGTAGTTTCGAATTTAAATTTGGTGTATAAAGGATTTATATATAATTATAAGAAAAAGAAAAAACAGTAATTTTTGCGTGTAACAACAAAAAAATTGATTAAGTTAATAGACTAAGAAAAGATTTAATTGCGACCTTTTAAGCATGATCGAACACGATTTACAACAAAAAAATAAGAATACATCGAGTACTGTTATATCAGTCGTCATTTTTTGTCCCCCCCCTCGTCCCCCCATTAGTTTTTAGAATTTAACAAAGCTTCAACAAAATCCTTTCGTTTCATTGAATTTGTTTGCATGAATGTAAAACACCAATGGGGGAGAGGGATGGTGAGAGGTTTCCTTCGATTCTCCGTTATCATCATGCGTATCCTGTTAGGATCTCGGATTTGTTCTTTTTCGAATTCTCGATTCTCGATCGATAGAGTTCATTGAACCTAACAACCGATGCTTCGCTCACCGGTTTTGTGATAATCTTTAGATCAAATTCAATTTAGATTAATTTCGAATTAAATAAACCGTAATTATTTATTTTAATTTTATATTTTGAAAAAAACAAATAATATAGGAAACATTCTGATGGAAAAAATTACTGAACATCTTCGATTTCCAATCGAAAAACATTGATAAACTCGATTAAAATCTGATATCTCACCCAACGATTAATAAAAATCATCAGTGGGGGTTGGACTGTGAATAGAAGAAGAAAACAAAAAAAAGTGTTGTGAATAAAAAATAATGTAAATATAATTAAGACAATGACAACAAAATATTAAACGTGTATTGTCAGTGAATTATTAAATAAAAAAAAAAAAAACAAAGACTCATTTACGCACCATCAAAATAAGAAGAAAAAGAAGGACCAATCCGAAATCCCGATAGACGAATTCAATTGGATCATGAGGACATGAACGACACGAGTTTAAGTGAATCCCAAGAAAAAGCGCGTTTAACGGCACCACCAAATCAAAGTAAAGATGGAGGTGGTTCGAGATGGTTCGTACCACCGATTGCCACCACAACCACCGCTGAATCAACGTTCGAAAGTCTCGCATTGGACGTTTCTTACGCGGGATTGGATATGTCAGGGCATGATCTTGTTGATCATGCTACGAGTAGTTATCGAGAGACGAGGAATGAGAGGAGGGGGGTTGTCAGAAAAGAAGAAATACAAGGAAAAACGAATAAGGTAGATAAGAAGGAAGATGACTTGTTGTGGGACGACATTGGTGTCGTCGAGTATTTGGAAAAAAAACTTGGACCACCTGACGAAAGTACACCCGAGGAACGTGTTGAAGTTCTTAAAGAAGTTTTAGCCGAAACTGACATTCACGAGGGCGACGGGGATCTATCGGATTTTCTCTTTCACGTAGCTAGAACAAAATATGGCAGGATTTACATCAGAGTCATTCGTACTCTTCTACTAAACCGAGGTAGGATTCCTCTGATTTTTATCATGCGATTTGTTTAAATGAGAAGTTAGGACAATTTATATTTCTTAGGTTTTTTTTGTACAGTTTTACGTAATATAATTTTGAATATATTTATACAACCCTTTCACGAAGGCGGAATTAATGAATGAATCTTTGTATCATTGGTATACGCCTTAAAAAAGGGTGTCTCGTATTTTAAAAATTTTCATTACAATATGTTTCCTGTTGTAAAACAAATACACTTTTTCTTATTTTCTAAATTAAATACGTGTATAGTTGCTACAAATTTCTTTAATTAATTTAGTATTAATAATTCATTGGATGCCGTATATAACCGGCGCCAGTCGTGAAAGGGTTAAAAATAGGTTAAACAAAGTCTTAAAAAGAAAATCTTAACTTATCTCAGTTACCATACTTAAAATCCTATGAATTCAATGGGATGATAAAAAATATTCGTTTAGCGTTTTAAATTAATCGAGAAATTATATCATCAATTCTAGAATCTTATCGACATTTCGTGTTAGGGTGATTTAACTAACTCGTTTATTTACCGAATGAATGAGGCGTCAATGAATTGTAATAATAGCAAGATAAATAAAGAAAAAAAGAGACACGTTGGGGAAAGAGAGAGAGGGAGAGAGGTTTAGCTAGCAGTGGTAATAAATGTTTTCGATTTTCTTTACGATTATGGTAGGTGTAATCTGTGCTCGGGTAACCGTGTAATTGTAACTTGCACTGCGTCTCGCTGAGTGACGCGAAGCAAACGTATATATCTGTCTGTCTCCATTATATTTCCTTAAATTTTTATCAATTTTTTTTTTTTACATACACACATGCGAAATATTTTCTTATGCACGTATTATATTCATTCCATTTCATGTTACGAATACTTCGGTACATGTCGTCAGAATTTAAATTTCATTCGTATGGAAAATTTGCAATATAATAATTTTATACGAATAAGAAAATGACTAATATTTTCATAGTTCTGCTCAGTCGTTTATGATTCCTGATTACTTATGATACGACGATTGTGTTACGTGACATTAAAGAATAATTTTTATATAAAGTAATTATACATTCTTGTTGGTTATTTCGCGTGAATACTTATGAAAAATTTGTAAATTACATTTTTCGTACGCCTTTTCTCGTGCAAAACACACCTTCGTGAAATATATTCGCAAGAATTAGAAAAGATTTTTATCGTTCGACCTTGAACACGAACGTATCACGAACGTCTCGCAATTAGTATCGAAAATCCGACTAGATTTCAAGAATTACTTATCGAAAATCGAAAATTGGATTCTTTATCATTTTTTCTTTCTCTTTGATTGAATATTTAAAAAAAAAAATTATATTCTTACAAGATGGCGGATGGCGGTTCATTTTCACTCCTCGTAATCTTCTTTCATCTTTCGCATAGGTAAACGCTAGTAAATAAATTATCTTAAGAAAGTTTTTACATCTCTTCGATGTAATTCAAAATTTCTTATAATTGGTTCCACGGGGCATATTTTGTCGTAAGAAGTTGGTAACTGTATTTCTCATAATAATCGACGAAACTACCGTTCGCCATTATTTCCATTGCCTCATTCAATTCGACTTTATAATATTTCCTGTAAGCTTGAGAAATCTTCTTTTCATCGGATCTTTGAAGTAAACATTTTCTCTGATTTTTATTTTCTTTTACTTTCATCTTCGCTTTTCTTTCTTTCGATATCTTTTTGTTCTATTTATAAAGAATTTCCGGTAATTATTTTTTTGTTATTACAATTTTAGCGGTTCACTTCTCCCGTTAATCCAATCACGTCGATTCCTATCTTTCAACCAATTGTATTTGAACACAAGCTTTAATCGTTGTCATCCATTTTTCTTTTTCTTTTTTTTCTTCTTCCTCTTTTGCAATATTCTGCGATAATTGTTTCTGCACGGAAATACATTTATTCATATGTTTCTTACGTAAGAAATTTCTTCTCGACGTCACAAGAGAAAATAATATATCAATTTCTCACACATATTTCTATAAATGTAATTGTAATTAGTTATTGTGTGTCAATAAACGCGTGCCATGCTACTCACGTTCTTTTAACGTTTTTATGATCGATATCGATTGCTATGCCAAGTTTTACGTGTGTCGACTTGAAAGAATGAAAAATATAGACATAATAATCGTAATGTTTTGTTAAACGAGAAGAAACAAGAGGCGCCTTAGGACAATGAACCGATGATCGATTCAAAATAAAAATTAAATTCCCTTTTCCCGCCAAAATTTCGCCAAATCAAAATAATAATATTTTATCGCATTCTGTGGAGAATATGTTAATTAATTTTTCTTTATAAAAATAAAAGAGACTCTATAGTATTTTTATAATAATTATATCGGGTGTTATATAAATGTGTGCTATCTTTGTTACAAAAGATCTAAATTTAAACCCGCCAAGTTTAAACGCGAAAAATATTCTTATGTTAGTTAAAGAGAAGAAAAAAAAATAAAATAGAAAAGAATTCATTATTCTTCAGTACCAAAATAGCTGACACATAAATCGAAGTTTTATCCCTGGTTAGTATAATAAAACCGATCTATTTTCATGTGGGATTCATTCATACAAATGTCAGGAAAACTTAAACGTTGAATGGATCGATGCGTGGTTGGGTGGCATACATGCAATAGGTCACAAAGTTGTATATTCTCTTTAAACCCTTTAAGGCCGACCTGTGAACGCCCTTTTAAGAGAGAGAGAGATAAAAAAAAACGTATAAAATTATTTTCATAAAACATAAATATACCGTTTACCGACGAGGAACGTGAAATTCAAATAAACGAATTTTTTTTCTCTCTTTATATAAAAAGCATAAAATAAAATTGAACAAGTAAAATAATCTATCGAACGTTTAAGAAAGAATGAGAAAGAGAGAAAAAACAGGGAGGAGGGATGTTTTTGTTCGGTCGGTAAAATACCGGCCTATCGGTATAGAAAGTAACGACATCTGCCGTGAAAAAGGTGCAACCTTTAGAGAAGAACGTAAAGGAGGGATACATTGAAAGGCAACATGGCGGATTGATCCAGTCGTGGAACGTTTCTGACTACGTTCTGATGATCTCTCTAAACAGTGATCATTTTCAGTTAGCACAGTATCGTGACATTGAAAGCAGCTTAGTTTTTATCGTAAACGCAAACAGGATAAACGTCATTGGCAAAAAGGCCATTAAAACAAGTTTGAAGGTTATTGCAGTGTTTTCAAGAATGTCTACTTTTAATCTTCGGTGCGATATCCTCGAAGGTTGAGATATATATATTTTAATACACGCGATTAAGGATCGCTTTTTGAACGATACTTCGTTATTGAATGGTAAATATATAATTATATATATTTTTTTTAATTATTCTTATTATTTATTTATATAGTTTAAAAGTATACAATTTAAATATTTATATGTAATGCGTGTTGCACCGGCTCACAAATAATCTTGTCATTGTGTGTCGATGTCGTTGCCATCGATGATTGGCCGATGAGTAGTTTAAGATCGACACTGATTGGTCGGATCTCTCGGTAGCTTTTGTTTTAAGATAATATTAACCCCCCACGAAATCGCGGGATTGAAATTTCTACCCCCTGTTTCCAAAAACGCGCGCGCGCGCGTATTTTGGTGTCCTGTTTTTATTAACGAATAATTTTACTTGTCTTCTTTATTTTTCTTTTTTTTCGCGCGTTTTTTAAACGCATTTGATAAAATTCATTAATTGGAATTTATTCGTCGCAACGAAGATTATCTCTAGACAAGAGTGATACTTAACAGCGTCAATTTAACGATGATGCGCTTTAAATATTTCGTATGAGTCATTTACGAATGTGTATTCGTAGCGTATGACGATAAGAATTTTAATATATTCCTATTAATCTTCTATTTACTATTTTTTTACACAACTAGTTAAAACGTTTGAAGAGAAAATAATAAAACGATGAGAATTCAAGGCCATAGAAAAAAAAAATTCATATCACAAGGAATGTTTATACTCTTTTGCAAGATTTACTAGCTTAATTATTTTTATTAATACGTTCGATTATTTATATTCAATAAGGAATTTCACAAACGAGATAATAATTAAAACAAAACAAAAAAAAATGACAAAGTTAGAATCAATCGAACGTGAAGAAATAAAAGAAAATGCACAATTTATAGTGTACTTGACCGTGTGGGGTATATTACAATGAGACAAAAAACGTTTCTTGACGATCCTTGACGATCCTTGACATCGTTGTTGCACATTGTTTTGCGAGTATTATTTGAAATATGATACATATATTTTGTAAATGTACGTGTATATATATATATATATCTGTGTATATGCGCAACTACGACGATTTGTTTTTAAGGCAACGAACGAGGCTATAATAAGTTAAAATTGTTTTCTTTTTGAGTTATGTGTTTTATTCATACTGGAGTTCTAAGATCGTGACAAATAACCTTTAACTTTTTTTTTCCTTTCTCTCTTTTTATCTGTCTATTAATATACTACATTATTATGCAGCCTGATAGATACGTATAAAAAATAAGTTTACGAGATAATCTAGAAAGATCATTTATGTATATGTACGTGTATATATATGTATATGTATAGGTTCGTATACGTAGAGTTGATTCGCGTGTAAAAAACAACTGATTTGTAATCAGTCTGATTCTTCCCAATGTTATTAATACCGTGCCTATTTAAAATACGAAAAAGGCTTCGTGGATTTCATACAATCAGTTTGGTTGGTGCAAAGTCTTATGCAAGACTCGAGCTACTACCCCCTCGAAGAAAATCAATAATTACCTGTATCGTCTGCACCTTTGTTTTCTTTCGGGATACTCTTATCATGAGAAAAATAAACTAAAAATGATTTTTTTTTTCTTTTTTAAATAATATATAAATATATATCATATATACATGATATCATAAATTTTTTATATTTTTAACAAAAATAGTATAACTACAAATTATTATATATGTATTTAATTTTTTTTTCTTTTTTTTTTTTTTTTTTTTCTTTTAATTTGGAATAATACAAAAAAAATACATATACACATTTGTATTAATTTATTAATTACAAATGAATATCAATGTCATATGTTTTATATTTGTTTGAAAATATTTTTCTCTTTTTAACTATAGCTCATAAATGCATTTAATTTGATCACGTTTTTAAACTTGAATCAATTTCGTGATTTAATGGTAGTGGTTTAACAAGTTTATCAATAAATGAAAAAAAATAAAAAAATCCTCACAACGTGAACTGGAAGATCGTTTAAGAAAAAGAAAATCTATTTATTTTCGATTTAATCTAATTTATCATAGTTGAGATCAAAAACCGTTAATTTTATGAGTAAATTGCATCAGTTCTTACATTACATACGATATCGATCGTCAAAGAAGTATATATGCACATATATATATAGTTATATGATATCATGTTGGTATATCACTCCACACGGAAGTAAAAGTAATTTGAATCTGAAATCACGTGAAATAGGGTCATTCGTATTACGTCAAGACGCGTTTAGATAATTGATATTAATTAAAAAATTAGATAAGAAAAAGAAGAAGAAGAAGAAAAAAAGATAGATTAAAAATAAACTCAAAAAAAGTTTTGATTTAAAATTATTGATTTTTTTTTTTTGATTTTGATTAAAAAAAGTTTTGATTTAAAATTATAAGCGTAGGAGAGAAAGAAAACGTTCGATTATTGAAATTCAATATCGTCATAATCAGATCGTGAAATATACTAGCAACAATATTTTCATGATACATGGAATTAATAAACACTAATATATCTGTGTCGTTAACATTAAACTCGGTTTAACTTTACAATCCGATGCAACACGCATATTCTATTACATTTATGATTATTTATAATAGACTTTTATACGCTCGTTACTTCGAACAAACCCCAACGTTATTATTATTATTATTTATAAAATTGAAAAATAATAATTAAACATATTTAAATATTGATATTACAATTGGAAAAAAATAATAAAACAATATCGATAATTAAATAATAACTTTGATCAAAGTTATAAGATTGCACTATCAAGTTAATTGACACCAATTATGTTGATTAAATAATAAACATATATGTGTAAAAGAGCCTAATAATAAATATAATCTCTTATTAAATTGGTTAATAACAATATATATGTGGGATGCGAGCGCCTTCAAGCCAAACACTTAAATAGGCATTCGTGAGGAGATTGGACGGTGGGCCCTGGATAGCTCAATGGTTAAAGAGCAGTCGCCCGGAAAGCGGAAGATCCGGGTTCGAGTCCCGGTCCAGTCGGTCCAACGGCCCGATTTTTTTCACGAATCCTACATATATGATAAGTATTAGATTAGTGTAACTAATATGGGGTTTGCGAATTGGGTAATGAAATGGTGATATGGGGGTAGTTTTTGGTGTTGGAGTTGGTCCGTGTAGGACCTCTTTTGGTGTACCCTGGAGGACGAAGAATCAGAAAAGCAAAACTGGAGTGCCAAGCTGGAGGAAATCGAAGAGGAAGCAACCTCTTCGAATCTTCCTCTTCCTCATCATCATCCTCCTTATCATCCTCATCATCATCTTCATCATCATCATCCTCATCATTACCAATCACAGTATTATCAGCAACCACAACAACAGCAAGAACAATCTCAACAACTACAGGAAGAGGAAGAAGAATCCCAGGATGATGATCCTTACGAATACGACGAGGACATCAGACCTTCAACGTCATCAGTTTCATCCGAGTTTGATTCAACTTCGGATAACTATGAAAACGAAGTGGCTAGAGTACTTCGTCTCGAGACATACTACTCGCAAACTGGTTCAGTACCTAACGACGTACCTACAACTAGAATCAGCGCGCCCTGCTGGGACTGCAAAAGTTGTGTCGAAGGGACGCCATTGTTTCTTCTCGGTTCGCCAACCGACACACCCTGCACTTGCATATCCTGTCAGTACTATATTATCCTATCAAAACAAAACGCATATTCTTCTATCCGTCCAATTATATTTATATATATATATAACAGGATTAATCATACTAAATTATTTTTCACGAATATTTTCTAATTTTTTTTTATTATTTTTTGATACAATTCTTAGAGGTAATCGTTTTACCTCGCTCAAAGTTTTGGCCTATTTTTAACTTCTTTTGTATATAACAGAGTTTTAATCATGCTAAATTATTTTTCACACAAATATTTTCAGTTCTTTTTTATATATAAATTTTAATCGAGGTAATCGTTTTACCTTATTTCAAGTTTTGCCCATTTTTAATGGGATTTTTTTAAATATGACGTTCATTGGAAAAAGAACCTCCCCCCTCCCCCCTCATCATTTTTAAATAATGGACGTATTTTTATAACTTACTTCGAAAACTTTTTAAAATATTCTAGTGCTAAATATTCTTTGTTGTTGTTGTTTTCAAATTTGAATATTACATTTATTTCGGTATTAGAATTTCAAACAGAGATATTAGAATTGCAGAGAGAGAGAGAGAGAATTGTTTACAGAGTATGGAAACTACTGCAAGGCATATCAATTTTTAAAATTAAATATTTTGATAGTAGTTTATATACGAAAAGTGCAAGTTAATAATATTTTGAAAACGTTTCGATAATGTTGTTGAATATGTAATAAAAAAAAAAAATAATTCTTATGCATTCGAGATCAAATATTTTTATAGGAAACATTTTATGGAAATCAGTATTACGATGGACACTTTTTTGAGTGATAAATTTAAATGATTAATCCTGGATATATATATTCTTTTTTATCCCAGAAATGATTCAAAGAAAAAATGAAACGGATCAATTTATGATCTGCTGATATTTTTCTTCGACGTGACGAGACGAGTTTTCTTCTTCTTCTTCGTTTTTTTTTTTTTAAAGATCTTTCTTGTCACACGTTAATTCATGTGATTTAAGTTTGTACAAAATGATTGCACGTTTGTAAATCAAAGAGAGTTCGTTCTTTTTTTTGCAAAGAATACGTAATCAAGTTTGATTCACTCGTCCTGTTTAGTTTACTTTTGTTTTTTCCTTATTTATATAGTGCCAAAACCAATACTTGCTTTTTAAGGTTTATTAGTAAGAAGAAGATAACGATAAAATTGACATGATCACAAGTAGTGATTGTGGTAGTAGTAGTAGTAGTAGTAATAGTAACATTGTGTCAGCGTGTCCTTGGGATTTTTTTCTCTTTTTATTTTGTCATTCTCACGACAGAACCAACCACAGATTTTCCTTATTCTTATTGCGTACGTCACGAACAACTCGAGATTTGCATTGAAACGTTATTCGTCTCGGAAAGTGAATAATAAATGATGTATACGCGATTTCAATATTACACAGTTAACCAAAAAAAAAAGGATATTTAAATAATTTCATTAAAATAATAGATTTGCATTCACAATTTTTGAACTTGAAATTATTGATTAAATATTTTCTCACCTGTAAAAATTCATATATTTTAATATAATATATTTATTTTATAAATTATATGATTAATATTTTACAAAACAAATATATATTATAATATAATTTATATTTGTTAGAAAAACAAAACAAAAAAAGTTAGAAATTCACAAAACAAGTAGTATATTAATTGAAAAAATAAATTACATATATATTTATTTAATAATAATTAAAGAAAGATTTTCTTTAGATCATCGTTGAAAGAAAAAGAATATAAAAAAAATATGGCGGATGCGTCTGACACTATAAAAAAAAAAAACGCATAAAAGTGCTTCCAATCCTCCTCTTCCTTACCTCCCCATCCCCCTCTTCCTTCCTTTATCGTTACTTATTTTATCTTTAATATCTAAGTGATAAAACGTGAGAAGATCGTAAAGTTACTCATAGTTCTTCATTCGCACCTTTAATTAAATGAAAACTCGTCTACGTTCTCGTCTTCGCTTACAATCCTAAACTTTATCACGCAATTTCAATGCTTTTCTTTTTTTTAATCTTATTTTTATTTATTTTTTTTTTTGCTTTAGAATTAAAGCTGCTGCTTGGTAAAAAATAATATATACGTTTTGTCGAACGAGAAAAAAAAATAAATATATATTTTACGCGTATTTTTTTTTTTTTTTCTTTTTAGAGATGTAGACACATTTGACACGCACACACACACACATACAAGCATGCTTGTCATACTTTTTTAGCACGTGTCACTGTAAATATATCGAGTGCTTTGTTTCACTATTGCAATTTATTCAATTTTGACTTTTTTTTTTGTTTTTAAATAAATTATTTTATAATTATTTATTATACGTTTGAGTGCCAGTAATTGCGACAATGGTATCAGTTAAATAATTAAAAGAAAAAAAATAGAAATAATGTCTTTGTTTTTATTTATCTTATATTATAAATTTATTTTAATGTATATATATAAAACAAATTGATTATTTTTACAATTACCCAATTACATTTATATATTTATTATATACATGATTTCCCCTAAGTTACTTTAATGAATAATTGCAATTGCATAAAATTGTTAGAAGGAGAAAAAAATCATATTATGCAACGTCGTTAAAATTTTTATTGGTAAAAATGTTCTATTACGTGGACAAAAGAAAAAGAAACGTGCGGTTAACTTATGCAATTTTTTTACTCATGCGAGATAAGTAAATAATGTTAATAAGTAAAATACGTCACATACGATATTTTCTAAGTAAGATAAAACAAAAAAAAAATATATAAGAAAATATAAGAAAAACGTAATTGGTTTTTCATGGTTGATGGTTATAAGCGTGTGTGTGTATGTGTGTATGTGTGTGTGTTTAAATCGATTCGTGCATTGTTCTTTGAGATTATTTTCGATCATAATCGCGAGAATGGGTCCACCGTCAGAAGTATGAATCATTCTCCTCTCCCCTTACTTGGAATATTCGCACGGATTCCAATCCTATTAGATTAGCCGTATATCGAAACTGGTTCTGGTGACAAAATGAGATAAGTACTCCATTTTAACCGGTTTTCAATGTCTTTCAAATTATTTTTTTGCACGTTGTGTCGCGTTATGGGGGTTACTAACATTAATCGAACATTATTTTGCAAGAAGTAAACATTTGTGTGATTTTATTCAGAAAAAATTACAACAAATAATTCTACACAAAATTTATTATTATTATTATTATTATTTTCTTTTTTTTTCTAAATTTAATTATAGTAATTAAACAAATTCTACAAAAATAAAAAATTATGCAATATAATTATTAATGTGGTGTTAAAATTTTTAATGAAATACCATTTCGAGGATTTCAAAAAAAGAAAAGATAAGAGAAAATGTCAAGGAGAATCGTAGCTAATGTAGTAGTTTACTTTGATAAAAAAAAAAAATAAAATATGGTTGGTATTAGACCATGCATCATAAGATGTGATTCTTGATTCGTCGTCTTCCACCGGTCGTACTGGTTCGTTCAGGTAAAGGAAAAGGAAGAAAAATACCGATGCCCAAAGGGAAAGCCATAACAACTATAATAATAATAATAATAGTGTAGGATGAAAAACATCAGGGACTAGTTTTCGATGGCCATCTTATGGCCACAGTCTAATTTCTTGTTTAGAAACTGAATCTGTTGCAATCGTTGGAATTTAAACAAGGTTTTTTTATCCTCTTTCCTATTAAAAAAGGAAAGTAAAGTTTCAAAAACAGAAAAATAATTTTTTTCTTTCCTCCTAATAGTAGTTTTACATATCAAATTTTATTTTGATCAATTTTGTTCTGGAATTTGTTCGATAAAATTGAATTAAGTATCATTAACAAATCTTTCTTCTTCAAAGGTTTAAAAATGAATCCATAAATACGTATATACATTTAGATGTATATAAATGAATTTTTATATTTATAATAAATATATTTAAAAATATATTTTTTTAAATCCTAATAATAATAATAATAATACAATTCAAACAATCGACAAATAAAATATTCAACACTCGTTTGATCCTTTGAACTGAAAAATATGAATATAAATAAAACCAACACAGGGCCGTATATTCATGGATATGCAAATTGTTCCACAGCACACAGAAAGAAAGAGGAGAGCCTTGAAAAATATCAAAAAAATTGAAAAAAAAAAAAAAGAAACTTTTCAAAACGTACATTTCTTGATGAACTACTCGATATTATTTTCCTTTATTGAAATCAATACTAAAGATAATAATTCTTATATATAAATATGATTTATATTTAATATAATAAACGAATTAATTATATCAAAATTCTATCAAAATACATAAACTGGCCTGAACACATACACATACACATACACACACACGAACAGAGACACACGTGTTTAACATGTTGTTGATGATGCTGATGAGTTTTCAACACGTGCTTATACATTTACCCGGTTACTATGACGCCTATGTAGAAGAAGATGATGATGCGTCTGCGCCGATACCTCGGCTTACAGTTTCCCTTGGATCGATAGGATGCAAGAGAGTAGTTTATTCAGATATGTTGCCGGTAGAAGAAGAGTTGCTGGTGATATTATACTAGTAGACTTCACTTAGAAAACAGGGAAGAGACACATAACACACAAATCTACAACAACACAACGCCTTAGGGGGGCAGGGGTTTGATTGGTTGGTTGGTTGGGTTGAGTTGGTTGGTTCCGTGCATTCACCCAAGCGCGTCTTTCAACTCTCTTACACCTTCTCACGTTTCGTCCAGTTAGTAGGATTACTATACTACCAACAACACGCTATCCGTCCTACAAGTTTCAAATTTTCTTTTGAGAAAGGAACGACGAACCTAGCAGTTCAGTTACAACACCACCAACATTCTGAGAGATCTGATCGTATGGTCGGCAGATGGATTTTATGTGAATCACACATTCTACTTGTTCAAATAATCTTTTAACTCATATCTTCTTATTATAACGAGTGATTTTTTCCTAAGTGTATTTTATTAACACTTGCTGATGGATTGTTTGTGAACAAGGGACAATGTAAATATTGGACAACTATAAACGAGTGGTGGGGTGGGGATTCATCTATGTTTACATGGGCAGTCTGGACAGTCTGGGCAGATTGGATTTGTTAAGTTCATTTGTTGAATGTTTCATCTTGATAAATTATTAATATACATTTAATCATCGACAACACAACATGTTGTCCCGTACTTTAGGCGTATTTACTATGCGGAATAGAAAATCATCTTCTTCTTCTTCTTCTTCTACTTCTTCTTCTTCGATTACTAATAATACCGGGAATGATAATCAAGGTATATTTAAAAGCAATTAGCAATAATATTTTTCTAAGTAATTATAATCATTGAGAAAATATTATGGGATTTGATTTATTACTATGGTCAAAGGTTGATCATTATAAACGGTATTTATGTGAAATTGCTTAATGACCCGTTGCTATACTTGATATTAATAGTTAGGTATAATCGGCTTTTTTCTTTTTTCTTCTTCTTTGATCACACGTGCGTTGAACGAGAAGAAAATTAATATTATACGTCACGTAATTTATTCGATATAAAAGTGCATCTGAAGAAATGTTCTAAAACGCGTAGGAGTTTTTTACGTTTTCTTTTTTCTTAATTTAATTTTTAATTTTTTGGTCAATTCTTCAAAGTAATATCATCTTAATTCAGATCTTAAATCACACAGTAGATATTTATTATTATTATTATTATTATTATTATTATTATTATTATTATTATTATTATTATTATTATTATCGTTGCACGTCAAATTTTTGTTTCAGCCTTCTTCGCATTTTAATATCAAATTGATTTTATTTTCTGCAAACATTTGTCACCAATGTACACAATGTTGTAATATTCCAATATTAATCGTTTACACGTTGTATTTAGTTTTATACATAAAAACATGTGGTTTTATTGTAATTGGTAAAACTGTGCATGCATCAAAAAGTCGAATGAAATTATTATTTGTTTCTAGTTCTATGCAGCGACCGTGTGAGCCAAATGACCAAGACCTATAATGACATTGAGGCAGTTACAAGGCTTCTGGAAGAAGTAAGATAAAAGAAAAATAAACTTTTGACACACAAAAATGAACAATAAAGATTTCAACTTTAACCAATTAATGATTTAATTGATTAATATATTTCCATATTTTTCTTATGGAAAAACAAGTATTTAAACATTTGTTAATTTATTTAATAAACTATAGTAAACTTCTTGAACAAAAAAAAATGTATAATTAAATGAAATGATAATAGAAAATATTTTACTTTTATCATCTATAACGATCACAGCATTAATTGGTTAAACAACATTAACATTCTTAGCAAATAAAAAGTATCCTATACATTATTATTAACTGTTTATTATTTTCTTGTAGAAAGAAAAAGATTTGGAATTGACGGCACGCATTGGTAAGGAACTGCTGACGCACAATCAAAAACTTGAGAGTACTGTTAACGCCCTAGAATCAGATTTGAAAGAGGCAAACGAAAAGATCACACAATTGAATCATGAATTATACAAGAAAACCGAACTCATTCAAATTCTTACAAACGACGTTGACGAGTCGAGCTCTGAAAGTGGTACACCAACGGGTTTACGTGGTATCAATTTGGACATGATGCAAAGGAAGATAAGTACATTAGAAGATGAGAACAAACAATTACGTAATGAATTTTCCAAGTTGATAAACGAGACGAACGATACCGAGGAACAAGAGGCCCGCCTTGTAAAGGACATTGCTTCTCAACTCGGTTAGTTGTAATTATTATTTCCAAATTTAAACGTGTTTAAGTGTTTAATTATAATAATGTATTGAAATAAAATAATCGTGTTTTGTTTTTTATTTTTTTTTTTTTTTTCATAATGTAACAGCAAATGCCAATATGGAGGTGGACGATATGGCCGATGAGCTTGGTCGACAAAAAGAAGAAAATAGGTTACAGCATGAACAAATAATTAGCCTGACTGCTAAATTAGCTGAAACTGAGCTCAGGTTAGCTCAACTCTTGGCCGAGCATGATGAGGTCGGTGCGACTCTAGTCATTACCAGAGATAATCAGAACACCCTTGCTAGTGAACTTGCGGAATTTAAAGAACGATATGCTGAGGTATTACTACTCGTAATTTATATATTCATATTTAACCGAGAAATTTTTGATCAACATATTATTCGAGTACACTTGCGGGGTACCAATGGTGGTACTTTAATGATAAAAGGAATTGAAAATTTGACTAAATCCTCATGAATTATTTTTCTCTTTCGGTTTTCTTTTTTTAGGTTGTTAATCTGCTATCTGAAACGCAAGAACAGTTGCGTAAACAAAGAAAACGTGGAATGCCAACCGTAAGAGGTGGATCGCTGTTTCCTTCGATGGGTGCTGCACCACAACCAGACTCGATAGCTTCGGAATTGGAATCTTCTCTATATTCGGAATTGAGTCTTGATTCTGGTATCATTACTGATCGAACGTAAGTTATAAAATGTCATGGTCATTCTTAAATACTTTCATGTGTACGTGTGTGTATTATTAATGTATTATTTAACGATGACAATTTGTTTTCTCTATTTGATTTAGGCCAACCTATAAGAAAGTATTCGAAACAGTTCGTTGTGCTTCGCGAGCGTCGTACTCTAGTGCAGATATGAATCAATTTCCTCGTATAGGTTCAATGACAACATCAACATTATCTAGCGGTTCGATGGGTCCACGTATGAGTTGTACTCAAGTTAAATCTAATGTATCTTTTGGTTTTCCAAGTTTCGATTCTACCGGTCACAGTGAGAGCGAAGGTTCCCTTTTCACTGAGTTTGATGATTATCCGTATGTATCATAGTAAATACGTATAAAAAAAATAGTCTATGAGAAAATGATTTCTAATAAGTGTTTATTATGTTTGTCTTTGTTAACAGAGGACCACAAAGGATTGGAGTGCCTGGTGCACCGGGTGCAGCCGATTTGGAAGCAGCTCTACGTCGATTGACACCTGCGGAGGTGCTAACAAGACGAGCATGTCTGAGTACTGGTGCTGGATACAACTATGATTACGATGGTGGTATCGCACATTCACCGCCGAACTTTTTACCGTTTGGTTGTCGAACACCTGACAGTATAATGTCAACTGGTAGCAGTGGTAATCTAAGCGGTTTCAGTGCTAATGCCGGAAACGCTTGGAGAGTTCCAGAGAAATTACAGATAGTAAAGCCAATGGAGGGTTCGCAAACGCTACATCATTGGTCACGATTAGCTACGCCTACTTTAGGTGGATTATTGGAAGATAGGCCAGGTGTTAGAACACGTGGTGGACGTGCCCTTGAAGATATCGGTTTATTGACTTTTACTTTGTCGGATTTAGAGGAAGACGAGGAGTACGCGAATCCTGGTAAACTCTTCCAAGATACAGGCTCGGTGTATACATTTACGAATAGCACGGTACTTCATCCGGACGAGCATACGAGCGTGACACCAAGTATCGTTGGTAGTAGAGTAGCAACGGCACCAAGTAGCGCTGGAAATTCTGGAAAGAATAGTCCTAGAACTCGTAGCAGGAGTAATTCTACCTCGACTTTCTCGACTACACTCGGCTTGGCCAAGATGCTCAATGAAAGAGGAATCAAGGCTGTAACACCTTCCTGCGTAGGTACTTCATGCGGGGCGACACCTAATAGTGAAAGAAACTTCATACCAACGGCCACACCTTGTAATAGCCCAGACGCTAGTCCACCAGCAACGAGATCCACATCACCACCACCTGCAACGTCGCAACAAGAAAATACTTCTCTATCTTTCAGCCTGTTAAGTAGCGGAGCTGAATTATTGAAGCGTACATTCAGTACCGAATCCTCCACTCAATCGCAACCTAACAAAAGAACGAGATCAAAACCGTCGCTTTCAAGATCCGAGAAAAAAGCACTTTCGGGAATACGATTGGTCGAAAAACTTGAAAGAATAGGAATAGATGCTATCATGTCGACGACTGTTGGTTCCTCGATCTCACCGTTGGCACTTCAGGGTGCTTTGTATACGCGACGTTCGATGAAGAGTCCAATGGCACAACTGACCTTCCTCAAAGGATCGATGCCTTCGAGCGTCAGTCAGGAAAGATTGTTCACATCCTCGTCATCCTCATCCTCGGTTTCCTCTGAATTTAGATCGAAACCAACTTTGGAACGTCATATGAATGACGACGATCCTAGAAATAAGATGGACGATGACGACGATGGTGGTTCTTCAGTTGTGTCCTCTGCTAATTCTAGTTTAGATTCGCCAATGAGATCGTTCATTTTAGAATGTGCGTTTGCTACTCAAGATAAACGAGATAGCGATGCTAGTAGTAAACCAACTAGATCAGATTTAGGAAAAGTTATGGCAGCGGCTAATATTGCAACACCAGTTACCAGAGAGTCCATTACTCAAACCGCCCTAGGTTCCATCAGTTCATTATTCTTTGGACGCAAGGGTGGTCTTTTGTAAAAATCATCTTTCTATTTGTTTTTTTTTTTCTTTCTTTCTTTTTCCTTTTTTTTTTTATTTTTTTTGTCCTTCTCTTTTCGTTCCATTCGATTAGCCATCGTGCTAACGATAAGTTGAACGTGTAGTAGTCAGGATCTTAGCAGATTAATGGAGGTGCATTGATTCGTTGGCAGCAAGAATGATTCCGTTGGTTTATTCATTCATTCATTCATTTGTTTGTTTGTCCGATTAGAAAACTTGAAACATTGTTCGTGTTATTTAACACAAACACATTCTACACAGTGCTCTCATCTGTGCGACACTTTATTTCGAATTGAAACATTCGTGTATGTGTATATGTACAATTACGTATACTCATACACATCTACACACATCCACATATATAATTATATATATTTTATTTTGTTTGATAAATACTTAATCCTTTGCAGTCCGACGTCTTCTCATTTTCAACTTCAGTATCTTCACGCATTTATAAAATAAAATTTTGTTTTGTTTTGTTTGTCAATAGTTTTCTAATATTAACGAGATTTGTAATTAGTTTACTTAATTAAATTTAATATTCTAATTTCCTCCACAATATTATTTACGTCGAATTTAATTTATCATTTTATGTTTAAGTTAAACAAATTATCACTGCTAATTCTATATCAATTAATATTTAGATATCAAAGTTAACAAAAAATCTGATCGGACAGCAAAGTATTAATATTTTTAATAATCATTATTAAATAGAGTACTAATAATCAATCCTCTCTATCAGTACAGTACATACGAATCCTTTTAGTATCGATCACAATGATCATATATAGTGACAACAACAAAAATATCTTTTAGTCTAAACAATGGGAATGTGTCGAGTAAACCAAAAATGATGAAAAAAAAAAGAAAAGAATAACGAGAAAAAAGTATATATAAATATTAATAATAATAAAACACAAAAAATAAAGATATCACACAAAATAATTTATCGATCAATCGTTTATGTATTCGATGATCGTAAGAGAGCAATATAATTCAATACTTGTATGATGATAATGATGATGATGATATGAATTACATTGATCGAACATGAGTGCGATCTCTTCGATCACCTAAAATGATTGCTTAAAAAAAATCTATTATGAAAAAACACGAAGGCTGCTCATATAATTATTGTATATAAGAAGACAAAGTTTTACCGCTAGTAAGTTAGGAAAACGAATTTACCGTGAAAAAACAAGTATGATGTGATTTCAAAATGATTAAAGTTATTACCGATGATTTTATTCATAATTATTATTATTCAAAAACTAATGATGACAATGATTTTTTACAAACAAAAATTCGATGTTTACTAAAATACTGATTTTTTACAATTAAAATAGTTTTTCTTTATTTTTTTATTTATTTATCTTTTTTTTTTTTTCAAAGCACAAAGAATGATCAACTTTTTCTAAATCGTTCTCTTCAATTTTTGTTTACTCGGTGCTAATTTATTCTCTTGTTTTCCTCCTTTTTTTTTTTTTTTTTTTTTTTCGTTTCCTCACTTTTAACACTCGCTTTTATTATTAGTATTATTATTTTTATTATTATTATTATTATTATTATTATTATTATTATTATTATTATGATTGTGATTATTACTATAAATGTTCTCTCGAAGATTGTAGATTTTTCATCGGTCAGATACTCTTAAAAACGACGAATTTATATTTGTACGTACGTGTAATGTGTGCGTATACAGTAGAATCATTTCCAGTATATCTGAATGAAATTTGAAAGACAAACATAATTGTTCCGGTTATTACAACACAGTGTTTAGATAATAATAGAGATAAGTTATTCAGATAACTGGAAATATTTCACTGTATATATATAAAAATGTATATTTTAAATCGTCTCCAATGTTTCTTTCTTTTTTTACTTAATTTTACGCGCACGATATTATTTGTTATTTTATATGATTTTATTGAGTAACGATTATACTCGGTAAAATGATATTTAAAAAAAAGAAAAGACGAAAAATTTGGTGCACGTTAAAACCATTAATAATAATAATAATAATAATAATAATAATAATAATAATAATAATAATAATAATAATAAAGCAAGAAACTTTCGAGACGAAATATTAATCTTCACGAAAGAACACGAATAATAAAACGGTATATGGTAATCGATCGATGCTATTGTCAATCTTTGTTTATTGAAGATTGCACATTTAGCATCGATTTTTAACTGGATTCGTGTTGCGATAATATTATTTATGTATTAGAAAGAAGAGATATCTTTTTGACAAAAAAAAAAAAGGATAAGAACAACGTTAGAAAATCCTTTCTTTTTTTTTCATTTCTATCTTTCTATCATAAATATATCCTAATTATTATTATTATTATTATTATTATTATTATTATTATTATTATTATTATTATCATTATTATTATACTTTCTAATTATCTTTTCTTTTCCTTCCTTCTCTTTTAATTCTTTATTTATTGTCAATTATATTATTTCAATAGAAAGAAAAAGAGAAAGAGAGAGAGAGAGAAAAAGTGTGATTATTTTATGTATGAAGGCAAACAATGTGTTGTATTATATAAATAATAATTCGTCGGAGGTTTTTATTTGGCATTAGAGAATGAAAATAAAGAAGAAAGAAAGAAAAACACAGAAAAGAGAGAGAAAGAAAGATAGATTAGATTAGATTAGATTAGATAAATAGATTGAGAAAAGCAGAAGAAGAAGAAGAAGATTAAAAACATTGGGAAAAGAAAAAAAAAAGAAAAAAAGTAAAACCGACAAAACCTGGAGCCTTGTACATAAAACGTACAAAGAAGTATATAATAAAACTATGTTGGAAATCTTAAACGTTAAACCTTAGTTTACTTTACCGTCGTTCGTTTAAGCTTTAATATTTAATTTATTTTATTCCGTTATATATATATATGATTCTTTTATGTTTTTCCCCTTTCTTCAATGATGAAACATTTTACGATTAAACGGGCCTAATAATAATTCGTTGTTTAGCTTAGAATAAGAGAAAAAGAAAGGGTATTACATGTAAAACCGTAATTTAATATCGTCGTATAACGCCAAAGAATTATTAACTTCTTAAAATTAATGGTGGAAAAAATTTTTAAACATTTTCGAGAGAAGTTGGTTTTTTTTCTCCTCTTGAATGATCATTTATTTTTTTTACATTATTTTCCGTTTGTGATTTTGTTCTACATTGTTTTTTTTGTTTCTTTTGGTTTTTTTTTTTCTTATTTCTCCCAGGATTGATTTTGTAATTGATTGATTTTTTTCATTTCTTTTTTTATTTTCGTCATTGTTTTTCGCCTATCAGCGAAGAAAAATCGTGAGAAAAGAAAGAAAGAGAGAGAGAGAAAGACAAAAAGAAGGAAAATATACAAAAGTGAAGATGCAGGATGAATAAATACAAACGACCGACTGACTATGGCAAATGTAGTTAACTTAAAATGAAATAATGTATGTCGTAAAATTAATGAGAGACTTGCAAAGAGGATTTAGAAACGTAAAATTTATGAGAGGACACACTTCCTTTTTTTTTATTTTTTTTTTTCAAAGCGTTCTTTTAATTTTTATTAAAATTATAAGATAAAGAAAGAGCATTGGTGATATAATACGTCAATAATACAATTAATATTATTTATTTTTTTATCATATCAATTTTGAATTATTATTATACAAAATATTAAATTGTGCTTTGTATTCTTTTAATATTATTATTATTATTATTATTTAATGGAAATATCTATTACGATCTTCTCAGATCGTACAAAATATTATATCGAAGAAAATATCAAACTAAATGACACTACCAAAGTTATAAAGAAAAACAAAACAAACAAATAAATATAAAAAGAAACATCATCTATGCACAATTCGTATTACTTGTCAATCATTGAAAAAAAGCAAAAAAAAAGAAAAGAAAAAAAAATTAATACACGACGATAATGAGACGCAAATAATTGTCGCTCAAAGCAAAGCAAAGCAAAGCAAACAAACAAAAAAAGAATGTAACGAATAATAGTTAAAAATTAACCGGATTTCATACATGTTGCTTCCGATTTTCAAGTCTCTGATTATATACATGCGTATTTACCTGTACGTATTATATAAAATGAAACTAAACGAATATTGACCTATGTATCGTTGTTAGAGGCGATATATCTGATATATAGATATATATATAGCTTATGTTAGTAGTTCGAAACCGAGGCCTTAGAATAAATCCCATGAATCCCCCTTTCCTCCCCATCCCCCTTTATATATTTATTTTTTTATTTTTTATTATTATTATAATTATTACTAATAACAACACACATAATACGATTTTATATTTTTAATTCATTTATTTATTTTTGCCCCTGACACCCCCCCCGACGACGACTAGTCTTCTCTGAGATGAAAAGAAAAAAAAAATATATGAGAATAATAGAAGAAAGAAAATGAAGATTAAAATAAAGCATCCTTGGAAAGATTGTTCTCGTAATAATTTGAGATTAACGCGGATTATATAATAATTATCAATTATATTTAATATTGATAATTTAGTTTTTGATGAACACGGATTTGTTTTGAAAATATTTGCCAATCATTTTTTGCTTTCACATAATCCGATCGTGCCCCCTTCTACCCCCTTTTACCCCTTCTACTCCTTCCCCACTTAATTTCTCGATTCGTTGAAAGAGAAAGAGAGATTAACAAAATAATACAATAAAAAACACTTTTTGCATTTGTTAATTAAAAACAGAAGATGATGATGATGATGATGATGATGATGAAAAAAGGTGGTCGGAGATGGGAGTATGTGTACGTTTAAAAAAAAATTAAAAATTAGTTAAGATCGATAAGAAAGTGTTTGCACTGTAATAAAATGAATTGTTGCAATATAGCGATCTATGCGCAATACATACCTCCAAATCGAACAATAAATATATTTAAGTATATAGGCTGTGTGGTTTTATTCATACCTTTCAATCGAGACAATTGTTTAATGCACAAAACAAATTTAGTTTAATATTTAGTTTGTTTTTTTTTTACGACAATGATGGATTCAATTTATATATTTCATCAATGTAAAGTGACAATCGTTTTGTAATTTAATTGAAAGTCAAATTTTGCGTGGAAGATATTTATCTATTTATTTATTTATTTATTTATTTATTAACTGGATAAATTGCATACATAAAACATCTTGAAAAGAAATAATATATAATGATAATTTATTCGAATGATATATTTTTAAAAGATTAGATCAATCATAGTGCACACACACACACACGCGCGCAGCGTGTATTTCTATTTAATTTTACTTTAATTATCATGTAATTTGTATTCTACCCTGATCAGATTAACTATAATTTAATGATATACATAAAATTTGTTATATGTTATTTATTTATTTATTTATTTAATTATTTAGTTATTTATTTAATTCATAAAATATTTATTAATCCCTGTCTCGGCAGGAGGGAATCTTTTTGGAGCCAGTACCCACGTTCGAATAATTCATTTTGTTATTTTTAACTACAATCGAAAATGACAAAATGAAAAAAAAATATACTTATACTCTCTAGGGGTTCTAAAATATCGGTCTAATAATTTATTTTGTTATTTTCAACTACAATTGAAAATTGTAATTGTAAATTTTCAACTACAATTGAAAATAACAAAATGAATTATTAGACCGATATTTTAGAACCTCTAGAGAATATAAGTATATTTTTGTTTTTAAATATTTTAAGTAACAATAACATTGAAAAAATCAACCAACCTACGAAGGGGGTTAGTTTGTTCCACCATGGATCCACTCGGGCCAACTTTCCATTTGTTTGGCTAAACGATACCCAGGACTGAGTGTTTGTGATACTTCTCTAGCAGCAATGGCACGAATATTGTCACGAAATACACCATTAGAAACACCACATCTAAACAATTTATGTGCAGCTTCTACCATTTGATTGCTCGCATTTTTGTCTACAATACAACATAAAAAAAAAGAATAAAATATAATCGAATTATTTTTATTTCGTTTTGTTTTTGTTTTCTTTTCTTTTTCTTCTTCTTCATAGTTAGGGTGTAAAAATTATTTCGCACATATTACATAATTAAAATTATTTCGTACCTTCGAAATTACCAATGAAAGCTACTCCGAGAGAATTTTTATTGAATCCTAAAGTATGGGCCCCTTCTTTGGTCCATCCTGCACCTTCGTAAACATTACCATCGCCACCGATGATGAAACTTTAATCAAATAAATTATCGATTTGAAAATATTTATAATTATTTATGTTAATACGGACATTTATAGTCGCGTGTCAAAACAAATTTTCTAAAAAACACCAAAAAATATTTTATGAATTGCCCTAACAAATTCGTGCCGATTTATAAAATATGAAGTTGAAAAAGTTTATATCGATTTATAATAAATATTTTCAAAAGTATCATTTTATATATTTTGAATCTACGATATCCGATGATCTGAATTGTTCGAACTTTCTAGTATTCATATGCATCATTATTAAAACGTTTTTATTATCCGAACACTGTGTAAACACTTTCCTCTTTGCTTCGTTTATTATCAAAAAATCAACATCGTAGTATACCATTTGTAGAATATTATATCTTTCTTATTGTTTCAATATAAAATTGATATTAAAAACACATTTAAAATAATACTCAATATAACGAAATAACGAAACGGAGGCCATTATTCATATTTTCGTATAATACCCGAAAGGATTAATAAACAACAATAATAATAATAAAATCAAAATTTAAAAAACAACTTACTTATAACCAATATCATTCCAACCAAGCGTGTCCATGTGATAAGATTGAATGGATTGTACTCTTTGTGAACATTGAGATTGTGTGTAACATTCCGGTGTAACAGTATGATGTATTATTACATATGGTAATGGTAATATAAGGTAATTAATACCTTTCGTCGCCCTTCCTCCCCAGGCAGCCTTACTTATTATGTTAGGACAATCGCCATCTAAAAATATTAAATAATAAAAAATATCACATCGATAAATTATTACAAACATGTCGCAATAAGAGTGCACTAATTCATTTTATATTTATAATCTTTTATAAATCACTTTAAAAAATCTTTTAAACTTGTTTCAAAGTGTCTCAAACTCAAAACAGGTTTCTTACTTACTAGTATAAGACACATGAAGTATTAGAAAAATGGCTAACAATTGTACGATCATTTTTTATATCAATTTCCTTTATGTGTTTTAATAATTGTTTCGTTAAATTGTAATAACCCACCACTCGATGATACTAAGAGTATTTTACGGAAGATTGAAAATTGAAAGAGTTATATACAAGTTTAAAAGATCAAAGGTCAGAGATAATGATTGACGCAGTAATAGTTTTCAAGTATTTGTAATTCTGTAAGTGATAATTTCTTGGAATATTATCCTCATATATGCAGAAAATACTTTATTAACCGGATGAAGATAATATCATAATATTTATTGAAATTATCTATTGATTTTTCATTTTGAAATTGTATATAAAATTAAACGTAATAAGTGGAGGATTTTAGATAAAAATAAACATTAAAGAATATACGAGTACAATAAAAAAATGACTTTTGATTTTTTTAATATTTATTAAACATTACATAGATTAATCACGCATACATACTTATGCAGTAAGTATTGTTTTAATTTAAAGAAAAACTTGTATTTATGAAAAATAGAGATCATACGACCATAAAGTGAAACAATTTGCATCAAAGGTATCATTTCTCTCTCTCTCTCTCTCTTTCAATTAGAATTTGATGAGAAATTATATATAATAAAATTATATACAAATATATTTTTAATTTCTTCTTTTCTACATTTTTTGTTTTCAAATTGTGTCACTCAACGTTTATGCTATTACCTCACAAAAATTTCAAATTTGCCGCCTAATATTCTTATGATGGCAGGGTGACGTATATATGTATTATGTAGTAAGTAACCTAACCTGTCAAAGAAATCTAATTTGATTTTTTAACCTCGTAAAAATTTAAAGACAAACTTGTGTATTTTTTAAATAATGGAGACCGTACGTCCATGTGGTTGTAAAGGAATACGTAGTTGCTTGATTTGCGAAGAAGAATTTAATATAAAAAAATTGAATTTAAAAGAAAAATTACAAGTAAGCTATTACTAACCAAGATTTAATTATAATTGTACTTTATCTTTTTTTTAGAATTATCTTTTTCTGATTTATTTATTTGATAAATTCATTATAATGTTAAAAACATGTAACATCTTATTCATATTTACAATCCTAATTTATTTTTTAATTGTAGGAAAAATCCTCTTATGTTTATTGTCCGTACTGCGATAAGGCATGGCCTGGATGGGATATAGAATTGTACAAGCAACATCCTCATCACGAGGGACAACCAATAGATTATCCAGGCGTTTTTATTCAAGTAATTTTGATATAAAAGTGATCACATTATGTAAACGTGTATTATTCTGATATTTGATGATTTTTCTTTCGCGCAGTTGGATTTTTTAAATACAGAAGAAACATCGACTTTAATGAAGTTGCTAGATGAGTTACCGTGGGAGCCATCGCAAAGTGGTAGAAGAAAACAAGTGTGTAAAAATGTTCACTATAGTTAACATTAATTTTATCATTTGTATTAACTTATTAAACATTAACTTTTAGAATTTTGGTCCAAAATGTAATTTTAAGAAACGAAAATTACGTTTAGGTACATTCAATGGATTTCCTAAGATTACAGAATTTGTACAAAAGAAATTCAACGAAGTTCTAATTCTAAATAATTTTCAAACGGTAGAACAATGTACTCTTGAATACAATCCAAAACGAGGAGCTTCTATTGATCCCCATATAGATGATTGTTGGATATGGGGAGAGCGTATAGTCACGGTTAATGTCTTAGGTGATTCCGTATTAACGATGACACCTTATACTAAATCGATTACATGTTACAATCTAGATTGCATAGAAAATTATTCTTCCGAAGTTGATACGAAAGTAGAACCACCACAGGAAGACATTGTAGTACGTTTACCTATGCCAGCTAAATCATTAATGGTTTTATATGGACTTGCGAGGTATATTTTATCAAACTTCTATGCAATATTTTTAACGCATTAGTTATTTAACAATACAATTATTTTTATAGATATAATTGGGAGCATTCAGTGCTTCGAGAAGATGTAACGACAAGACGCGTTTGTCTTGCTTACAGAGAATTAACACCGCCGTATCTTAAAAATGGTAAACACGAAAAAGAAGCATCTGAAATTCTTGAAAAAGCAACCAATTTTTGGTAACAATTAAATAATACCATTGAATAGCGTATTTGCAAAACAATTTTACTGTCGCATTATCACAGTTTCATTTTAAATGTCATGTGATATGGAATATAGCAGCTAACAAAAGAGGTATCAAACGTAAAGCAACAAGATTAAAATAAAAGTTATACAATGGAATATATTAATACAGTACGTGTGAATTTTTATATTTTATTTTATTCGTCTCTTTGTTTCCTTACGAACTAATACCATGATGGAGAGAAAAAGTGAATAAGTTGTAGAAAAAAATTTATTCTCGAATTAATTACAATATATCTTATACATGGATGACACCATCAAAATTTAAGTATTATAACTATGAAAAATACTTTCCCGTAACAGTTATTTAATTGTTTATTAAATAATACTGTTACATTTGTAGATTTTTATTATAGACAAGAGACAAAAAAAAATCTTGTATAAACATTGCGAAAATGTGAGCAAAGATAAATTCAAACGAATGTTTAATTTATAATTAAAAAATGTCTATTGTCTTTTTCTATGTATATATATATATATACAATTCGTGAAAGTAATATGTATTATTTTAACGTGACATCTATATTCTATTTAAAAATTGCTCGATAGTCTAATATTAAATATATAAACTTTGGTATCACATTAAATTAAACTCGCGTTTATTTAAATACGAGCTTGGGTAGAGAAATATACGTATATTTATTAGTTATTAAATTACTTTCTCGTTCTCAACAAAAAAAAAAGATTTATAAAATTTGATATGATTTTTATTTCGTTCGGTTCGGTAGAACTTTGTGTAAAATGTTATTGCTAAAAATTGTGTATAAGATTTGTTTCGTTAATCTTACGATTGCAATCAAAAAGAGCAAAGAAATAAAAATGAAAAAAAAAGAACTACAAATGTTTATTGTAAAATAGACAACTGATAGAAAATACTGATATCTTTATTTTGTAGGATAAGGATCGATCGTGAATAATAAATCGTCCTTTTGATATACCTCTAAAATGGCACACAAATAACATATTTCGCATTAAATGGAAATTATAAGACTAGCAATTTGCAGTGCTTTTCAATGGATAGTCAGGAGACTGCATGTATACAACAGGGAAGGTTGTCAACGGATCTGCCTTTCCAAGAGGTTGATAACCGTTTACGATACTCTCTCTCAATTCCCACTTACGTCTTTCTCTTTCTGTCTTTTGTCGTCTGATGGCTCTACCCAACATACACGCGAATACTATTCCAGTCAGCTGAAAATACGACAATATTTATATTACAAATAAGTTCATCGAAACATCTTACAAATGATTCATCGAATTTCAAATAGTATTAATGATAAAATACTGAATAATATATGAAAGAGAAAAATTTCAATGTAACATTGATGAATCATTTGTAATTACCCTGTATTATTATACCAGACAATAGGTGTGGTAAATCTTTTTAACAATTATATCAAATATCAACCTTTCGCACTATGATTCAACACGCAAAGCTGTATATACCATATTCGATATTATATTTTATGGTTCTCATGTTTGGGCTACAAAACTTATAAATATAAATATGTATCTTGTTTATATATTAACCAACCTGAATAAGAGCTATCGCTATAGCTCCTGTACCAATGTAAAGTGCACTGCGATGAACTATGATGGAAAGTCTGCTCATGCAGCCTATTTCATAAGGAATCTTACACATAGTGTTATTTCCATCTAATTCGGTAATTCCACAGCAGGAGTTAGGTATACCTTTGTCGTTTTCTTGATCAAATTTAATTTCATCCCAGTTGTATCTACTATTATAGCCACAACAGTGTAACTGTAAATACAAGTACAACGTGATTACATGTATATTAGAAAAAAATGTTAATTCAGCTAATTAAACTCAAGTTCTTTATTGTTTATAGATTAATCGTCGAATCATTAATAATCTTACCCTGGATTGCATGAAATTAACTGCATCTTTAGTTTCTTTATTCGTATTGTATTCATGCATTGTGGTATTGATTTTACTCTCCAAAAGATCTTTCACTGTGTCTTGTAAAGTGTACGCTGCAGTTGCGGCAGACAATTCCATCACCAAGACAACTGTTAAGGAAACAGCAAACTAGGGGGAACAAAAGAGATAAATATTTGCACAAATTTATTCGATCATTTTTAATGAATTGTTTTTAGTAATAATATTTGCAATACTTACGACAAGAACCATACAAGTACTTTCTCGAAGAGCACCGCAACATCCGAAGAAAGCAATTATAAAAACCAATATGCCAACTACGATTAAGAGTGTGGCTGGTGAGAAGTATCTGGGATCCAAGAAATGAGAAAAATCTTCGTAAACGGCATAGATCGTTGAACCAACCGATATTATCATTACACCCGTCAACTGAAATCAGTAATGAATTATTATTAATTAATAATTAATGTAAAGTTTTGTTTTTTTTTTATTCGAAGACACGTGGATCGTCGAATTTCTAGTGTTGATTAAAATAAAATCATACGTGTTATTTTTTCATTTTAAAAGATTTCTATAAATCAATATTGTATCATCATTGAAAATACATCGGAGCGTTACGTTCATCGTTTAAAAGAATGCTATCATCGTTGAAAGCGATAACGTATCGCTGATTACAATTTCCAATCAATGTGAACCAATCGAGGTGTTAATTGTTAATGCGAAATTAAATAAATATTTTATTAAATGTTTTATTAATTGATCGATGATGTTTTTATAATTAACCAAAAACCGTGTCGGGGGGGATTGTAAATATTATAAAATTATGTAAGAGAATTTAAAATAGAATCTTTGTTTTTTTTTCTTTTTCATTTTTTCATCATTTACTTTAAGCAAATTTAAAAAATGTTTCGATATGACGTATTTAAGAGATCGATTTAATTATACCGCACATTAAGAACATTCATTTCTTGAATTTGTTCTTTTTCATATATACTTTGTGAAAGAAAAATAATAGTTAAGGAAAAGAGATAAAATAAGATCATCTATCCGATGACGATTTACCAGAAAACATTTTGTTTTCGTTCGACATTAATACGTGGATCATAAAATTATCTCTACTGATAAACCGTTCTTCGTGTCCTTAAATATATAATCGATGTTAAATATTTTTCTTGGAATGATTTTTAATCTTGATTGATATTTTAAACACGTTGCAGACAAATTGCACAACATTTCGAATTTGATATTACAAGTGAAACTAATTTTTATTATTTACAAAATTAGTAACAAATGATAAGTAAATTTTAATTTCGAACAGAAAACCTTGATATTTGTAACTATTTAATTATAATAATCACATCTCTCGATATTATAATCAAATAATTATCTAGATATAAAAATAATGCAAAGGAAATATTTTCTCATTTTTGACACGTAATATATGATTAATACGTATAAATTTATTATTTAATAATTAATTAATTTATTATTTAATTACGATTAACGTATAAATGATTAATAATTAATTTACAATAAGAAAATAATAATTGCAATTGGTGTCGCCATTCAATGAAACCTGACAGTAGAAAATGGCGGCACGATTATATATATATATATATAAATGAACACACAAAAAAAATATTAGGAACGATAAAAAGAGTTAGCTGGTAAGTAAAGTAAACTTTATTTAACCTTTCTTATTTCTTGCTATCAAATGAGAACGAATATCTCGAGCAGATATCTTTGAACGTCATATTATCTTACAATTAGTTGATAATTCATTTGGTATAACAGAATTTACACAAATCGCGGATAAAGAATTGTACGTAGAACGAATATTAAGAAAATTAACAGATTTAAAAAAAACAGGTATATAATAAAAATATGAAAAGTATTAGATAAAATTTATAAAAAGAAAAAAATGGAATAAATTTTAATCTCAAACGTCGCGACATACAATAAACAACAAAATATAATTTACGTATTACTCATCGGACTTGTGTGACTATCATTTTTTTTCTTTATTATTTTTCTTATCGCAAATTGCACCACATTAAAACTTAACGTTTTGGTAAGGAAAAGAAAAACAAAAAGAGAGGAAGGAAAAAGGCTATAACAAAATATTTTTTTCTTGAATTATTATTATAAGCATCGCAGGATGTATATGTGTTTTTATACAATTAACAACGATGCAATCATATTTTTCAGAACGTCATAATTTGAAACAAATATTGAAAATCCTCTTTCTATCGTTTTAAAACATTAACTGCGTTCTTTTTTTCTTTCTTTTTCTCTCTCTCTCTTTCTCTTTTTTATTTTGCTATTTTTTTTTGGATTATAACGACGAAGTTTTATGCACCGAGACGTATGGTTTTATCAAAATAGCTTTGAGTTTTTTTTTTTTTAGAAAAGCTCGACGTTGAGCTCAGTAAACATTTTTTTTGTACGAAATGCATTGGACTACAACAGTTCATAGAAAGAAAGAAAGAAAGAAAATAAATCGTCGGTTTATTTCCTCGAATGAGAAAACAATGGTGGTAGTAAATGGATGGAGGAAAAAAAAAAGATCAATAATAATGACAAAATCTAAGTATTTATTCTACGAATTCGTTCGTTCCTTGTTTCCAAAAAAATTAATTAACACTGACGAAAGACGTTGAAAATATTTCTTGAATATTTTTTTTTTAATTTCTACTGTACGAATATTTGAATTATTAACTATATACATAATTGTACGAGTGGAGGGGAATGTGTGTGTGTGTGTGTGTTAAGTATTATGTAAATATAATTAAAGACATATATTTCGGCATTAAGAAGTAAGGAAAATTTCAAAGGTTCAGTTAGTGTTACACTCAAGGACAAACGAGACGATCAATGAGGAAAGAAGGAAGAAACGATCGAACGTACGTATGTATAGTACTACTACACATATATATATATATATACACATATATATATATGCATATGTATTCATGCATCGATGTACACATTATGCATGTAACTACGTATTCTCTAATTACAAAGTATTCCTATTAAAAAAAAAAAAATAAAGAAAAGGAAGCGTGACCAAAAAAAAAGAATGACAAACAAATTTCGCGCACGTAAGATTCTAAGTAAAATATAGTATTAATAATTATAATAATAATAATAATAGTAATAATAATAATCGAATAAAATGAACGCGGACAGGAAAACGAATATGGACGAGGAAAATTTTTCAAGGTCAAGTATACGAAGTTAGCTTAAAAAGAAAAGAAACAAAATGAAAGAAAAAAACAATATGGCTTCTTTCTTCTTTTAAACCAAATCAAAATCAAATCGGAAATATATGGTGTAATAATTTGTTAAATCGTAAGATTAAAATAATCATATGTAAAATTCGTGTGAGCGTGCGCTTATGCGTGCGAAAATGTAAAGAAAAATAAAAAAAATAAAAAGGAAAAAGAAGCATTATATGTACAAACCACAAAAAGTGAGTTGACAGCGCAAAGAAGATATTTGATGCAACGTAGGCCAACATCGAGATGTGTGGCCGCCATTTTGGTCCTCTTCTTAAATTCAGGTAATTAATAATGGTCCACAGAGAGAGAGAAAGAGATAAAGAGAAGGATTGATATAAAAAAAAAAATAAAAAAATAAAAACAAAATCAATATAAATATATCAGTTATAAGGAAAAAGAGAGATCCGTGCACTTCCACGCTCGGAACAACACCGACTGCTGTTGCTTCTTTCAACTATGGCAATGACTATGTTATCGTCGAGGAGGCTATTTTGCCTCGCCTTTTCGACGATCGAGCGCCTCCTTCGATATCTTTCCGCACAATTGATAACACACACAACACAACCAACCGCAAGAAAAAATTCATCTAGAATTAATTATACATTCTTACAAATAGATATTAATATAATGACATTATAATGTTCTACGTGTGTTTTTCTTTTCTTTTTTATTATATTATACTATATTTGAATTTGTTTTTCTTCTTCTTCTTTCTTGTTTTTTTACATTCGTCATTTTTTTTCTATTTTTTTTTGTTATGTTACAAAGTCAAGAATCCTGTCGATCCTGTCTGTCAAGGATCACATCGATTACAACCGTGTATATACCTGTTTTCAACCTAACTTCTCGATTACATCAGTTTTTTTTAATGTGGCTTCTAATGGAACGTAGACGTAATACTTTTGCAGTGTCGTAATTACCTACCGTGTTCAAAGGAAACGGAGAAGAGCAATAATGTATGCTTCAATATCTTATTCGATATCAAATTATATGTTGGAATGAACATCCAATTAATGGTTTTAATGATTCATTTTCATTTTATCCATTAAAAAATAATTATTTTTTTATCTCGTATATATATATATTATAATATATTATAATTGTTTTTAATCTATAATAAAAAAAAACACGTAAAATAATATATTATTATATTGTAATTACAGTTTTATTTTATAATATAATTATATAAAATTATATTTTATTATTAATACACGAGAAGAATAGGGTATATCAAGTTTTATAATAAAACGTAATATACATCGTATTATGTTGAAAGGTTTTGTGTAAGGAAACCGCGCTATCAGGTGCTAGAAAGATATACGCGTATTTGCGAACAACTACTATGATCCATTGATATCAGTATACATATGTTATACTTGTATGCATGTATGCGTTATCGTTAAATGGTTCGCGTATGGTCGAAGATAAGTAAAGTGAGTCTCTCGAGTAACAGGTGGATTCAAAAGTTCTTCATAAGTATCAATCTTTCTTATAATGAAATACCTAATGAATTTTATCGAATTTTATTCTATACGTTTTTTTATATACTTATGATTATTTTTTCTTTTTTTTTTTTATTTCAATGAAACACACACTAGTAAAGTTATGATTTTAAGTACACGCGAACTAACTACGTCATTATTTATTCGTAGACGAAATAAATGATAAGGTGTGCATGTTACCTATAAGCGTGACAAAGAAACACGCGAACTTTCTAGTAAAAAAGCAAAAGTTTCATTTTTTAATCGTCATCTATGATTCATACATTCTTTTTCTTTTTGAAAATAAACTGACATAGTTCTATTCGTCATATATATATATGTTAAAATTATTTCATAACAACGCTATTGATTTGGAATAAAATATTTAATTTAATTATATAATTATATTAATAAATATTTAATTAATTATAATTCCAATTTATAATTTAGAATAAAATGTACATTTTCTATTTTTTGAATAGGTAATATTTATTATGTAATATAATGCAAAAACCGATGATTACGTTTATATTTAATTTATATTTTTGTTTTGTTTATTATTAATTAAAATCAATAAATAAATTTGTTTCTAATTGTCAATCGTTAGTTGAATTTCACATAATCATCGGCTCGTACGTGTACATATATATACGTGTGTGCATAAAAATAGAAAAAAGAATTGGTAAATATGATTTTTATTAAAAATCTATAGAATCGTCCACAATGGACGTTGACATTTTTGTTTTACATAAGCATTACAACACACACATCAATTTTTTTAATTATAACAATAACTTACTAAATCGTTGCCAAATGACGCTTTTTTCTTTTCTATTGCTTGAAAACACAATATATATATATATATATATATATATTATATATATGTATAATGTAATAATAATAAAGTAAAAGGGGAGAGAAGTGTGTAATATAAAACGATCGTACAACATGTGTAACTATACACGTATAAATCGATCAGACTATTTAAAAGAGGAAGAGATTACTTTTATGTATACGCACATATACATGTATATATGATAGTATATAAAAGTATATAAACGAGAAATCTGTTGAAGTCTCGTTTATGATGGAAAATTTAAATCTTAATATTTTAAATGGAATTCATTGCTGCGTCTTATTTAAGATATATTTTTTATTTCTTTTTGTTGTTGTTGTTGTTATTGTTATTGTTGTTACTTTATACACTTTCGTAACTATTTCTAATAGATCGTGCCAGATAGATGGAAAAAAATATGCCTATTGCCTGTAATCAAATTTTATTTTTAGTCATTTATTCATTTATTTATTTATTTATTATTTCATTAATTAATAAAAATAAGAATAGAGTCTTTAATAACTAATTAGAAAAAGATTTACCTGAATAAATGCGATACCAAGACCAACACCACCTAGTTGCACAGCATGTGCCTTGATGTATTGTTCGAACGTGTATTCACATCCTTGCTTATGAACAGTGTCCGCCGTATTGTTACAAATACTGGAACCAAACTGTCCATACTTTGTAGCACAACAACTCAGCGGAAGATCGGTATTGTTAAATTTGGCCATCCAATCGGTGCTATTCGTAACACCGCAACATTTAAACTAGAATTTGAAAGAAAAGAATTTTATTGTTTTTCCTTCGTAGGATAATTTTTTGATGACGCACATCACCTTAAATATTACAAATTAAATATTTTAATATACGTTTATGTTTTTTTTAGATTGTATCTCTCCATATACAGAGTTATATACAAGGTTTCCTGTAATCGGTGGTACAAGCAAGCAAGCAACAGCAGCAGCAGCAAGGAATGATTCTACATGAAAAATTAATTCGAAAATATAGAAACAAATTTGTTCATGTAAACAATTGGTTTAGAGAAAAATAAGTTTGAAAATTTGTCGAGTATACCGTACACACTACGATTATAGGAAATTCTGTATATTTTAATATGTTAGTATATTAATTATCATATATATATATATATAATATTATTACTATTATTATATAAATTATAATAGTATATACATGGGAATTTTTTAATTACGTATATATATATAAATTAACATATTATAAAAATAATAGAAAATACATTACTTCGCGTTGAAGTTCGTCCCAGAATTTAGTAATCTCTACACTCTCGTTATACCTCGGTATAGTAGCTTTCATCTTGTTTTCAAGAACTTCGCCTGCATCTGATCTCAGAACGTAACCAGCAATTCCGGCAGAAAGTTCGAGTATGAAAATAAATATTAATAGACCCGTGAACTGTGAACAAAAAGAAAAAAAACATAATTATTAACGTTTCAATTTATTCGATAAGAAGTTGTAAAAGTTATTGTTTTTTTGTTTTGTTTTAATACTTACGGTAAGCAGCATGCAATAATTTTCTTTCACGGCACCGCAGCATCCGAAGAAAGCAATGAAGAAGATAATAATACCGATCGCTATCATCAACGATGGTACCGACAAATATTTATTGTCAAGGATGTGATTGTAATTATAATAAACCGTATGAATAGTCGTACCCAAGACCAGGAATACTATTCCCGTCATCTGAAAATAAATAAAATTCAAAAATAAACGTAATGCTTCTTGTTAACTAGTCTCATCGACGTATATACAATTAAAAAAAAATGTAAGAAGAAAGATTATATTAAAAAATAGATACGCACGAGTATTCATATTCGTCGTTAATAATAATAAAATAGAAAGAAAAGTTATAACTTTACGATTGTAATAAATTAATATTTAAGCGGATAAATATTTTCCCTATATTTTGATTTAATGAATTAATTAATAAGATATCCTGACACAATTAAAATTTCCATAAATGTTATATAAATATTAACTTTACATTTCGCACAGGGCCCAGCGAAATGTAGATACAGGTCTGTTTTTATGAAACAGGCTCAAAACTTTTCAACCTACTCACGTAGCTATATCTAATTTATAAAAAAGTAATCATTTACGATTAGATAAATTGATTAAAAATATATATTACATACATGATATATCATAATGATTTAAAATACGATAATACGAGACTCTTTTTATTAATTTTTCTTTTTGTTTATTATAAATTACGTGGAAATATTCGCGGAAGTTATGCGAGCAAAGGTGGCGTAACCATTGTATTATATTTTACGAGCTCAAACATTACATCGTTAATAGATTCCAACAACTTTTATTTATTCAATGTGTAACGAGTACTGTTAATTATTTAATCAAGCGACACTCACAAAATGTTCCATTTAGAATCGTTCGCTTTTCAATTAATCGATAAAATACTAACATAAGCGAATTCTTCTTCATTCTCTTTCTCTTTCTCTCTCGTGATAGATTCTCGCCATTTTAAAATTGCATTATTTAAATTAGCAAGAAAGTGATATTCTCTTTTTTACAACTTAATCTAATTCACATGACTTAGAGTGTTGGGGACATGTTACTGATCATTTATATGGCTTCTTTACCCCCATTTTCTCTGTCTTATCTTTTTCTTTTTGCTTTTCCTTTTTTTTTACTATTTAGAACTATCGTTAACAAGATAATATTCATATATACACCCGTTAAGCATACGTGTGTATGTATTTTTTAAGAACAAGTTTATATTGTTTATCGTGATATCGTAGACTAGACAAAAAAGAAACTTTTCTTTATCGTTAGATTAACTAACAAAAGTTATTTTTAATGATGTAACGAGGAAGAAGGAAAATTTCAAGATTTTCAACGATCAATATTTTCGACAAATATTAACGTTTCATCGAATAATTATTGCTCGAATCATAATGGGGAAAGTTAGAAAAAAACGAGCTTGATATATAAATTATCATATGCTATTTCTATCTTCAATAATACTTCAAATGTTGAGTCATGCGACCAATCAATGTTTACAATATCATTTTTCGAAGAAATATATCAGGTTTATCAAGGGAGAGAGAAAGAGAGCAAAAAATAATTATAGGTTAGAATTTTTCAATATAAGTTGAAAGTGTTGATTCTTTGTTTACCAATGATAACATTTCTTTTTGACTACGCCATCTTGCTTTCGTGGCAATTAAGTATTTCTTATTTATAATGAACAATGAATAAATCTTTCCCTTAATCATTATCATTTTCAGTCCCTCTTTCTTGTACTGAAAATAGTTTTGTCGTTGACAAACAAACAGAAAATAGAAACATCTATTATTCAGATAACCTATAATGAACTAGTAATATTCTGATGATTTGATTAACATTTCTAAACATTATAAAAGCATTAATAAACGAAAATGCATCTTGACGTAAAATTTAATAAAACGTAAAAATAAAAAAATAAAAATGTTCACGTTATTGATTTCGTATAAAAAAAAAAAAGAAAATAATTGATTAATTATCAAATTATTGATTAATAATTTATTCGTACGAGAAAATTTGCATAACAGTACGTATTATTTAAATGCGTTTATTCGATGTTATATAAGAACACAGTTGGTCTTGAGGTTGCTTTTATACCGAATAAGACAAGCAACTCACATGAGCTGCGGTGTCCGAGCGGTTAAGGAGATGGACTTGAAATCCATTGGGTTCTACCCGCACAGGTTCGAATCCTGTCCGCAGCGAAATTTTTTTTTTTCGATTTTTCTTTAAAATTCAATTTTTCTCTACCCTATCTATCTTATCTGTTAAAGATAATATTTTATTTATATTTTTAAACCGTAATAAAAATATATATATATATTCCGTTATATAAACATTTCCGTGCGCGCGCATGTAGATACGAGAGTATAAAAAATATCATATAACTTCGAAAAGTTTAGACTAAAAGATAATTAAAAATAAAATTATTCCTACGGCAATATTTTTTTTTACGTAATAAAAATGACCAAACTATCATAGATGGATCGAGAATCGATCGACGCCGAAAAAAAAGAATAAAGAAAATGAAATCATCGTGAAAGTTTCATGCGTCTGATAATTTTTACGATCTTTCGCGTAGCCAAAATTTACCGAGAACAATATTAAATAAACAAACTACGTCACTCGCGCGAATAATCTTCGCGATATTTTAAATCGAACGTTAAAAAGAAACAAAAAAAAAGACAATCTTGAACGTTTCCATCTCTACGTTTGCGTTCTCGTAACATTGGCTGCATCATACCGTACCGTGTGTTTTCAAGAAAATGTTTAATATGAAACGAAAAATATGGCGTTTGGTGTAGCGAAACCGTATAGCATTAAAAAATAAAAAAAAGACAGGAAAAAAAACAGAAAAAAACAGAAGAAAAAATAAAAAACGAAAAAAAGATTTCTCTTACTATATATATATATACACCTTCTGCGAACAAGAGTCAACGTCAGAAGACCGGTTTTCTTGGTGGTAAAGAGTTAACCTGGTATTCAGAATCTATATTTTTTTTTATATTATTTCTCGTCTTTCTCTTTCTTTCGTCCCGTCTTTCCCTATTTGTTTTTCGTACACGCAAGAAAAAGAAGAAAAAAAAAAGAAACAAAAAAACAGAAAGATTTCGATTTTAAGTTTTCAAAGTTGGTTACATGAATCGATGACGATTGTCTCGTAAGATGAAAATATTGATAAAGAAGAAGAAAAAGAAAAAGAAGAAGATAAGAGAAAAATAAGAATGAGTATAGAAACGAAACGTTAAGACGTATTTTCCACATGTGATTCATACATTTTTCTTTCTTCGACGTTAGAAGTCGAGAATAATTTTTTTAAATAGCGACAGCAGCAAAAGTATCGGTTATACCACCATTAGCAACAGCAGCTAGTGCAGCTGGTGCAACGATCTCTTTCACCTTGAGAAAGAATAAGACTAAAAAATATTCGAGATGCAGGAGGAGTCTTCGGCGTTTGACGTACTTGCTTACACATACATATACACTCGTTGTACATATATATATAAATATATATATAATATGTGTATATACGTCTTCTCGTACTCGTGGCACTTCCAATGATATATATTTCAGAGAATTATTGCGACGTATTTATCTATTTCTATCTCACTCTACTTATTTATCTATGTCTCATTCATTTTCTCTCTCTCTTTTTCTTTCTCTTTTTAATATGCACTTGCACTAAAAAAAACCACTTGCACGTATTTATCGGCTAAATCCCGATCGTTCACACTCAAAACTTACCACAAAGGCTAAATTGAAGATAAACATAAGGTACTTGACGCATTTTGAACTAGCCGATAATTTCATCGATGCCATTGTGTCGGCGATGTTACCTGTGTAAGAAAATAGAAAATAATGTAATGCAAGATATATCGTGAATGTAAAAAGATGGAAGTTAAAATGGAGAAGAAGAACAAAAAAAACTTATCGTCTTCACCGAGTCTAGAATACTTGGATATAACAGAAAAAAAGGATAAAAGAATCACGCTTACTTTTTCTTTTTTTATTTTTTTTTCTATCTCCGTTTCTCTCTCTCTCTCTCTCTCTCTTTCTTTCTTTTTAACCGAAGTGTCTTGCTGATGGTAAGAATATACACTGATTGTGTCAGAAAAGTATAAGTAAAAACGAGAATGAAACGATGATAATCCCGCTAAATAAGATACTATCGATAGCCGTACATTGGTCAAGCGAGAATGCTCAACTGCGCATGCGCACTCGCTACGTTTTATCCGATCTTTCACGATTACAACCGAAATTAAACGAACGATTCTAGTAGAACACGCGGGCTTCCTAAGCTTGTTGTATGTATGTACATCACGTAACTACTTTGTGTCTTTCTTTTTTGTGTTTTAAATTATAATATATATTATTATTATTTGTGTTTTTAATGAGAGATGTTTAAGAACAACATACATTTCGTTGATGGAATAAAAAGTGAAAATGTTCGTTATTAAGGATAAACTCGACAATGCAATAATTGTGTTCATGTATGTATATTTGTAATTTTGTTAATTTTGTTTTTGTTATGCGAAATTTTTATTGTTTTTTTTTAAGTATGCATTGGTATATGTGTGTAATTTAAAAATTAGTAAATTAACGAAAAATAGAAATCTGCCATTATTGACAGTAGGTAATTTTCAAAAATAGATATCTACTGTTACCGATTGTTGATAAATTAAAAGATATAGACATCTATTATTATAGACAGGTGATAAAACAGGAATCTATTATTACCTTTTATAAAATGAGTCTAATATTAGTATAGGAATGGGCTTTGTACGGAGTTTTCGCATACAAAAAAATTACTAATATATAAGGAAGGGTTGATACGAGGTTGAGAAGAAGGGTGAATTAGTTAAAACTTATGTTAGTTGACAAATTTTGTTAATGAATATATTATTTCGGATCTACAAATTTCTCTTATCTTCCGCCATTTTTTATTGCTCTTATAGATCATTTTCGAGACAACAAGAACTGAAAAAAATAAATAAAAAATTTTAAACCTTTTTAATTTAAATATAAAAATTTTCATCGCGTATAAATTTGATTTATATGCATTGTAGTTAGCAGATTTATTATATTATTTATATGTTTTGAAATAACATCTACGCGTGTAACCGAGTTATAGATATTTGTTACGAGTTAGGAATAATTTATCGTAGAAAACACTTAACATTCGTACAATCCTGATACCCAAGGGGAAAAAGCGCGTGCGCGTGCATCGAGCACGCATGCACGTTTATACGTTGCAATTATGTAAGGGTTTGCAATGATAGGGGTCTTTCTGACGTGGCCGACATTGCCTAGGAAATTTTCTAAGCCACGGCATGTTGCGTGTAATAGATTAGTTCTACTTGGTGTTTGGATCAATGCCATTATGCTATTAGTTACTAAATACAGGACAATGCATTTAGATATCTGATTAAAGTTTTCTTTTAAACAACTTTATATATATATAGAAGAAAATTCGTATTCGATCCAATCCATTATAGTAATTTGACGTAGACATATTGAGTGTCTTGATTTAATCATTTTATATTTAATAATAAGAAAATTGATTTGACAAATGTGGGCGCTGATTAACTCCAAAAAATAAATTTGTATTACCTGATGACGCGAACATCTTTGGTCACATTAGCAACAATAGTAATTTCTTCATTCGAATAATCTTTAAATTAGAATTTTTAATAACACTTACTAAAAATATATACACACGTATGTATATATATATACATATATACGTAAGAAAAATATCTTATCAATATAAATGAATCGTACACTGAAGTAATTAACTACGTAATAATTTTAACAATATGTCCGACGTAAAGAACCATACTGTGAAGTTGCCGTTTTATTAATATATTATGATCTCGATATTATTTATACCATATCTGCATTTTTAATCTGTATCATGAAATACCAAATGAACAATATGTATATTAGTATTAATATAATCGATGCTAATAATACTCATAGAATGATTTAAATACGTTTCAATCAGGACAGATTACTTTTCTTTCTTTTTTTCTTTTTTTTTTTCGGTTGATATCGAATTTCAACGAAGCTTAACAGTTTCCTTCGTGTTAGAAAAGCGAAGCCCCTGAAAATGAACGTTCTAACTAACGTCTCGGTTTGCAGAGAGGGAAAGATGGAAAGAGAAAAACAGAGAGAGAGAGAAAGAGACAGAGAGAGTGAGAGAGAAAGAGTGAGGTCAGTGAATTTGCTGTCTGCCACCTACGCGAGGTCTGCAATTAAATTAAAACATACATCGTGTGTGACGAGAACCATCATATAGTTTATTCTCTTTTATCATCGGGTGCATCGTACTCGATGCATACGAGTTTTTCTTTCATCATTCTGACGGTTCATATTCGCATATGTGTATATGAATATACCAATGTAAATTTATTTATTTCATAGCACGAGAAGAGTCCTATTAACGCTTTTCGATGTATTTTTAAAAATTATTTTTTTCTTCGTCTTGCATCAAACTAACTTTAACTATTGAACTTTTTATAAATTTGTAAGAAAAAATATATTTTCTATTAATATGTACGTTTTTCTTCAGTACTGTATATATATGTATATATGTGTGTGCACTTAATCACGTGGATTCTTTTTTTTTTTTTTTAGAAAAGTTTTCCGAATAGATGAATTCGAATTGTAGTAGATGTATAATTTCTTTTTCTTTTTTACGAACAATTCTATCATCACTTCAGTCGGGAGTTGGGAATATTATAAACAAAATATACAAAATATAAAGATAAATATTAAGGAGACTATCTTGCGCAAAAAACGAGAATACAAATGCTTGAATTTTCCTCGAAAGTAACAGCTGTTCCTGCATAACTAACGAACGCGTAAAACTAGGAAGGTGTACACAACTAACGCGTACAGGGTGTTTCAAATGTTTTTCTATAACTTTTCTCATAACCTATAATCATTGATACATATTTAAAACTTCTATATTTGCATAAATACATTTTCATTTTATTTTCTTTGTTGTATTCACATAGCCGATTTTTTATTATTATTCTTTTACGTGTCATTTGGAAATAAATCATTTCTCAATGTAACGTAACTTCGGTTCAATGGCACTTCCTTATTTCTGCGTTACGAAGCTCGTTAGACCAATCGGAAGGACGCCATGAGTGACCGCGAAATTCAATTCGTTCGATTCGGGACAAGGGTAAATATCGAGAATATTATCCATCTATTTTACAGACTGGATGTATATTACTTAAATGCATATATATATATATATGTGTGTGTGTGTGTGTATGAAAGACACAAAGTAATATACCATTGGTAAATGTTAGATTTAAATCGATGTATCATGAAAATGGGGAAGGGTGAATGAAGGATAAGCCATGGGTGACGAGGGACGATAAGGTATCCCTGTGTTAAAAAAAGAAAAAAGCAGAAAGAAAAGAAAAAAGGGCAAAGGGGGAATGACAATCGTTCTTTTCGAACTATACCCACCTCGCATAACTAACTTACGTGTATATATCGTATATATATACACGTTTTTGTACATTTGTATGCGTACGTGCGTGTGTGTGTGTGTCTGTACGCCGTGGTAATTGTTAACCAAGGATCCTATTGAATCGAAGTAGGGCTGCCACGAACCAAGTCCACCCTCGTATAAAATGATCAACCGAGCCCTTCGTTATTTTTTTTTCTTTTCCTTTTTGTTTTTTATTTCCCCTTAAAATAATAATAACAATAATAATAATAATAATAATAATAATAATAATAATAATAATAATGATAGTGATAATAATCAAATGTTTCCTGTATTTTTGGTCTGGTCGTTTCTCATTCCCGTTTACGATCCAAACGAATATACAAATTGTTTTATTTCTTTTCTAGACAAATTTTCTATTTCAAGTTCAATTAAAATAATGTTAAACATACTTACATACTTTGTCTGTTTTTTTTTCATAAAGAGTATTAAAATTCGAGAGAAGGAGAGACAGATAGAGGAATAAAATAAGAACGTTCGGGTTACGTTGATAATTAGCTGAGTCGCCATGATGCATCTTTTACCGTCGAGACAGTCCTCAGCATCTCATAGGTGCGCCGTAGTATAAAATGGCAGGGCTGTATATTCTAAGACACAACGTTAACGATAATACAATCAACAACTATAAAAAATCATTAAGAAATACTTTTGCAATTGAGTTTACTTCGAAAGCGTCGATAATCGTGATCGTTAGTCATAAATATTTCAACATCATGCATTTAAAATCAATGATTACGGATCGTTGCACCGCACAATGTCCTTTTAAATTCTCAATCATTTAAACTTCGATTATTTTCAGATTCGACGTAAGAAGAAGAATCAAGGATAAATACAAAATTGTATTCTCGCGAGTTACGATTTTTCCTATGATCGATAAACCATAATCTATGAGGATGAACGCTAATGGGGAAAAAAAAAGAACGAAAAAATATTTGAAAAATATGAAATGGAAAAAAATCACCTACCGCTTGATACATCCTTGAGCGTGCGCCCAGGTAAATGGTGGTGGGGGGTTAAAAGAGTTGCGCGCGCATGCTGCCATCGTATTCTCGGGTAACACAACAAAAATACATAATTCTAGGCGACACTTCGTAACGAACGTTCGAAGGGGTAGTAACGTTCGATTCTTATTCGTACAAGATCGTTGATATAATTCAAAGAAATTTTCATAACGTTTTAAGTGTCAAATAAATCATTCACTTTATTTAATATAATTAAGGCGAAACGATAGAAAAAAACGAATAGATAATATATTTATATATATATCCGTATTAATATTTTCATATTTTTCGCGCCTAATCTAAAACAGAAAGTGAAATAAAAAGTGAAGGAAAAAATGGTGTCCGGCACTATGGCTTGCGTGAAATACCTGCTATTCCTTTTCAACTTGATATTCGCGGTGAGTAACGAGAACTAACGGTGTCATTGTACTCTCTCTCTATTTCTTTCTCTCTTTCTCTTTCTCTTTTATTATTGACGTTTTATAAAAAGAAAAAGAATTTATTTTGTATGCGTATGTGTGTGTGTGTAATCTTTATCTGTCACTCTCTTTCTTATTTACTTTTTCTTTTTTTTTTGTTATTAAATTTACATGTTATATTTAACGTAAGAAGAAATATCATCATATTCATGATGGGGGATTATCTTGTTACTCATTTGTTTATTTTATCGATTTTAAATAAGAAATAAATATTATGTGTGTGTGTACGTTAATATTATATTTATATATATATATTATAGAAATAATAGTATATTATATAGTATAAATATATTTTGTTGATAATTTTATGGTCAAGCTGGACTACGTTACTTCATCTGTAATATTTCGATTCGAATTTTTGAATTAAAATATTTTAGAAATTCAATATCTCCAATGAAAATTTATTCTTCTTATCGCATATTTTGTATTTCTTATTTTTCATTTATAAATCAACGAACTATACAGATTATATTCAGCGATATAATTATTTTTGTTTTTTTCTCGTTTTCCTTCTTTTCATTTTTTATTTTTACAGTCTGTAAGAGATAAAGAGAGAGATAAATCATATTTGGGGGGTGGGGTGGGGTGTTGAGGGAAAGGAAAGGAACGGTAAATAAAAAAATAAGTAAAACGAGAACACTTTTAATGTTGGTAATCATTCGTTTGTAAAAGTGTTTATTTCCCTTTTTCTTCGATTATTTTCTTCTTTTTCTTGTTTCTTTGCTTTTAAATCATTGCGTGACTCATTCATTCGTCGAAGGAAAAGTTTCTTCTCCACCGTTCGTCGTTAGCTTTCTTCTCTCCCGATAGGAAATGGACGAACCCATGAGAAATGGTTGGTTTGGTGTGGTGGGTTCCTGTCATGGTTGTGTGTGTAGTAGTCACTGAAGTGGAAAGAAACAAAAGGAAAGAACTTACAAGAAATGTGTAGGCTGCGTGTAACCACTATAATAATATAACTATATTGTATAATATAGTAATATTGTAACTTTAGTTGGTTACTAAAAATAACCGTGATGTTAAAAATTCATGATATTTTCGTATTTAAAAAAAAAAACATCTTCTTCTATCTTTGTTTTTTTAAGATTTTGTTTTATCTTATTTATTTATGTTCGATTAGAAACCATATTTTGATAATTTTATGATCAAGTTGTTGAACAGCATTCGAATACGAGAGAGAATTTGTATTCTTAATTATTAATCATATATCTCTTAGTATTTTTTTATTTCTATTTATATTTTATTTTATTTATATGTTTCTCATTTTATTTTGATTTTTTAAAGACACGTTCGTAATTTTATCAAATGAAACCGTATACGAACGCGAGGTATTATTTCGTTTTTTGATAATGCATTCGGTATCTTCATATTTTGATATATTTTATTTCATTTATTTCCATCATTTCAAGGGTTCAATGGGATCATTTAGTCGTTGAATTGAATTACGTACGAATAAAAGATCATTCCTTTTTTTACAATTTAATTACATTTTATTTCAAATTTCTTTCCTCTTAATGTGTGTGTGTGCGTGTGTTTTTATCTCTCTTTTTTGTCCTAATTCGTTTATTTCAATTTCTCGCGACCATTTGAATTCAATCGAATTACAATACGATAGAAAAATCATGAAAATAAATCAAATCAATTAGGAAACGCGTCCGATTGAATTTACGTACTCTTCGAAAGATAATAAAATTGAAATAAAAAAAAAAGAAAAAAAAAAGGAAAAAAAATAAGAACAATTCTATTCGATCGATAAAACAAAACGTTAATGAATAAAAAATGACAAAGGTTTCCTTTTCGGTTCTAATCGATGTCTCGTATATACATAAATTACATTTATATAGATGTGTTATACATAGTGTAAAGCATACGACATATATACGAAACGGAAAGAGAGAAAGATATACGAAGAAGAAGAAGAAGAAGAAGAAGGAGAAGAAGAAGAAAAAACAAATTATTCAATCGAGGTTACTTAAAACTCGATTTTTACCGATGATAATTGTTTTCTTTTTCCTTTCTCAAAAGGAAACCAGGTCAGAGTTTTTCGAACTCTGACGTTCGCTCGTACATTTAATATATTTATTAAATCCCCCTCTGTCTTCTCGTTTATTCCCACCCACCCCCTCCCCTCTGCAATCCCTCCTATTTTCCCGTTCGGGCAAATAACCCTCCACGATTGCTCCATCAATAATAGCTTTCTCTATCGTTTCAATCGATAAAATCGTTCTTTACTGCCAAACAGTAAATAGAAAAAAGAAAAAAAGGTACTTCGTGTAGTACAACAGTAAAGAATATTTTTATCGGATTTATCTTAGGTTACTTTTAAATAAATATATATATATATGGTACATGTTTTATAGTGGAATATAATGCAAGTTAATGTAACATTCGTGTACTTAACTTACTTAACTTACTTACTAACTTACTTACTTACTTACTTACTTACTTTACTTACATGAATGTCCCATTTTTTGTGTTCTTAAGATAAATGCGCATATTGAATATAAAAAGAAGAAAAATTATATGTTCAGTGTTTGAAGTATACGCTTTTATACAGGGTGAACTAACATAAGAGTTCCCAGGGTGATCTTTACAATCGGATTAATCGATATTATTTTTAAAATAACGTAAAAATATACTTTTGATTATATCTTGTGTGTGTTTCATGATATTATACGTTATCATCAACATAATTAAGCATTGGCATTAACAAATTTTTATAAACGCATAATAATAATATATTCAATATAACCTTACTTTTTCGGAGTTATATTTTGATTCCTTTATGTTTTGATAATTTGATTTAGGAATTAGGAATAAAATGTTCCGCAGACCTATCGCGAGAGTATAATTAATTTCTACTAATTAAAAATATACGATACACACACACACACACACGTTTCGTATTTTTAATCGAATTGTTTCAAAGAGTGAACATTTTATTTGTTCGAGTTTCCAAATTGTATATAAAACAAATAATATTTATTATGAGAAAAGTATATTTTTGTATAATCGTTAACGAATACATTATTTATTCCTTTTAGAAATGATTTCGATTTATTATGAAACATCCTGTATTACTTTAACGTGAAACGCCCGTTGTTTTTTTGTCCCAAATGTAAAAAGGGGAAATCAACTTATCGAAAGAGGAGAGTAATGTAATAAATATATGTATACCGGGTATAACAATAAATACCCAAAGAAATTGTCAATAAAAAATTCGTCACGCGTGTAAAAAAAAAAAGTAGTTTATGTCAACGCAAATCCTAAAATATTTATCTCTCTAACATCGAAAAGATGATAATGATCTCAAAAGTTAGTATTATTTCAAACGTGGTTAAATATTTGACTACATAAGTATATTTAATTTCATTCCAGCAAATAAAATAAACCATAACTGGAGAACTACACTTATCGGACCGTACTTGAAAGTGTACAACTCGGAAATAAAACATTTTTGTGCCTGTACGTTGACATAAGTTATGTTTATTTTTTCTTCTCTACGTACGGGCAATTCATTTCCAAAGTTTTACCCGCGTATTTTTATTAAATCTTTAAAAAAACACAAAAGAAAGTATTTTAAGGTCTAAGAATAATATTCAATTGGCTAACCTAAAATCCACGTTGTTTTATTTCTTTTTTATTTTTTTCTGTAAAAATAAATTAACCTAATAAATACATTTATGTTCATATGTCACAAACTGTTATTAAAATTAAAAGTATTTATATATATAAAGATAATTTAAAAAAAAAGTATTCATTCCTTGACAGACGTTAACAAAAATAAATATCAAACTTAAAATACCTAATTGATAAGTTTTCGTTGACGAACAGAAATCAACCACGTCGAAACGATTTATTTTATTTCTTTCTCTTTATAAATATTCCATTTCTCCGAGAATTCCCGTAAGGATTCCAAACTTTTGGCAGATAGTGTACAGGCAATGCCCGTCGTTTTCTGTCGAAGGGGGGTCAACTTCTCGAGAGAATAACACACATATATAAATATAGATGTGTTTATATATATATATACATGTGAGAATGTAGGGTTGTACGTAACCTCCGTTAGCCAAGCTTTGCAAACCATATAACGTTAGACGACATGTTTTGAACAAGTCAGAGGGAGAAAGTACGATAGCATCGATACCATTGTAACTAACGAAGTATTATGGCGTCATATTGAATCGACATTTTATATACTACCACTCGTCTTCACTATTACGATTTATATATCACGTATTATACTCTACCTTTTACGTTTCGTCAATATCCTACTACTACTATTACTTCTTCTTCCTTTTCTTCTTCTTCCTCTTCCTCTTCTTCTTCTTCTTCTTCTTCGTTTGTAGGTGTTAACTGTGTTCTTCTTATGATTGAATGTAAATGTATAAACGGAAGTATACGTCCGATAAATGTTTAGAATTAATGATTAACTTTCTTTGGATTTCTTTCCCTTTTTTAGACACTTCGATATCGTATAAATCTTTCTCGAAGGATTAACATTTTACTTTGTATCTTTTTTTATTCACGAATTGTTAACATAATTGTTCCGGTAATTACCAATGTAGGCTGTAAGTGTACCAAAAAATCAATCCAATTTATTTGATGATTCATTTTAATGATATAAATTGTTTCAATAGATAAAATATATTAATATCAATTTTGTTTTTATTTTTTTTTTCCATTTTTTTAGAGTACACTCTCGTAATTACCCTTCGGCACGAAATATTAATTCAATGTAATTGGATTAATAAATTTATAATTAGTTGTTAATATGTTGATAAGTTAAATTGATTTTTTTTTCTTATAATCGAATAATATTGTTTAGAATTAATTGAATACTCAAAGATAATTGTTAAATCATTTATCTCTAGGACATTGTTTATTAATTATTAAATAATTATTAATAAAAATCGTTCGAGCGTGTTAACGTTGATATGGCTTAAAAAAAGTATTATAAACAAAAAGGTTAAATTATAACGCGTCGTTCGGTTTTATACGTTTCATTTATTTCCTATAGGTTACATTTTCTAGAGAGAGTGTGTAAAATCGAGTGAAAGGAAACCATGAAAACTTATTCTTTTATTTATCTATTTCATTTCTTCCTTTTCGCAAGTAGATATTATCTGTTACATAAAAAATATATTTTCGGAACGTTTTTTTTACGAATGATCGAAATAATGGGAAATCAGGTAATGTTAGCAATTCCTCGGCATTGCCCTCAATGCAAAGCGATTTTGCTATTCTGTGTTCTTGGTTGTTCTGTGCTGTTGGTGTTCTATAGAATGCTTAAGTATTATATCCAATGCTTAGGAAAAGTCCGTAACAATTCTTCTGTTTCCTACGTTGTCAAAAAAAACGCTTTGCATTCAGGGCAATGTCGGGGAATTGCTAACATTACCTGAATTTCCACTATTCCGGTAACATATATATATAAATATTTATATAGAAAGTAATCGAAATAAAAAGTATATGTGTTTGTGTATTGTTCGTTTTATAATAGGAGCTTTAACGTGTTCTACCTTGCCCTCTTTCCTATAATATATATATATATATATATATACTATATGTATACAAATATACACACAACTTGTATAGCCTTGTCCCCAGACGAACACACGCCCTACTTACTTAACTCGTCTAACGGATAATTCTGTCCTTAATTAAAACCCTTTAGTGGGACGCACTCGTTTTATCTACATATCTGCATCTTCGTACGTTTTGTTTCCCCCTTAAAATCTTATTATTAAAGATTAAGATAGGTTAGGTACGATTATCTAAACTTTTACTATTAGAAAGGTACCATGATAATAATAATAATAATAATAATAGTAGTAATAATAATGGCGGTAAAAGAACTTTGTGATTGGTCGATCGTTTGGTATTTGATTTTAAGGTTAACTTTCATTTTCTTTTTCTTTTCTCTCTCCTTCGTCGTTTTATATCATAATAAAGTAGAAAGATAGAAATATTGTTTTTCCTTCCTATTACTTTTTTTCCTATTTTTATCGATCGATTCGATGCCACCCGAATCGATAACTAAATTCGTAATTCGTTCGCTTTGCCAGTGGTCGTTCTGTTTTTCGCGCGAAGATATGAATGATTACTTAGGTCGCACATGATCGATTTCACTATAGAGCTTGGTGATATGGTGGGGGGTGGGGGTGGTTTATAAGCAAGTACCAGAAACTATGTCTCATGGACGTGAAATAACTTTTAATTTGTCGAGGGACGAGCTAAATGTTTTTTTCAGCCGACAATTACAACAAATTATCTGGAAATATAAATCTTCTATGATTGAAAATAATTTTTTTCATTTAGAGAGAATATAATACAAGGACAAAAAATGAATCCCTTTCTCTTTTGTATATATATATATTATATTATATTATATAATATAAGTAGGTGTATTCAAGGTGCGTGTAAATCAAAGTAAGACAAAGCGTGTGGGTAGAATCTTTGTCAGCGTCTTTAAAGTAAACTCTACCTACGACTGTCAGATATGCTATTACATACGTAGAAATATATAAGGTGGCTGAATATTTTTTTATTTTCTTTTTTTTATTTTTTCGACAAAACTTATCAATATATTTTACCATTTGGAATAGAAAAATTGATATATCAACAACATTTTTAATAAATACTTCAAGAGAAATAATATAAATTATTACCTTTCTAATTGTTTTCTGTTTTTATCTTCAATTATGCAATATATATTTTACAAATATTTTATATAATAATACCCAGTATCTCTCTAGCATAATATATACTAACATAAACATATAACTATTAACTTTCATATTATTACGTTTCTATCTTCATATATGGAATATTTATTTTACAGACACTCTATATAAAATTACCTATTGATATTGTATTCGTTTTATTTCCCTTCTCTCTTTCTCTCTCTCTTTTATCTCAGATATTGCTAATAATGTCTTCGTAGGAACGTCTTTATTTGGTTAAAGTTCAACGACTGCTGAAGTTGCAGTCTCGATCGATATCTTCAATGAATTATTAATGAATAACGACAAAGATAGAGACAACATCGAGCTTTTACTATCCTTACGAATCTTTGTTTCCATTTAATCATGAAAATTAATTGATTCTTAACTTTATCCTATCCTACGAAACATCTTCTTCTTCAGCATCATCATCATCATCATCATCTTCTTCTTCTTCTTCTTCTTCTTCTTCTTCTTCTTCTTCTACATTTAAAATAAGTTTACTAATGAAAATAAATTTATTGTTGCAGATAAGCGGTATCGTCTTCATCTCCGTAGGCGCAGTAATTCTGGTAGTTTATCGCGGTTACAACAATTTCGTCGACAGCTGGTTCTTCGCTGCACCTATCTTAATGATAATAGTTGGCATTATAGTTTCTCTGGTGGCTTTCTTCGGTTGTTGCGGCGCAGTAAAAGAAAATCATTGCATGTTGATAACTGTAAGCACTTGTTCCTTTTTGTTTGTTTTCTTTTTTTTTCTTTTTCGTTTATTTGAAAACAAAATAAAACAGAGATAATTAATTTACCGTTATTTGCGGCGCCATTTTTACAATTTTGCCATATTACATTTTATCGAAACCTATATCTTACATTTTTTTATTATTATTATTATTATTATTATTATTATTATTATTATTATTACTATTACTATTCTTCTTTTTTCAGTACTCGGTCTTCTTGATGATTATTTTCGCACTCGAATTGGGTGCAGGTATCTCAGGATATGTAATGCGTAGCGAAGTAGATTCGATGTTGCATAATCGTTTGAATGAAACATTTTACCAATACAAAAGCGATGAGAGCATTCGTAAATCTTGGGATGTAATGCAATACGACGTAAGTGTATTTTAATACTAAACAGACATAAATAGTCTTTTTATAATATCAATCATTATAGGTGTTTTTTTCCGTACACTGGCACATTATACTCGACATTTCTTAGAATCGTATTTAATTTCACAGTCTTGTTTTTTTAAAAACAAAAAAGTTTGGTTTTTTTTTTCCTGACTGATATAAAACTTTTAGTACATTCATTAAAAGTTTCTATAGTTTTTTTTTCTACAAAGTAATTGATTTTCGTAGAAAGAAATTCATCTTTGTCGGCCATTTTGTTCGTAAAAGAAAATAAAATACTGAAATTGAAAAAAAGAATTTTCCATTTTTTCGAATTATAAATACGTACAAATACGAATATAATTATTATTGATGAATAGATAGAAATATTCATGTCTCATTTGTATCGTAAAAGAGAAGAAGAAACAAAATGGCTACGTGATTGAGAAGGATAAGATTTTTTGAATTTTTCTATAAATTATTGTAAAAAATAGATGTAAATATTCGCTTTGTAAATTCTAGATCGATATATTCTTCATCTTTTTTTCCTTAGTATGTTAGATTATTGCATACTATATGATACGTGAATATACGACTCGTATATTACTACGTCTATGTATTTCTCATAACCTTACCCACGTAGCAACTTACACGTATCGTATCTATCTTTATTTGTACGTAGCTCACATTAATGATACTATATGCAAAGATCCTTGAATATTTGCTAGCATACTGAGTTTCTTATACGTCTAATAATTCTTCCTTGTCCTTAGCCTTTCCTATAAAATATCTAAAAAAAAATGATCATCTGTTTATATTCATTACAAAGTATTAAAAAATTCTTTTATATATATATTGTATTCAAAGAAACTATCCACACTACGTGTATATATTGTTTTAAATATTGTTTTGCTTGTGATATTTAAGCTCGATCGATTACTATGGTAAAGTAAACTTAATATAAATCTGGTATTTACGCGAAGTGTGTTATACACTGGGTCATGTTATATATAAGTATAATGTATAAATGTATAGAGTGTCTCGTTTGAATCACCTTTTATGTTATCTCTGGTTGGATGTTAATAATAATATAACAATCATAATCATTTATTTTTCTACAAAAAAAAAATATATATATATATATATATATTTTATTCAATCGAATCTTATATTTTTATCGAAATAACTTGGAAAATTCAAATAGGACACCATATACATATATTACTTACACAATATATACATCTTCACCGGTGAAAGGAAAATTGTGTAAGAATCGTTGGAATCAATTACTAAACATATTTCCGCTATTAAATACGGGTTAATCGTAAACAACATCAACAACAACAACAATAATAATAATAATCGAAATATGTAGTCCATGATCATATTCAAATTACGAATATAATTATTTTTCTTGCGTGATACCTTTGTAATAAATGTATTCATTGATTTTCTACATTATTTTCTAGTTACAATGCTGTGGTATAAGAAGTCCAGCGGATTGGGCCACCAATGGTTACATAGATAACGCTGTACCGAATTCTTGTTGTACGGAAATTTCAACCGAAGAAAAATGTGATTCTAATTCGATTTATTCCAATGCCGATGGGTGTATGCCTAAATTAGAAAAAACCATTAAATACAATTCTTTAGCATTGGCATCCGTCGGTGTAGGGATCGCTCTTACTCAGGTAATTAACAATTGATATTTCATTTAATTTTTAATTAAATCATATTTTTGTTTATTATGCAAAAATAAAGAACAATCAATTTAATACGAGAGACACGCACTGAATATGCAATTGCGATTATAAATCGTATAACAGGATAACATTGGAATTAAAAATGTTATTAAAACATAAGCTTCGTACGAGTTTTTGTTAAAAAGAAAAACAACCCCGGAAAAAAATTATTAATATTCATTTTTATTTATTGATTTCAGTTGATCGGAGTAACCTTTGCGTGCTGTTTGGCTCGCTCGATTCGTCGCGAGTATGAGACTGTGTAAGCTGACAGACACAAATATTAAATTGCAACATGCCTAACATGCACTTCTTTTTTTTTTTTATTATATATATATATAAATACTGTTCTGTTACACACTAGTTACATCACCCTTACATCTTTGTTATGTTAATTATATATAACTTACAATTCTCGGTGCACAATTCACATATCTCAAGAGTGTATTTTTTTTTTTCCTTTTTATTGCTTATCTTACTGACCACACTTTGCGTTGAATACTCTTATCTCTCTCTAAAAACAAAAACAAAAAATAGGGCTTGATCAATGAAAAATACATATTGGACGTATTATGGTATTGGTATACTAAATACAAAATCGATACTATTTTTGGTATTTAGGCTTTCTCTATAATCGTGTAAAAGTCTTTTTAATATGTTTTATATAAACATATATGTATATATGTTCCCATAATTATGAAAGTGATCTAAATCAAAATTACAAAAAAAAAATGAGTTAATCAGTTATTTCACACCACATTACTTTAAACTCAATTAATTCAATGTAATTTTCACGATATTGTCAAAAATGAATTATTAGATAGTGTTTGTTATTTCAATATTATATAGAATTCATTTAATGTTTAAATGTAATCCTTTAAATATCTTGAAACAAGAGATATATATATGACTTAGACACCACTTTCATAATTATGAGCACATATATAAACATTCTTACATTAAACTTACCAACACATAAAGACTTTATATGTATATTACTGTAATAATCTACTATCACTATCGCAACACACACATTGTTTTTTTGTAAATCCTATTATATAAATTTGCACTCTGTGTAGGTAACTATATGTTATACATACGTAATACCTAATCGTATATAACTTCAGCTTTGTAATATTGTTATAGCCGAGCCATGGATAATAACACGATTCGAAAAGTGGCATATAATATAATTATTGACCGGCACAAATTATTTCAATATTTGTTAAGAGCATTATGTAAAATGTGTAAACTTTAATCAAATGATCATCGTTTATATTATCTTATTAGCAAGACTATATTTTAATAGTGTTCACTCGTGCCAACCAACCTTTTCGAGTTCGAATATTATGTTTAACAAAAGGAAAAGAAGAAGAAGAAAAAAAAAAGGAACGATTCAATTAATTATTAAAATTTTCTAAGAAGTTTTTTTTTTAAAGAAGTCTCTTGGCTAAGCAAATATTCGTCTTAAGGAATAGCTTTGACGATGATAAACGATGACAAAAGATATATCGTCATCTATTATTATTATTTTTTTTTATTTTTTTTTTTTTTTTTTTTTTATTTCTTCTTACACTCATCAAAAAATATAATTCTAAATTTAAAGAGCGAGACAAGCGCAATTTATGTTAAAAAACAAAAGCTTCTCTTATTTCTGTATATTCGTATGAATATATTATAATACATGTTATTATTTATTAGGGCTCCATTGTAATAATGCTAGTCTTATTTGGATTTCATTGTTTATTAAACATTGATGATTATGTAAGTACTCGAGAAAACTGTACAGTTTCAAATGTATCTGTGATTTTGAAAATCATGATTATTAAGCAAATTAATTATTTCTTGATACATTTAGTTTGTTTTAATACGAACGAAAGAAGATTTCTTTTCTTTTTTATGTTTTTTTTTTTTTTTCTTTTTTTAGATTAACAGATATATATCATGTCGCCCCCCCCCCTCCTCTTTGTCTACACGAATATTAAACAAGTATAATAGATTTTAGGACGAATATTCATATATTGATATACCGTTTGATATATGGTCAAATATATATGCGTAAACTACAGTTGTAAGAATTAATATTTATCTATTATTAAGATGTTCTGTTGTTTATTACGGTGTAAAGTTTACGTAGTGTTATAATTATAATTAATAGCCATATATATATATATATATATATATATATATATATATATATTTATAGAATATACAGGGTGTCCTGTAACAGATGATACGAACGAGCCGTGAATGATTCTACGAGAAAAATTAAATTGAAAATGTAGAATCGAATTTGTGTGTATGAAACTTTATTTTGGAGAAAAAAAATGAATTTGAAAATTTGTTTAATACGTATGCACTTGAATGAGCTTGCAAGCCTGGAAATTAAGAAACTTGTTCGATCAGCGTAAGAATATAGAACCAATATTAGAAATATCGTCAATGAACAAATTCTTTTTTGATGAGTGGAGGATTTTCAATTTAGCTTTTTATATACTCATTCCTTGTTCGCAATTGTATCACCAGTTATAGGACACCCTGTATATTACAACATCAGATTCAAATTACTATTTTATCTTTAATACTTTGTAGAGAGAACACACACACACACATATATATATATATATATATATATATGTATGAAGAATTAATTAACGAAAAATATTTTCTACATAGTGCAGGTAAAATAATACAGAACAAAGTCAATGCCAATTATATTCATTGTTATAAAACGAAAGGTCTGACGACTTTGGACAATGCTGGTAATACAAATTTCGCTTAAAATTACGTTTTTCATCAATGGAATGTTTGCTTTTTATATGTTACCGCTTAATCGATATGCAATGCACTTATGTTAATCAATTAATGTATCTCTAAAAAAAGAAAATCTAGTGACGTAATATTTTTACTTACAGCGAAACCACAGCGCACTGATCTGCCATCAGTTAAGGGGCATTTTTCATAATATTGTTCATCATACATTGGCAGAAAATATCTTTATATTTCCATTGCGAATATGATCCATTTTTATTATCGTGCTTGAAACAAAACCAAAAAAAATGTATAGCAAAGAGGAATGATGTTTTTAAAAAAAATAATTGTGTTAAAACAATACATTTACTATACGCGTAAAAATATACGTAGGAGAGAACATATATATATATATATATATATATATCTCTTGAAAAGATTTTTAATCGTCGAAGTACTATTTTCTGATTTCTCTTTTTTATGAAATAATTTTCTAAAAAAAAAAAAAAGAATAGGATGATTTACTGCCATTACATGCCAAAAATGCCAGAGTGAGCACAGCGACTATAAAAGAATGAAAAAAAAAATATATATATATATATATATATACACAATCTTACTCTCTTATTTTCTTTTTATGTAGAATACTATGAGATCATCGTAATGGAGCAAAAAAAAAGTAAAATAAAAAAAAAATATATAAAAAGATGAATTATAAAAAGCGTTTGAAAGAAAAGAGAAAAGAAAAGGAAAGAAAAAAGACAATGACAAATTAATGCAATTTAACGTGCCATATGTTTCGCAGCTATGATATAAAAATAATAATTGAAAGAAACAAAAAGAGAAAAAAAAAAAGAAACTTTTTTTCATCTACGTAAAATATGTCTTCGCTCCTTGTAGAAGCATAGTTATTCTTCAACATTCTATAGTAAATGTGAGCTACTTAATCATACTACTCGCGATAACTTAACTACCACATCATTCCTCTTTAATTTATTATAATACGTGAAAAGAAACAATGAGCTATTTTTGCCTAATCTTCCCTCCAAACGGTGCAGCGTGGATCGATGATTATCTGAGATTTACTTGCAGAAAAAAAACAAGCTTGTGTTCTAGTATTCATTATTATGCAAAATAGCTTATTGATTCTACTGTATTTAAATACGAATCATCTAAAACACGACATACATTCTATGTGTGTCTTCTCGATAAGTAAAAGAAAGGAATTATTTCTTTTTTTTTTTTAAACAATTTATTTATTTAAATATAGTTATCAAATGTTGCAGCAGTCTTTACTTGTACCAAACACGTAATAATATCGTATTTATTCTATAAATGTGCGTACTTTTATTCGTAAACGATAAAGTATAGTAAGGTATATATATATATATATATGTATACTTCATATATATGTATAAAAAACAATATGTATATACATATAAGCAATGCATATGCAATATTTCCTCCTTCGTATCAACGCTTAACGCGCAAATGAACAAGCATCTATGTATCTTGATATTTTTAAGACAATTTCAATGAAATATTAAAATGATTATTAACATTTCCAATTTATCAATAATCAAATCCTTCGTGTCATTAAATATTAAAATATTCTGTACCACATGTTCTATGCCGTTAGGATTGTATTATTAAAAAAAAAAAGAAAGAAGACTTAAAATTGTTACCCTTAATATGCATTCTTATATGGTAAATTGATATAATATTGATCGTTAATATAAAAGAAAAGATCCTTTACATCGAGTCAATTTAGTGAATCAAAGTACTTGCAACCGATATCATGATATTGTTCTATTATTTCTTTAAGTTTTTTAACTATTGAAGAGAATAAGTTGAAACTAGGGCAGTTATTGTTAACGACAAGTTATGTTAATGATAATAATAATAATGATGATGATATATACGTATGGTACTTGAAATTTGCTACAATATTCTTTCACTCAATTGAAAAATCATTATAATATATAATTATTTAAATGTAATGGTACAACGATAAAGAAAGAAAGAAAGAAAGAGGTGTAAAAAGATTTTAAATGATATTTATATCATGTATGTATGTATGTTTTAAAATGCACTCTGATAGTATTTAATATGCAAAAACTTAAAATAAATATAAATGAAACATTAATAGAAATAATTTGTAGTCACACACATGATATTATAAACTAACTAGCTAACAATAAGAGATATATATATAATTAAATATATATGATTTAAAGTGTGCCTAACATATAGAAAGAGAGAAGACATATATTATAAAATGATTAAAATAGACAGGAAAAAGAAAGAAAGGAAAAAAAAAAGAGAGAGAGAATTTTAATGTCACTTAATTGCCTTGCGCAACATAGCTTGTCCAAAACTAGCACCTGTCCAAAGTTCGCTCCTTTTAATTATAATAATCGTCATTTTTCTTTTTATAAATCTCAATCAGATTCTTGATATAGATTGATTATTGGGCAAGAGATAAGACTGATAAAGATTAATATAATCAGTATTAATGAGAGAGAGAACCATTGGTATTTTACATATAAATATACCGTATTCTTACAACACAAGAGAGAGTGTGAATTTATATTTAAATTATATATTTTACCTGCTAATTTCTTTTTCTTTTTTTTTCTCCTCTTGCAAAAAAATGTAAATTATAAAAATTAATCTATATCGATAAAGAAAAAAAGAAAAAAAAAGAAAAGAAAAGAAAGGAATTTGTACTTTTTAAGATAATTCTATTATTTTAATGTAACTCATTGATTACCTTTTCTTGGCAATTTAGGAGCCAACGATATGTCCTTATTAGCACATATTTGTCTAGCTTTTATGTATATTATAATAAATTAAATACACTAATCTCTTTCTTGTATTTGAATTTTTTTAACATACTTATATACCTCGTAACATAATTTATGAAGGATAAAAAAATGATACTATAATAAGTTTATAATCGGTTTTATTTAATTGTAATTTATATTTACGCAGACCGTTCGCGGTAACAGACTAACATCCACCATTGATTAGGATTAGTGGATTTCTTATTTCTTCGTCTTCTTCTGACATTTTGATATTGTTAAAGTTGCAGCCTCTTTTCATTTCTTTTAATAAATAAAAGAGATTACAATCCACGTTTTACGCATTGATCAGTTAAATAGTTTTTGCGAATAGCGCATGTTTATCTCTGTGAATAATGCAGCCTAACTTTGAAACATATGAATTATATTTAAAATATGCAAAATAATATTTCTGTCTGATAAAAATTGCTGAACGAGATGCAATTTAGTCAATAAACTTATAGATAAATCTTTACAAAAAAAATAAAAATAAAAAGAAATAGAATTAATTATTTTCTTGGAATGATACATTTTCCCTGATGATTTGTTACAAAAGGAATACAAACGTAGTATGATCTTCAATTGGATCATATTTAACAGGATATTAAACTTAATTAGTAAACTGCATTATGCACTTCCACAGTCGTATAATTTTTTGTTTTTTTTTTTCTTTTTTTATCTTTCCGTGTATTTAGTTTTTGCAGCTCTCTCTCTCTAATTAAGGAAGAGCAAGATTGATTATATTCCACTACTACTCTTATAAACAACAAATGCACGTTTGACAAATATGTGTGTATGTATATCGACGTATTTACAATTCCTAAGTAGAATCAATGCGCCGCGCCACTTTCACACTAAGCAACATACAAAATTTGTATACTCGTTCAACAGTTTACAAAAACCAGGTTTACCTAACATTATTCTCAAGTAATATTCTCAAGTAACCGAGTAAAATTATGCATGAAATAGTTTATATATCTATAATGGAGGTAAGAAAAAATGAACGAGAGAAAGAGAGAGAATTAAAATCTCATCTCGTCGTCATGCAAAGTCATTCCACGCAGTAGTGATATTTACAAGAGAATTCTGACATCGAAGAGAAAAATCTTATAAGCTTAGTTTACATCATAAAACTGTACAATTTTTTCGATTGAATTGAGTTTTACTGATTGTTTATTACAAGGTATATAAATTGCAGTCACACACATTACCACCCAGTTTTCCAAGCGACAACTTACTCCTTTGATCAGAATTATTTACAAAGTGGTCTGCCGGTCCACCTTGCCATTAAAAGTAATCATCTTTTGTCTCTTGCCATAGATGTATTTTAATTATATGTATATAGAAAAAAATCACTTAGAAAAAAAATGTCTATAAATTCGATCATTAATAATATAATCCCAAAAAGAAGGATTATCTCTTTAGCTAAAACATAAATTTCAGTACTTTCACTGTGAACACATTGAATATGAAATGGCTATTACAAGAAATTACAAAAAGGAGTAAGATAAATCTCAATTTGTCTTGTAGCACAGCCATTTTCCTAAAGAAAAAGAAAAAAGTACAAATACCAAAGAGGAAACAACAAAAAGTAGTACAAGTAATGGAGACAATACGGAATACCTATGACTAATAAGACAATTTATACATACAGATGTAGACAATAGAAATTGCAGTTTCTTCAATGTACTAGAGTTTGAATATACAGGAAATGATATTTATTTACAGTTACAAAGATTTAGTAGGTGGCCCCAAATATTATAATTGGATTTAATCGTTCTTTCGAATATACCAATATATACTCTTTGGAGATGTACTGGGTACAAATTTTTAAATAGGTGCACATAATGACGTGGTGTTTATAGCCAATTTCGATGGGATTAAAATCGAATTAAAATGATCATTTTAAAAAATATCATAAATTGAGTAAATATAAAAATATGTAGGTTTACACATCGTGGAGAATCGTAACTTTTCTACATTCACATTTTACAAACTATGCACCTAGTTCGACTTATAATTTATTTGTTTTGTTTTTTGTTTTTATTTTTTTTTTTTTTTAATAATATTGTTCATGATATCACCTACCCTACAAATGTTAGCAATATCGGCTTAGTATTGTGTTTGCATACAATACAATCCATTTAAATACTATTCTTGTCAATAATTTTTAGGTGAAAAAACTCCTATTTCATGCCCTAACACATTATACTCGCATACACATCCATTCATCTTAGGCACATTACATCCTTGAAACAAAGCACATCACAATCATGGTCAAGCTGATCTCAAAAGGTCTTCACGTAAAGTTTTTCTCGATCAGTATAATCATGGATTATTATGTATAATAGTTAGTGAGTGAGACGTTTTCATGAGAACAGCAGTTGATGAGAACTTGGCATGAGACTAATAGGAGTTACATATGTATTACAAATATGTTCATGTAGCGTAACGTTTGGTCCATAGCCGTGCTATGCGATCGTGTTCTTCTCTGTTTTGTAAATATTGTGTTGCTATACTACCCACTAAAGGATCAGCTGTAAAAGAGAATAATATTAATCATTCGCTTATAACACAAATTGCTCTCATTTTTAAAATATTTATTAATTAATCATTATAAAATATCATACCTGGATTACAGTCTGTGAGAAGGGAGCATATAGAAAGTAACACTTTCGAAATGGTAAGTGCGGGAGACCAATTGTCTTTTAATATGTCCAAACAGATCACTCCTTGACTGTTGATATTGCAGTGATAAATACGTGTTCGGAATGTTACCTGCAAAAAGAAAAGAGTTCTATTATAAATGTTTATCTTATAAATATTACAATTATATTCATTAATCCCTTACACTATAACAACGTGTGAGACTTGTGATACGCTTTATGGATCAAGCATAAGAAGCACAAAATACAGAACCAACTTTGTCATACAGCTCCATACTTTAGCTCATACGGCAAAGGATTAAATAAATAATATAATAGTAAAGATTCAAAGTTCTAGTTTACCTTTGGAGGTTTAAAGGGGTATTCCGGAGAAAAGTGTATGTCAAGAAAAAATACACCTCCTTCGTATACAGAACCCGGAGGACCCAGTATCGTAGATACCCATTCATATAAATTATCTCCTTTAGGCCCAGCACTATAAAAAAACAAAGATAATGTTGAAAATAAAAAATGAGATTTGCATAACGTTTATGTTATCGTAGTAAATAAGACAGTACAATGATGTAACAAATAGATACAAGAATGTATAAATAATAAAAATATGTATTTATAACTATAATCAACAAACCTGCAATTGGGAGGTGGATCTAACGTGATTTCTGCCAATTCTTTCTGTATCCTGCGATATAAGAATATCAAACGAATAAAAATAATTATAAAAACAAGGAATATAATTTCCCCGATGTAAACATTAAACGATTGATCTCAAAGTTTTAATACCTCTTAGCAGAAGTTCCTAGAGCTTTCGACATCTTTGGATTTGGCTTGGTTTCTTTATTTTCTGGCTTATTGTCTGCCAATGAGGAACCACGACCTCTTCCAGTTCCACTTGAGCCTGCCCCGGACGACATGATTCTACAATATATAAATAAAGCATAGGTTATTGTTATTTTAAAATGATTCGTTGCAATAGAAAAGCTTTTAAATTTCATAACCATTTTTTCATAATACATAAAGATAATTTACATCCTATGATGCTCAACACTTTAAACTTAATTTTTAATTCTTTTAAAAAACAATATAAATAAAAAAAAAATCAAAAATACGAGGAATACGTTTATTACAAATATTTCAAATTTCAAACAATGTTTGTTTCATGTACAATAATTTTTGATCATTACAGTAGAAGTTGAAATTAATTGAAAAATTAAAAAAAAAGAAAAGAAAAGAAGAAATTAAAAAACGGGAAACTACAACTAATAATTGAATGGTTCATCTCTTTCAGGATGTACGTAGAAAAGGAGAACAAAGATATCGATGTATAGAATAAGCCATAGTAGACATTTTCCTAGGTTTCTTTCATATCTATTTTAAATATCTCGATTCGTTTGATCGTTTGGATGTTCGTTTTAACCGCGACGGGATAACCGCCTCGAGCATCCTCGAGAACACGATCCCTAGGAGGACGTACCGCCCGAGGAACGAAAGGAAAGGAGAAGGGGAAGGAGTAAGTGAGTGAGTGAGAAAGAGAAAGACAGACAGAAAGAGAGAGAGAAAGAGAGAGAGAGAAAGAGAGAGAGAATTGGAAGTGGAGGAGGAGGAAGAGAAATAGGAGAGAAAGAAAGAAAGAAAAGAAAAGAGAAAAGAAAAGAAAAGAAAAGAAAGAAAAAAAGAAAGAAAGAAAGAAAAAGAATCAAATAAAGAAAGAAAGACAGAGAAAAATGATAGATCGTAACGAAAGGTGTTTAAATATCGGATTGATAGAGAAAAGTATAAAAGGAGGTGTTGGGTAAAGGAAAGCGCGAGGGACAATGGTAGGGTCTCGTACCTCGTGTGTATGATGCGTCCGTCCACGCCGTGTTTGCAGTCGTCGTCGCGCGAGGAACTATCTCTCGCCGGGATTGGTGGGGAGGGGAGGCGCGGGCCGAGGAAAGGAACGAGGGAAAGGGACGAGAACGACGACTTGGCGGCGGTCCGCGTAGGAGAAGAGTCGCGCGGACTTTGCGATGATTCGCGGCTTCGCCGGTTCTCTTCTCGCTTTGGAATAAGTGGGAGAGAGAAAGAGAGAGAAAGACCGAGATAGGGAGAGAAAGAGAGACAGATAGATAATGGAGGCCGCGCAAGCACCACGCGCGCAAGCTCTTTCTTTCTCTCTCTCTCTTTCTTTCTTTCTTGCTTGTTTGCTTTTTTTCTTTTCTTTAACAAATTTAAAAAACAAAAATATAAAAGAAGGTTATACGGAAGATTACTATCGATACTATCGATACTATCGAAGAGAGATTTAAGCTATTGTGTATTGTTCTTTATATACTTTGTTGTATTTTGTCCCTTTTGTTATTATCACTCTTTTTTCCTGATTTTTTTCTTTCAACCAGCAACTATTCGCGAAAACGAAGAGATTAATAACGTCAAATATATACAATCAATGTATAATAATTTTTGATTTTCGTTCTTGTACCAATGTCCGACGTGATCGATGCTAAATGACCGATCCCTGGGATCACGCAAGTAAAGTCAAGATAAAGAAGGGTAGGGATGCACGCCGACCTTTATGTATTACACTATTCCACATAGGGAAAAAAAGATGGGTAAACAGCACACAAGCGTTAACGTAAAGCAGAAATACGAATCGTCGTCACTTTTCCTTCTTCCTTTCTTTCTTTCCTTCCTTCTTTAATTTTCTCTTTCTCTTTTTCTGTTGTCCTCTTCTCTTGTTCCTGTTGTTGTCGATCTTCTTCTACTTTTCAACATCCCCGAAACTACCGACGTTTCACTCACGTTCTCCTCTCACGATCATTTATCTCCCTTTCATGTCCCAAAATCGCGACCACGGCTTCCTTCGTTCCACGACGAGCGCCGAACAAACGTGCGCATCTCTCTGATCGTCCTCGCCGGATGTTGATTCTGCCCGGCCCCGTCACCGCCGCCACCGCTACCACTACCACACTTTTCCTCCTACTCCACGATACATAACATACCGCCACCACCAAATCACCATCACTACCAAACAGTTATCAGTTACACTGCAACGAACTTATAATTCTTACCGCTTGGCGGCGCTCGCAATACTGATGCACTTTTCATTCTTCCCCCACCTATCATATATTCTCTAATATTTTGTTACATTTTTCTTATCTTCTTTATCATTCATTTTTTAATACGTTTTATCACCTGTTCAATCTACAAAAGTTAAATATCACTTTCCCTTTTTTGTCGATAATTCCATTTCTTTTCGTTAATTATTTACGCGTCTTTCTTCTATTTCTCTCGAACACAATCGCGATTGGTCGAAGTTATTCTTATTGAAATCGAGCGAGAATTTCTATCATTCGATTGTATTTTTCTTTTCTTTTTCGTTATTTATTGATTAATAATTACTTTCGTAATTTTTGTTACTATTAATTTAGCGTTTATTTTAAATTCATTATTATGTTTTAATTCATTACTATGTTTTGATTGGTCAGTCGGAAATTCTAGTTTCGTCATTGGCGTTGCTTTTTAACTAACGGAAAATATCAACATACTGTTTTTAGTTTTTAGTATTTTGATGACTAATCAAATGTTTTTTTATTCTATATAAAGCATCGAGAACGTAAATAATATTTCAATTATATAATTGTGATAAATATGATAATCGTTAATTTCAACTTCTATCGGTAACGGCGCTGCTGTCTACTTCCTATCTAATAACATGTCGATAAAAAAGTTTTGAAGTTATACTCATAAAGTTATTCATTGTTGTTTAAGTCTGTATTACGTCTTATTTGTAGTTATTTATGGAAATCGTATTGTGTAGTTACAATATAACGAAACGGGTTTGATCATTCTAGTGTTATATTATTAATATCTTTTATATTATATAAAGATCGCATATTCTTGGCATTCGTGTGTTAATGTATATTTTGTAAATTAAGTTGCACAAGTTTATAATTAGATAACAATTATTATCGAATCAGTGTGTTAAAGCAACTGTTAACATTCCACAGTAGTTATTATTAATATTTATTAAAATGGGTAAACGACAGCATCAGAAAGATAAAATGTTAATATTATTTCTACATTTTGGTTTGAATAGGTTAGGTTATTGATACAAAATTTATATTTAAATATATATTGTAGGTACTTAACTTACACCGAATGGACAACATTATACGGTGGAAAAAGATCAGGTCCTTTAGAATCTACCGAAGATACCACTTTCAGACGTTTACCTTACGATCATTGTTGTTTGAGTTTAAAACCATTCGAACATCCTTATTGTGATGCACAGGGACACATCTTTGAATTGGAACCACTTTTGGAATATGTTAAAAGATTTAAACATAATCCTGTAACAGGAAAATCTTTAGATCCTAAAACGTTAATTAAATTAAACTTCCACAAAAATGCACAAGGACAATATCATTGTCCGATTCTTTTTAAACCGTTTACAAAACATTCGCATATCGTTGCAATTAAAACTACAGGAAATGTAATGTCGTGTGAGGTAAATAGAAGGCTTATCAATTTAACTAAAATTATTATACTAATGGATAGAAATTGTATTAACGAAGATATATTTTTAGGCAGTAGAACAATTAAACATTAAAACACGCAACTGGAAGGATTTAATAAACGATGAGCCTTTTACAAGGAAGGATATAATTACTATTCAAGATCCAAATAATGTGACAAAGTTTAATTTATCAACATTTCATCATATCAAAAATAATATAAGAGTCGAAGACGAAGGTAATTCTATGATTTTATTACAAAGAATAATTTTTTACATATTCTGTTTTTTTATTGTGAGTTTATTATGAAACTTTGTTTACGAATGTTTTTTTTTTAGATGCCAAAAAGGAAAGGTCCGATCCAACCGCAAAACTTAAAACAGTGTCTATGGAGACTAAAGAAATATTGGCAGAATTAAAAAAAAATTATAAAGAACCAGAAGCAAAAGAAGAAATTAGTAAACCACAAGCTGACAAATTTAATGCCGTTAGTATTAATATTTGAATACGTAATTATTAATGTTTAATTAATTTTTAAATAAATGTTTACAGGCTCATTATTCGACTGGTGCAGTAGCTGCGGGTTTTACATCTACTGTAATGCCAAGAGAAACAAATCATCAAGCTGCGGTAATTGCTGAAGATTTGGTTCGTTACGAACGAGTCAAGAAGAAAGGTTAATTATCATATACTTACATATTTTTATATTTTATAAAAGTAGAAAGCAATTAATTACATTAAATTTTTGTTTATAGGATACGTTAGATTACTCACAAACTTTGGTGCCTTGAACTTAGAACTTCATTGTGATATCGTACCGAAAACATGTGAAAATTTTATAAAACATTGTCAAAATAATTATTACAACGGTACCAAATTTCATAGATCTATACGAAACTTTATGGTAATATATTGAAATTATAAATATTATATTATTTATTAGTATTACCAAGTATCTTAGATATTAAAATTCTTTAGATTCAAGGAGGAGATCCAACAAACACCGGTAACGGTGGAACATCTATTTGGGGTAAATGTTTTGAAGATGAATTTAAACCAAATTTAATTCATCAAGGAAGAGGTATTCTTTCGATGGCAAATTCTGGACCAAATACTAATGGATCTCAATTGCAAGTATCTCAAAAAGAAATATATATATAATAATATTTTATCAAATATTATAAATCAACAAACGTATACATATAATCAAACGATATCACTTTACAGTTTCATCACTTTTCGATCGTGTCGACATCTCGATCGAAAGCATACAGTATTTGGAAAAATCGTCGGAGGTTTAGAAACGTTAAACACAATAGAAAAAATTGAAGTAGATAACAAAGACAGACCTATCGAAGATATCGTAATACAAGGAGTATTAGTCTTTGTAGATCCCTTCCAAGAAGCGGAGGAACAATTACTTGCTGAAAGAGCAGCGGAAGCGGAAAAATTATCACAGGAAGCGAATAAAAGTAAAAATGCAGATAAAAAAGAAGGAAATGATGTTCTCAAAATTTATCGTACTGGCGTAGGCAAATATTTAAAGATAAACAAGGATGAAAAGTGAGTGAGACATTTTTCATTAAACATTTATATATATATATATATAGATTGCGTTAAATAAATAAATAAATTCATTAATTTCGTTTACAGAGCGAATAAGGATGAAATTCTGACGACGGAGCCACCCGTTAAAAAGAAAAAGGTCGTAGCAAATTCGTTTGGAAATTTTTCTTCTTGGTAGAAATAATAATATTTAAAAAAAAAGTAAGATAGAGTATATTAATATAAAATTAATAATAATTAAAAAAAAAAAAGACAATTTCTATAAGGAGAGAGAGAGAGAGAGAGAAAGAAAGAAAGAAAGAAAGAATATTTTTTATTAATAAATGAATCTACAAACCATTCTTATCTTATTCGTTTGATCCTACGTTATATTAAAATATAAAAAAAATGCACAAATTTTATTAAATTATATATATATATTTATATATGAAGCGCATTCCTATAGATTATATATATATATATATATATATATATATATACATATATACTCATATATTTTAGATAAAATATAAATGAATTACGTAGTATCGTTCGAACCTTACTTATTTAATGTTTATACAAAAAAAAATAAGAAAATAATATATATATATATATATATATATGTTTTTATCAGAAATATGTACGTCCTAGGTAATAAGGTCAGTGTCGAGGGAAAATCTGGATTGCAAGGACTTCAGTCGTCCATGTTTGAAGTTTGAATGCGCACAGTCGAATAGGTCGGTCGCGCGTCGTGCCGTAATTTGCGGTATTTTGGACGATCTAACGATTTCAGTGCGTGTATTTAAGGATATTTTGTGTGCTGGATAATCGAATAATTAGAATCACCGTACCATGGATGATTTGGGTGAGTAATTATTAAACTCTATAACATACGGCCGATTAAATCTAACCTCAAATTTTCACTTGACGCATCGAGTCTGTCAAGTTCTGCTTGATTAACGATTTTATTTATTTTTTTTTATTTTGATTTTTATTTTCATTCGTTCAATTTGTCCATTTTTTCTTTAAATGGTATATATAGATTTACATTTAATTTGCTTTATAAATTAACTTTTTTTAATTATTTATACGAAAAATGGACGCTACAACGTGTCATCGTGTATCTAATTATTCATATAAGAATGAAAATTGACAGTATCGACGTTTCAATGGATCTTTGATGAATAGATTATAAATTTAATAATATGTATATATATAATACGATGAATATTATAAATATAAAATTAATTTAACTGTTATAATAATTTTATTGCAAATAATGTATAACATATTTTTTACTGAATATCATATTCATTTTTTATTAATAATAATTATTATTTAATTTTTTAATTTTATTTAATTTTATTTTGTAAATGTATTATTAATCAAAAGACCCGAAAGAAGGGAAAATTACGAATTAAAAACATGTAACACAGTGTAATTATAATTATTTTAACAATAATTATTATTTTTACTTATCAGTTACATTCAAATATTCGAGGACATCGTGTGAAAAAACTTTCTTTTTGTTAATACAATTAATGTTTATATAGTGTCAAACTGTGAAAACATTCTTTATGTTTATGTATGTATATATACATAACATACATACTCATACATATGTACATATCATATACATACATATGTACATATAATTTCATACTTTCAAACCATGACCGCCATGTTTCTTTCAAATTAATCTCACGAGATGTCACTGTTTATGTATTTATTGAAAACTTTACAAACACATTTCAACATATATATATATATATTTTTTTATTCTTATCAAGAACGAAGTATTAACGTTTAAAAAAAAAATATATATATATATATATATAATTTAAATTTAAGGCAATAAATTAACAAAAAAAAATTAATTATGATAAAACACACTAGCAAAACGAAAATTGTTCAATCTTTTCCTTACCTTCATTTTTTCATATTCTTTCTTTCTATTTTCTCTTGGGATTAGAATGATTCTAACAAGTATCCCCACTTGTTTTCTTGTCTTCAGTATAAAACAATAAAGTAATAGGTGTTTTGTTGAATGCTGTAGTCAAGTGCCAACGATCGTACGTATTTTTAGTGAGTTTCTCGTCGTCCCCGAGCTTCCTCGTGTTTCAACGTCGCTGTTGATAGCTAGAAAGGTCCCACTGTACGTATATATATATGTATATATATATTGGGTTAGGGAAAAAGTTTCTTCGTATTTGAATGCAAAAGTGAAAAACAACTTCTTTTTTTTTATATTATGTATCCAATTTTCCGCAAATAATTCAAAACAGTTTCGTGGCCGATGTTTGATTCCTCATCGATAATCACGACTACTAATATGCCAATTAAGCTGAATTTTTTTCCATCATTTCAATCGTTTTTTCCAACGATTGATCGTACAGACCGAGACGCACTTTTGACATTTAAATATCCAAATTAAAAATGCTTTATCGATACGGTCATCATGTCTATAAAAACCATCAATTTTTTTTATCAGCCTGAGCAACATTCTTTTCTATTTTATAATAAAATTTCAAGACATGATAATCTTTAATCGGATAAATTAATGTCACGTTTTTTTTTATTACTCCTCCGTTGATATGTCAGCTTTTAAACGCACTCGAGTATCGTTGGATTCGATTAATATTAGCAGATTTATGTACTGGGGAAAATACGAAAAAACTTTTTCCCCAACCCAATATATATATACATATATATACATATAGTAGATATGTGCATACAGAAAGATATATAGGGCCGAGCTCCTGAAATATACTTAACTTTAGTTCGAACTTCCCTTTTCTTGACCCCTCTTTACCCCTTCCTGACCATTTCTAATGTTCCTCCACCAACTCTCTCTCTGCATCCACCAACATTCGTCGACCGAGTGCCAGTTCTCTTACGTATACTTCCTGGATTCCTCCTCGGGATTACTCGGGGACGTTTTAGGATATACACTTTTCACGTTCTGTGTTAAATCCTTCAGTGCATTCTGTGCTTCTTTTCCGAGTGAGTCGTTAAAAAAATCCCTATTTTGCTCTTGTTTATTTGGTAATTCAGACAAAATATTTTCATTAGTTCGAATTCGTTGAAATTTCTTACGAATTTGTTTTATTTTAAATTAAAAAAAATCGAAATATATTTGTTATCTTTAGATTAAACGTTTATTGTCAATTCGAATCTAATATATCGATGATTTTTCGTACGAAATAGTTATAAAAAAGTTTTACAAAATGGCGATTATTGTTGGACTTACTTCGTATTCCAAGTTCTTCATCGTTCTTTGATAATCTTCTTCGTTTTTTTTAACATTGTCGTTAATGTAATTTATTAATTGTAGTGTTTTTTCAGTTCGAATTTGATTGTGATTTGAAAGTTTCGTTAACAGTGCAATGAAGTGTATGAGACATTCGCGTCGAATGAAAGAGGCGTGAGAGGGAACAAGATAATCGCGTATTTCGAGAGATTACATATAGTTGTATCAAAAAATATAAGTATAATAGTATACGTAGGATGATCGAGTTATCGCAACGAACTATTGATCCGCGATAAACTTGCTATTACTTTCGCGTATCGACATTTTTAATAATCTTTCTAGAATATCTAGGATACCTTTTTAAATCTATTGATTTTTAAATTATAAATTTATACCAGAAATTCATATACATTTGGATATATAATATTTAATCTTATTTTTAAAGATTTTTTTTTAATAAAACGACATCCCAACATTTTTATTAAATCATTTTTGATATAAAAAAAAAAAACAAAAATCATTGATGTTCAATTTTAAATTTCCCAATCAGAAAGTTTCAAAGTCTATTTACATGAAATTATTTTTATTTCAAAAACATTAATCACATATATTAATTCAAGATACTTTAACGAAAAGAGATATTTCATCATCATTTAACTACTCTTGATATAAAACAAGAGTAATTGTTTTATAATAAATGTTATAAAAGAAATAAAAAGAAAAAAAAATACGTTTATAATACGCGTTAGTTTCGATGTCATCCAGCAACAAGTGGTCGCAGTGGCGCGTGGTCAGACGATTGGTCCCTTCCATCCCTCTGATTTGTCAGCCAATCGGTGACTATCTAGGTAGTACCACGTGACCTAGTAGCGCGTGTCTCGTTTATTCCACGCGTGTCTGTCCGTGCGCGCGTACGAATTATTGTGTACAAACGAGAGACGCGATAATGCGTGTTTTATTATTTATTAGAATAATATAAATCTTTCGTAATATTTTGTGTGCGTGCAAAATAAAAAAAAAAAATAAAAGTAGAAGAAGAAGAAGAAGAAAAACATTAAATAAAATAAAAAATGGCTATGGATCGAACGATGTACGGAAAGGTGCAACCAGGCGCCACTTATCAGCCATTTAGGATCACCGTGAAGAAAGGTTCACCTCCTGGATGTAAGTGTTTCGTTTCGTTGTTGTCAATGGTCTTTTAATAGAAAAATTATATATAAGAAAAAAAAAAATAAAAATGTTGGAGCTTCTCAAGTTTCTCGTTACCACCCGTAGAAAGTTTTCTATTTTTGTTTCGTATTCGTAATTACACCGAGGACGGTGCGAAATACTATTACGCGTTGCATAATCCTTACGGAGTTTACGCTCGCGGCGTATTTTACATGTAACAAATACTACCCGCACGGCCTCCTTACATAAAAAGCGTTTGATACCGGTATGCGAGTGACAATATTCATGTTTGTTAATGTGATAGTCTATTGAAATCATTTGTATAAATAGCTTACGAGTTAATTTACTTTTTTTTCATTTTTCTTTTCTCCCTTTCTCTCTTTCTTTATTCTTTCTTTCTTTTTCTTTTTTTTCTTTTTATATTAACATTTTCACAAAAGTACATTGCACCAGTCAAATAATACATGACTGTACGTCATGTTCGATCATGGTTTTAAACGATCGTTATCGCTTGCGTAATCCGTTACCATCAATTTACGCCAATTGTTTTATCGGTGGGCTTTTAAAAACCTACGCCGAGCTGCTAGCAGGAAACAAGCTTTTTATACTTTTTCCTTTTACACGCGATAACATTTCTCTTTTAAGCTCTAAAATATTAATGAGATCTAGTGATACGTAAATAATGAGATAATTTGTGAAACATTGAACTTGCGGAATACTTTAGAATTATCTTCATTTTCATTTGCTTTTGTCTGTTACAACAGAATTAAGGTTTTTTTTTTAATTGTACACCGAATTATTAATAGAATAATTGTAAATAAAACTTGATTAATTTCTTTGGAGGAATGGTGGTGGAGGGGTAGGAGGGAGGAGGAGGTTAAGTGGAAAAAAGGTCGAGTACTCTTGTGCAGCCTCACATTCATTCTTCTTTCAAGTACCCTTCACCCACTGAGAGTATTACCTTGACACTAAACATGCCGGTATACTTATCGAACTCATTATCCAGTACCACCCCCTTTTTTGGTATGACTGTAAATACCGTCAACAGTAGTTTCATCAATCGTGTTAGTATCGTGTACCACTTTCGAAAATAATCTTATTTCTTCATTCTATTTCTTTCATATCCATAAATAGGATCGATCGAATCGGAGAAATAAATTTGCGTAACATTCTTTTTATTTTTTTGTTTTCCTTAGCGTTTCATCGAAATTCAAGATCAATAAAATGAAGAATTTAATCGGTCGTATCGATTGTCGGTAATGAAAATTTCTATGCGTTGTTATTTCGAGATCTCTGCCTTATCGACGATTGATAATTATTCAAAATTTGATCATACAAAAAGTGTAATTTTAAAAAGAAGAACATTGTCATAATTCGAAAGGAAGTATTCCAAAAATTAAATAAATTCGACGATGAACATGTTGAATGAAAAGATTTTTATTTTATTCACGATCGATATTACTTTTATAATATCATTAGGCAAAATTAATTTAAGCTAAATTATCGCAAACAAAATTATGAAATAATTTAAAAAAATAAATATATATAAATTTGCGATATATTTCATTTTTGAATTATTCACAAGTTAACAAGTTTACAAATAGATTTGTTGAATAAAAAAATAAAAACACAAATTGTAGCAGAACGTTAGGCGTGGTGAAAGGTATACGCGAGACTCTTTGTAAGAACTGAAACTATAATCGTAAGACAGTTTGCTTCGCAACGAGTTACAAAACGCCGGTTCTAAATGATCGAGAAATCGAATGGTTTGAAAATACGAGGAATATGAGAATCCACCAAGTGGAACGAAGTGTTATTTGGAAAATGTCAAAGTCTTATCTCTCGTTTTCGATCGTTCGTTTCGTTTCATTTACGCAAGGAAGAATTTGATTGTGACGTCATAGCTTTTTTACACAGGCGAGTGTGAAACCACATAAGGAGAAATTCTTTCCTTGGAAATGGATTGGTCAGCATCCGGATGACCAATCAATACAACGTTTCTTCTCCTTATAAAGTTTACGAATGTTGGTCGTACGTCGCGTTCACGTTGATAACGCGAAATGAATTCATTCACCATGACGAAAGGTGAGGTTTAAAATTAGACACGAATATTCGAATAATTCATTAGTCATTTAAATATACTTTGCATTAAGATTAATTATATTCTCATTAGAAAGCAAATCGGATTTTATCTTCGACACTGAGGGGGTTCCAAAATGGCCGGTTTAACGACTGTTTGTTCGTCCAATTGATTAACGTTCGATGACGTGAAAAAAAAAAATAAGAAATAAGATAAACAACGGGTCTATGTATTTTTTTCCTTCCTTTTTTTTCTTTTTTTTTTTTCGTTTCAAAGAGTTAGGCTAGTAACTATTCGAGCAAACAGACAGTAGCAGTAAATTTCTACTTGACCTCGAGGAAAACCGTACAACGCACAGTTACGTGTATACTATTCGTGTATTTTATTTTGCAATTCTAAGTACGATGAAATCTAACGAATAGACGAGAAGAAACATTTTTTCGAATAGATTCAAAGTATCTTTGATAGATCCAGAATATAAATAACATTTGCTTTCTTTATCATCATCATCATTATCATCATCATCATCATCATCATCATCATTATCAAAAGATAGAAATAGTGTCTATTCGATTTATGATGGAAAAACTTAATCGTAGATTTCAAAGTCCTCCATTGATCAAGGCAATCCCTCTTTCTATTGAAACGTTTCTCATTCTAGCCTTAATGTGATTGGCTTCTTCGTTCTCGTTAGATTTTCTTTTGTTTTTTTTCTAACCAATCAGCGTAATTGCATTGAGTCACGCAATATTGTCATATTTTACGCGAAAAAAACACTCTCGTATATTCCAATTCGTAACCTTTTATTTTTTTTTCTTTTTCCTCATCAATATCTTAAAGTTTCTAATATAAGAGTGTTTTAAAAATTATTGAGATAAAAATAATTCAATGGCATTTTATAATAGAGAGAGATATTTTTGTCACATAACCTAAATTACGTAACATTGGAAATAATTTAAAAGAAATTTAACGGTGCGTTAATTTAATCAAGATTTTTGTAGAAATTATTCATTAATTATTAACGTTTTTCATTCATATTCTATTTTCTTTTCTTCATCGTCATTTTGATTTTCGATTCAAGGTGAAATTCAGGATCGATATTCCACTTCTTCCTCCTTGGATCAGATTTAGAGTTCAGAACCATATCTGGCTCGAGCATAAGCCAATACAACTTCCCACGCTTCGTTTACTAAACCCGTAGGTTGCTTCCTAGTGTAATTAATGTTGCAGAAGGAAGTTGGATTAATTTATGGGTTTTTATATATTACAATCATCGATTAGTGGATGATCGATTAATATAAAATATCTTCACTTTTCTATTTCCAGTATACTTATTTTAAATAAGGTTTAGGGTTTAACAATTGTTCCCGATCAGTCGCAGTGCCAAATGTTTGGGATAATGATTAATAGTATAGAAAGAGATAGTTGTGCATGTAGATATAAACGTTCATATGAATCTAGAGAAGAGGTAGCAAGAGGTAAGGTAAAGGTAGTTTATTTCTGTAAAGTTTGTCGTCTTGGATCTAGGTGAAAATGTTCTGTGATCCTAATACCGTGGTTCCCAACGTGAGATAATTTGATTTTTAAGGGGTGGGGGGTGGGGGGTGAATTCAACGAATTCGATAAACAGTGAACTTTTGTTCGTCTGTTATTCTCTTTCATGGGTGTCACGTGTTCTTTGAAAGATTTGTTTTTTTAGATCAAGTTAACGTGTACAGGAGTTCACTTTTTCATTAATAAGAATTATACATCACGTGGTGGATTGTGGTGGGGGTATCAGAATTTTAGAGACGTTTAGATGGGACATGGCCAAAAACAAAGTTAGGAACTACTGGACTATAGCAATCAACTAGATGGCAAAACCGATTATCACGTAACCACCGATGATGATATTTTGTAGGTGCAGCTTTTAGAGATCAACACGTGTGTCTTGAAGTCAGTTCTGTCTGGTCTTGCCAGACGATCGGGCCTTTTTTTTGATAAACATTTTTGTTTTTTATTCTTTTTACTCCTCCTCCTCGTCCTCCTCCTACTCCTCCTCCTCCTCCGTCAGTGTTGTGTTGCTTTTTAACCCTTTCTATTTCTATCTTTCTTTCTTTTTGGTCACGTGACATCGTCGATCCATCATCGGTAGGTTTGACCTTGATCGCCATCCTCGTGGAAGGACTCGTGGAATTTGCTTTTTTTTCCCTTCTTTCTTCCTTTTTATTTCTTTCTTTTTATGCTCTTCACAATTTGTAACAACAAATTTATTCGAGTACAACGAAATCGTTCAGAGTCTTTTCGTTTGTTTGATATCTACGAAATTTGTGATTATGGTTGAACTTTTCTATTTGTTTGCGTGCCGATACAATTCGTAGGAAACTTTATGCGAATTTAGTTAAGGTGATAGGTGGGTTGGGTGATAGTGATGTTATGATAGTTGATGATGGAAATAAAATTGTTTTTTTTTTTTCTTTTCTCTCCTCCACGTCTAACAAAATTTATTATTTTATTTCGTCAAATATTTGAGAGATTTTATTCTATTTTATTTATTTATTTTTTTCTTTTTTTCTTTTTTTCTATACAGTTTTTAGGAAACTTGCGTGACTGTGCATAATAATGTTTCGACGATGCATATTAATTGATGAGAAATTATTTCGTTTGTTTTTTTCCCTGATAGAAAATTGGATATTATATTAGTTTAATTTTTTTGCGTACCACGCGCATCTTCAACGTACTGTAAATAAATTTCTATTTGGCAAAGTATCAAAAGTAAAATAGATCTTAGCACAAAAGGTTAACTTTTATGTTCTGTCTATCCGTCCATCCATTTGTTTGTTTGTTTTTCTCTTTTCTTTTTATTTTTTTTTTCGTTCTCTCATATAAAAATTACTGATCAGGATAAAAGTGTGATCTTGCAAGAAGAAAACAATGTAAAATATCGCGATAATTTTTTCCCCTAAAAAGAAAAGAAAAAAAAAATACTTTTATTTTTTGATGCACACGTCGGTAAAGTAGATCCGTTGGATGCAAATTTGACATCATGTGCGTTCACTTAGTTAGTTCGAAACATTTGTTAAACTCGAGAAAAAGATTTATGACGGACCCGCAAATAGATCTTAAGATTCGTATCCGATCAAAAAAAAAAAAAGTAAAGAAAAGAAAAAGAAAGATCAAGTGGAAGTTAAATTTTTGTCTGGCATACACATGTGTGTCCTGTAAATCCATATTTTTACATTTGAGTAAGCGTTCACGGAATTTTTCGAAGAAATCATTTTTTTTGTTCTCCCTCTCTCTCTCTCTTTCTCTCTTTTTAAATTCGCGCAGACATTATTTTACCCTAAGTCAAATTTAATATCGTTACGAACGTGATCTTTCTCTCTCTTTCTTTCTCATTCTCATTCTAACCCCGTTCTAATTCAAGATTTATTTTTGTCTTATAATCGTTTTACTAGCCAATCACGTGGCACCCTTTTCATCCAGAGTTCTATGTAATAAATGTAGATCGATGTCTCCCTGTTAAAATTCACGCAACGACAATTCTTGAAAAATTTTGAGACTCATTTCTGAAAAAAAAGAAAGTTGTATTTAATTCGTACGTGCGGGTGGTGGGTGTGCGTTCGGATTGGAAAAAAATAAAGAGACACCACGATAAAAACTTGTTAAATATGACGGACATTATGAGACCCATGTCGCCTGCTCGTTTGGCGACTATCCAGCGACATGCACGATGGGAACAACACGTTAGTAAGTATCATCCTTATCGCAAGAGAAAAACGTGATTTAAACAAAAATAAATATTTTTCTCCTTTTTTTATTATTATTATTATTATTATTTTATTTCCCGAATGATTCAATGTTTTTTATCTAATAAAAATATGCGTCGACACGTTTGGATGTGCAATTAATGCTCGTCGGTGTGGATTTTTTCTTATTTATTCACTTTTTTGTTTTTTTATGAATAATTAATTTTCATTCTTATATGTTTCTATCATTTATTCGAATTTATGTTTTTCTTTTATCTCTATATCTAATTTAATTTTTTAACGAACGATTCATTTGTGCTGCGTCCTTTCTTTTATGAGTGTTTCTTTAACTCTATTTCTTTTTTTTTTTTACTCTACGAGATCACGTACACATTGGTACGAGTAATATCGACGCCCGGATTCGTTAGACAGTATGAATCAGATGTATAAAATAGGACTCCTGAAGTTTAACGGGCTTCTGGCCAATATTTAGGTTTCTCATTCACGCATACTTACATACATCCGCGGTTTACCATTTCCGTATATCTTACAACACTAAGCCTCTAAAAAAACATTCCCTTAAAATATCATTCTTTATTTGTTTGTTTTAAAGTTGGTATCTAAAAAAAAATTTGGGATTTAAATTCGACTCGAGAGAAATGAGAAAGAAAAAAACAAAAAAATTACGATTGAGAAATAATAGCTGCAAGTTTCTCGTTTAATTTTACTTTACTGGCGTCCATTTTGTTATCATAACCTCAAAATATTGTACACACGAGTATTTTATATTAATAGCAATCAATATAGTCTCAAATTGTTGTAAAAGCATTTAATACAATAAACAATTGCTATAATCTCGAATCATTATTTTACACATATGTGCAATTTATATATACAAATACATTTTTCTTTTAAGTTTACGACATTATTTCGGCGTTCATTTTATTCATCAAAGCATAGTCATATTACGTGGAATATTTTATGTGGCAAAAATTAAAAAGAATTCTTTAACGATTTAAAAGATAGAATTACAAAAAAAAAGGAAAAAAATGAATAGAAAAAAGTTATCGAAGAATATTTTCCTTAGAAGATCCTACCAGTTCATTATCGGCTTGTGTTCTGTCTTTCTTCGTATCAGAAGTTAGCTGATACATCAAGCTGCATGTTGTGTTTGAAAAGAGAGAAAGAGAGAGTCAAGTCAGGCAGACAGAAAGATGAATAAAGAGAAAGAAGAGTCTAGGAAACTGTTCTCTCTAACACGAAAGCAGCATCATCGTGTTTCTACCTCTAGCATCGAGAATTCTCCTACCATATTCTTCTCACCTTCCCCCTCCCCGACTCTCTTACTCCAGGCAACCATGGTGATTGGCTCTCTCTCTTTCTCGTGGCTTCGCCTTTACCAAGAATCTTATTGACAATCAGTATCGTTTCGCCAATCGAAGGTTTCACACGCGAGAGTATTTCTTTTTAGTCGTCCGATTGGTTTACTTTGTGACACACGTGATACCACGTCATTTAAAAATTTTTAAAACAAATTTTTAAAATTTGACATTTTGTTCGATAGAATCTTATTTTTTTTTCTTCCACCTCAATAAAACTGTGATAAAAGCGAACGTGCGGGTTGGTGAGATAGAGAGGATTTGTTATTATTATTATTATTATTATTATTATTATTATTATTTTATTACTGTTAGAGGATTTCTCTTATGTAACAATTTCGTTGAGGTTATAAATTTTATGAAAATAAATTTTTACCGACAAATCGTAATTATTTACAAGTTTATTTTCTTTACGAATAATCATAATATTTTTTCGAGGTTAATTTTTTGTAATGAAGATTTGTTTAACGAATAATTAATAAAACAACGATTATTGTGGTTAACTTTTGGAAATAATCTTTGCAAAAAGTAATACAACAATTTGCGTGGATATTGTATTCACGTAATGAATATTTTTCTCAAGAACATCGTCGATGATGTCTCGTACAATAGAAGAATAAGGTCATTGACCTTTTGCAATTAGATGACATCATCGAGACGAACTAATAATTTTTTTCTCAACTCGTTTCTCAATTCTCATTTGCTCGATAAAGTCGACGGATTTTTGAGCTTGTTCGTGGCTTTCATTTTTTTTTCCTCTCTTCTTCTCTTATAATCACGTATCTCTTATATTCACGCACGTTTTCTTTGAACAGAGTGTGACGAGGTAGGATGTGAAAATATTTCTCAACATTGATAAGTCACGTCAGTCGAAAAAATATCTTAAAGTGACAGAGAGTGAAGAATTACAAAGTTTTCCTTTTGTTTTGACGTTGAACTTTTATTATTTGTCATGGAGGAACAAGATATTAGTGCGTTTCAATCTAATACAGAGAATCATAACATTTACGAGGCTTATCAAGGCGACAAAGCTGATAACAATCTATTTAATCTTGGTAATTATTTCTATTTTTCTTCATTTATACACGGGGTGTTCCAATAATTGTTTTACTAACAATGAAACCAGAAAAAAATCTAGTTCTTGTTTATCAGGCCTTCAAAATAACAGGATCGTAGTCCTATACTTTTTTAACTACAAAATAATTAAAGATTTATATCTAAAAATGATAATAAAATATTGTAATTTTATTATTAAATAAATATTAATAATTTTTTCCTAATAAAAAGCGACTTTTGGAATGCGTTTTATATTGTATATGTGCACATATTTGATTTGTATAGGATACGAGTGGGGATAGAGTAAAACAAATATGGCGTCGAAGAAAAGGATTAAATGAATTACAAAATAATGAACAAAACATAGGAATATAATTCTATTAATTAATTAATATTGATTCGTTTATTTCTTTTTCTCTATTAAAAAGCGACTGTTAGGACACTGTGTATATTGTTATATACATAATTATATACGATATTTGATTTGAACGAGATACGAGTAACGATAGAGAAAAACAAAGATGGCGCCGGAAAGGATTAAACTACATTTTTTCGTCTGTCCATTTAATAATATTGTCTGAATCGTACGTGTGTATGTGTGACGTCATCACCAAATCCATTCGATAAACACATTTTGATAAACATTACGAAAGTATTACCAAAGTGTTTTAGAGATTTGTCCAATCGAATATTATCATTTATATATTACGAAATGATTTTGGTTATGTTCGAAAAATATTTCAAACAATTTTATATTCATTGTTTTGTTTTGTTTTTTTTATATTTTCCAGATGCCCTATTAGCGGATTTACAAAACACTGTATCGTCCGAAGGCAATCACGTCAGTAACAACGCTACACCCGGTTACGGCTCGTTAAATGGTGCAAGAACGCATAACACGAATGCATACAGATCGTACGAAAGTAGGACCTCTCCATTACCGTCGCAATCGGTAAGTCTATTTATTTTATATTCAATTAATGATTTACAAATTTTAAATAGGTCATTTAAATCATTGACTTTTTAAAAGTAAGTTTTAATATTCTAAAAAATTCATCGATGCAATATGTTCAATTAATGATTTATCGAACGTTTGAAAGTGACTAAAATTAATTATCATATTTTTTGTTCTCTTTTTAATAATAACTTGAATATTAAAAACAATAAATTAAATAAAATAATGTATTTATAAAAGATTTCACGTTATCGACTGAGAAAAAATTCCTCCGCGATATTTTAAATCAACAGGCGCCATATTTGCATGAGATTATTCAATAGGAGGAACGATTTCTTTTCTCGATCGTTCACCATCCTTCTTAATGAATCGTAAACGAAGAGGAACACCTATGTATCACCGATAATTTTAGACACCGTTATATCTGTTATTATGCATCTTACAAACGTGATACCACTTTTGTTTGTGATAATGAAAAGTATTCAGAAGACAAGGATAAAGAAACTATGATATCCGAGATATTTATATAAAAGATGGCGTATTATTGGGTTGCATCTGAGGTTTCGTCAATACTTCTTCCTTTTTTTTTTTTTACAAGACGTTTAACACAAAACTTTTATAAGCAACCCTTTAATACAACCCTCTTAAAGCAATCCCGGATAATATCTTTCAAGGGTTTAAGAAATATGCTGACGACGCTGGATTTTTGTTTTTCGTTTATTTTCCTTGAATTCTTTACCAAAGGCATTTTATTACACTGCTCTTTGTGAAAGGTTATATAAGAGAGTGTAATTACGAGATGATGTTTATTGAAATTGATCTATATGCGATTTTCAAGGCTTTATAGACTACAACGAATGATTGGAGTAGTAAATTTGAATTTATTGATCGTATGCATTGTATGCATCGTATGTGAAGAGAAGATTTAAACAAATATTTCTATCAGGTATTTATCGACTGTACTCAAAGATATTTAAATAAATGAATTTGTCTCTTTTTTTTTTGTATGGAAATCAATAAAAAAAGTATTAATAAAAATCTATCTGTAACTTCGTTACCAACTTGATTATTTGTCTGATATAGTTACAACATTATTCTGATAGATGGCACTATTAACGTAACGTAGAAATCTGCATACATATTATCCTATCCCAAAATATAAAAAAAAAAGGCATAGAAATACAGAAATTTGTTCGATTAATCATTTCATTTTAAAATTTACTATTAACAATTAAAAACTTTCGTTTTGATCAAAATTATGAAAAAAATATTTTATAAAATATTATTTATAAAAAGAAAATTATTTATAAAAATTTATTTATAAAAATATTTTAAATATTCAAAAATATTTTATGAAAATTATGATTCGTAGAATCGAATAATGAGAATAAAATGTAACAAAGAAAAAAAAACAGAAAATCTGCATTATCGACGATCGATCGAATTGATTATCGATAGTTAAATTTCGCCGATAGATGTCGACAGGGGCGTCGAATGCGCCCGCCTGAAATGGCGGGATCGTAGTCGAATTTAAAATTTCGCGTTTGACCTTCCCTCGATTTTCCATAATATCCCGAAATAGATCGATCCCGTTGAGAAGCGGGTTGTTCGTCGTCATTATTTCGACGACGGAAGCGACTGCCTTTACGAACCAGAAGGAATCCGTAAATAAACTTCGCACGTCGATATATCGCGATTGAGTGCCAAATTCGATTTTCCCCTCGAGTATAGTATATTAGTTTTGTCTTTTACAAAGATAATAATATTCATATTTGATTCTTGGATTTTCATCGTTAAATCTAAAATTTATCAAGACAATTTTTCAAGATAATATAATTCGATTAGATAATAATAGATTAAGATAGTTTTATTTTGTTTACAAAATATTTTGTGATGCATTTTATAAGCTTCGTAACAATATTTGTTTTTCGTATTTATTTAATTAAATTATATGTATTCTTTTTGATTATACTAAAAGAAAAAAATTTTACTGTGATACTTTATACTGTATTATTATTATTAACAATTCAATAGAATTATCTTTTTAATTTTAATTCTCGTAATTTTTTTCTACCAAAAAAGATACACCAAAAACATGTAACTTGATAATAAAAATCGATAAAGATAGTCGTAGGGGTGGTGGTGATGTCTGGACAACTCGAAAAGTTAAGAGAACTCTTTCAAGCATGTGTGGCGTAAGAAGTATCTAAAGTTAGAAGCAATATGGTGTCTAAAATCGACTCCTTCTCTCTCTCTCTCTCTCTCATCGTAGCTAAATATCCTCGACTTTGATGGAGTTTTTTTATTTTCCTTTTTTTTTAAATACAGTCGTCAATTTTCCCCTTTGACGCGATCCGAAATCCCAAAGTAAAAACAGGTCAGTTGATTTAACTGTTTTCGATTATTGTTGTTTATGCAATATTATCATGTATGGTTTCATTAATTGACCTAATATATTTTGTTTTTTTTTTTTCATTTGCCATTTGTCATTCGAGTTGAATCGAATTAGAGAATAAATTATTTCTATTTCATATTAGAAATATCCAAATGAATTTCTTTTTTTTTTTTTTTTTTCTTTTTTTTTTTATAACACGAACACACAAATGTGACATACGAAAAGAAAATTCATGAGGTTAGAGAACGAGAACTATAATAATAGTTCATGTAAAGAACAAAGTACGCAGATGTATTATCGATCGTTTTTCGAATAACACCTGCACCTTTTCCCGTCAATTTTATCGATTCTTCTCTAGTTGCAAAACTTACTGAATTATTTATACCTTTTGCGTTTCGCTTCATTCGCGTGAAATTTTTGTTACTTGCCTTAGAAAGTCCACCGACTCCGAGATTCTTGCTGGTGCTATTGTTTTTTTTTTTTTTTTATTTTCATTTTACATTACGAGTTTACGCTGCATACGTTAAGTTCTGCATTACGTATAAGATATGCAAAAAAAATAGAAAATAACTATAATGAAATATTATATTTTAATTTTTTTTTAAAACAAATATTCACACGCAAACGTTAACAAACACATGCACATATTCGATTATATGTTAATACGTATATTTAATAAATTTAACGATACAATTATTTTCATTTTTAATCATCGAAACGTACACCAATATAAAAAAAAATAATATAAAAAAAGAAAAGAGACAATAAAATAAAATACGTAAGCAAATACTTTTGTTTTATTCTTTTAGTTTTCAAATATAACGGGAGAAAAAAATAATATGGTATAAAGAAGAAGAAAAAAGGTGGGTGGGGAGGGGAGGAGGAGGGGGATTGGAAAACACTTGCATCACTAGAAACACATTAGAATATTAATAGTTATAATAGATCTCCGATTATGCAAAAGAAAAGATGAAAGAGAAGGAGGTGTAGGTGGACATATTTATTCGTAGCACTAGCAAGGCCGATAATAATAACACGTTTTTACTAAATGTGAGCTTAGATATCATCATCATCATCATCATCATCTGGATCATCTTTTATTCGAATTTCACAAAAGAAAAATGATAAAAGAAATGAAATTTCGATATTACGACGAAATCACAAATTTCGCGTGTTTTTCTTATCTCCTGCAATGCCAAATTGTTTATCTTATGTTAGTTAGATATTCGAGGAAATGTTTCCTACGTAAGGTTAGATATATGTTTCATTTTGTTATGTTGACATATCTTTCTCGTTGTTCGTCTAAACAAAATTTCATTTCTTACTTTTGCAATAATGTGAAATTTTCGTATTAAACGTAAGATTTTTTTTCTCTTTATTTTCGTTAATATTTCTTTGTCTATTTTATATTATTATTATTTTTTCTTTTTTCATTCTATGAATGAACTTATTAATTATACTTTTTCCAACGGTGTTGTTAGCGTAAAAAAGAATAATAGAAGTAAGTAAAATCAATTGCTATGATAATGTAACCCTTTGAACTCGAATTTCATATCTGAAATGATGATGATGATGATGATTATAATAATCGTAATTTACAACAATTTCTCTTACAAATAAACAAAAAAACAAAAAAAAATTGCAATTATTAAATACGATGCATGTCAAAAGGAAAAATTATTGCTACACATTGATTGTGCGTGTGTGTTCATTAAAAACGTTTATTAATAATACGTGGAATTTGTTTTTAAGGTTTTTCTTACTTATCAAAGTGTGGTAACATTTTTGTTTGGTAAAATAACGAATAATTTTATAACGATAATTTAAATATGATTTAAAGCAAAAAAAAAAGAAAAAAGAAAACAAAAAAGTATATTTTCTCGAACGTGTGATATCAAAATTTACAATTCCTTCTGCAAAGGAATTAAAATTCGATTATTTGTCGTATGGTTTTTGAAAAGATTTTCGTTTATATATATATCTCTCTCTCTCTCTCTCTTTCTCTTTCTCCTTCTCTCTCTGTTTCTATTTCTCTTTCTATTTCTATTTCTTTTATTATCGTTCTTGATATTTTCCTGAAACGTTACGATTTAGCATGATAATCCGATACGTCTTGCTGACATGTTTCTACTCGTTCGCTACGGATATTTTTGGATCAGTAAATTTGCAGGCAACCTAGTTTCCACTCGCAGGATATTCCGTTTCTAATATTTTTTAATTTTTTTTTTTTGTATATATCGTAAAAAGGATTCTTCATTTTCGAATGCGTATACGCAATGAACAAATTTTTGCAAACGTATGCACAAATTTTGTTTTTTCTCTATGCCAAATCGATCCACATTAAAATGTAACATAATTTTTTGGTTTACATAACACACAAATTTATATTCATCGGTTAATATTTTTAACGTAATAAAAAAAACACAACCGATACAAGACAAATAATTTTCATAAATTAATTTCTTTCGTTTTTGATCTATTATTTTTTTTTTTATTGAAAAAACAAACTTAAATCAATCTTTCCAGCTGAAATAAACTAATTCTAATACTATTATTATTATTTATATAATTTACTTTTATGAAACAGAATAGAAATTATATATGAGAACAGTTTGTAACATTTTACGTTGATCACTGTTTAATTTAATTAAAAACAAAAATATATAAATATATACTGGGTGTTTCGTAATACGTGTGACCCACTTCAGAAATGAACAGGGGTCAAAGAAATAATGAAAAACTCGTTCTATTAGACATCGTATCAAAGTTACAATTACTTTTGTGTTTGAATAATTTCTCGACGGTTTTTATCTTTATTGAAAATGATCCAAAATGACTACCCTCGGTTGGTATCCAAATTTCTTGCAGTCATCGTATCACCGAATTCCGCAGACCTTTCCAAAATTCCAGATACGAGTTGATGAATCTACAGTTGACTCAACAATTCTCTTCTAAACACGTGCTCGAAGTTCTTTAACTTTAAGTCAAAATAGATTCCTAATACGTTATTTTCTTTTTAAATCGGCTCAAAGATCACAACATTTAAACGTTTGTAACTTTGAACATAAAGCAAATAAAACAAAAATGTATTCTTCTGTTAAGAAAATGACTGAACATTTAATATTTATAACCGATTCAAATTTCTAATGAATAAATTTAATTAAAAAAAAAAAAGAACGCGTGACGTCAACGACGATCAAGAAATATCTGCAAGACATATTATAACATTTATAAATTTAAACTGTTAAGATTATTTATCGCGAATTATAGAAACGCAATTACGAACATTTTTCAACGTTTTAGTAATCCCTAAATCATTTTTGAAGTTACGTGGTATCACATATATTAAAAAACATTCTCCATGTATAATATATTAGACAATAGAAATAAATTCGGTGCCATTTAAAACAAATTTCGTTATATATTTATAAAGTGATCGTACACTTGTTATTATTCGAAATAATTTTTCATTACTTTCAAAGAATTTTCGTCCACCTGTTGAAACAATCGTCGAAAAGAAAATAAAAAAGAAAAAAAAGTATATGAGTGATTTTTGATATGAGTGAATTTAAATATTAAACTTATTGAATTAATTATTAATAACTACTAAAATACCTAATAGAAAAGTGTATATAAAAATGATCTTGTACGTTGAAAATGTTCATTAACATACACACACACACACAAGTATTGCCGTTCTATTTTCGTTATTATTATTAGCTTGTAAACGTCCAAAAACTAAATTGTCGTAATACTCAATAAATTATTATATAAATACTGGAATTATTTTGATCCTTTCTCTATCTCTCTTTCTCTTTCTGTTTCGTTCGAAATGAGAGATACGAGTTAAGACGATAATTTTGTATCAAAAACGAGGAGACCTTCACGAGGATAAACTTATTGGCAAGAGTTTGAATTAGATTGGTAATATATACGTAAACCTTGTTACACACGTTAGTCTCTCTTAGAACTAATTGATAATGTATTTACAAAGGCACTTTCAGTATAGTCGATAATGACATCATGTTTTGAAAATAATGTGCGTATCTAAGGATTTTGGCAGGTCGATAGATAAATCCGAGGAAAAGAAGCCAACAATTTTGCATTCACGTTTAGATATACATATAAACATATACACGTCTATTTACATATGTACAAAACATTAGATTATGTAAATTAAAAATATCTCAAAATGTGACAATATTTGTGTTTCTATCGTTCGTTCATTTCTAAAATCGGCAAATTTTATTTACCCGTTAGGAATAATACGAAATTCAATTTTTCATGTTTCTATAATTTTATAATTTGTTATCAATTTTTTAGTTTAGTATCAATAATTTAGTTATCAATTTATTGACAAGAAATTATATATAAATATATATTCTTTTTTATTATTATAATCCAGATATATGATATATTATATCACTTATTTGTTATATAATATGTTAATAGTTATATTATATATAAATATATATTATATATTGTATATAATTTTTACAGTGTTTTTTTTTATATGTATGAAATTTTTTATATAAAATTTCTTTTTTGTATTAAAAAATTATTGAATCGATCATATTAATATACATATTTTATATAATAATAATTTATTACATTACTATATTATTATTATTATTATTATTATTATTATATATAATTTTTACATTATCTTTTTTCTTTTTGTTTTTTTTCATGCAATTATTTTCACATATACTGAAAAATAATTGAGTCAAGAGCATAGAACAAGATCTCGTTGTACGAATTTAATAATTTCTCTATGATTTATCATCGATGAATCACGTTTTCACATCTGACGAAAATTCGTCACGGACAAGTCATAACATTTTTGCATATATAAATATATATTTATATCTTCTGGTTCGTGATATACGTGTAAACATACACACATATACACGCATGCATACATACAGAAACGTATGCGCACGCATTTATGTATATTTGTTTTTCTTTGGAGTGGGGGATGGGGATGGGGCTGGAAATGGGGGTGTGATGTGTTGGTTTGTTTTTTTTTAAAAGAAAGTATTTTTAAAAGGACACAAACACACGCGAAAGAAAATGAAAAATAGTTTTTTTTTCTGGAAATTTGATCGAGAAAAAGAAAAAAAAATGGAGAAAACATTTAGTAGTCGTGTTTTACGTTGAAAATTATTACAAATATTACAGCCGACTTATCAAAATCGTGAAGCCATCGAGGAGACCATTACAAAATCATCGAGTACAACTTATACACAAAATCCAAACACCGGTGGGAAGATGCCGTCTTTGAACAATAATCTTTCGGAATTGGACACGTTGCTTCAAGATTTGAGCAATGCACGTTACAATTCGCATTATCACGATAGAGGTTTGTTTTATTAAATAATTTTATTAATATATTTATCTAACAATATATGTATATATATAATATCTCGAGAAAAAATTAATTATTATTCATTTTTATTTGATTATTCTATTAAATATTGATTAATTTTTTAATTTTAAACTGATTGAATATTGATTCGATTATATGAAATTATTCGATATATGATATTATATCTCTTAAAAATATTTACTAATAATTATTATTCCCCCCCCTCCCCCGTGTATAATATTTTTTTAATATTATAATTTTTTCTTACAATACCATAAATAACATATAGAAAATTATTTATATATTTTTTTAAATACTCCCAATTAGTTATTAAAATAATAATTAAGAATTAAATATCTACTTAATATATGTGTATAAACAATATTTCAAAAATATTATCCAAGAAAAGAACTTCAGGGAAAATAAACTAAAAATTCGATTAACAATACTCGTCCTTTTAGACAGTCACGTATCAACGGGGGGTGTTAATGGGGGTACAACTAGTCCGATGCTTCGTTCACCGAGTAGTATGTCAGCCCCTCGTCCCACCGTCGATGCTTTGCTCGAGGAATTAAACACAGCGGTGCCTAATGGGTGAGTACAAATTTTCATTAAAAAATAATAATAAAAGAAAAAAAAAAGAAAATTAGATATTCATGAAAAAATGTATATCGGAGGCTTAATAATAAACAAAAGCCAATCGAGAAAAGCAAAACAAAAAAACAAAAAAATATTGTACAATTATCAGGGAATATCCCAGCGATGGTAGAGTCAAGGTCACCATAAAAGAAACTTCAACAGAAATTCAACCAGTCTATGATGGTTATCCTTCGAGTCAGCATGGTTCCTTGAATCGATCCGAGATTCAACAACGTAGTTATGCCAACGGTCATACAGCCAGTAACGCAACGAAAGAGCTGGACGATTTGATGGCCTCCCTTTCCGAGTTCAAGGTATAACTTATTTGACTCTTAAAATAAAGAGACAAGAAGAGAAGGTGATGGTTACTTTAAGGGGATGGGGTGGGGAAAGGGAATGAGGAAAGAAGGTTGAGACGTAGCTGATGATGCAGAAAATTCAGATCAATTGTCAAGGATTCTTAAAGTAACAAAGTGAACAATACTACTACCTTATACTACTACTTATTATTATCAGAAATCTCAATCTATTGTTATTTGATTTTTTTTTCCTTTGTTCCTTTCTTTCCTCTTCTTTTTTTTCTTTTTCTTTTTGTTTGTTAAAGACTTGACATGTAATAATATGCGCGGGCTATTCACATTCTACCAATTCACTGCAGAATCAGAAAACAGTGATGATGTTCAAAACCTACTACTCCTGCCCATTCTTGGCTCCCCGAGTTACCAAAATAACTTTCATTCCACCATCCACCACCAGACCAGTAGAATTACCTACCTACCTACCTAACCGTTTACTCTCTTCATCTCCTACTCCACTTCTCTTGATTTTCTGTGTCTCTACGTGGGGAGATAGGAAAAATATGAAGGGGGAAGGTGGGTAAGAAGAAGTAGCAGAAGAAGAAGAAGAAGAAGAAGAAGGGGTGAGGAGAGGAGAGATGTCTAGTGATCCAAGAAGCTGCCGAAAGCTTCTCGGTCAGTCTGCAAGCTCGCCTGTAACACTCGACATCTCCCACAGTGAGGATCTAAACAACACTTCCTCCCTTTTTTTATCCTCTCTCTTTCTTTCTTTTTTTTTTACTCTCTCTTACGTTTCAATATACCTCGACAAATCATACCTTGACACATTTTCTCATTTAAATCATATTAATTTTAAGCTTTTGTAAGCTTTCATGATTGAGATTGTTTTTCTTGTTTCTATTTTCTTTTATTTTTTTTTCGTAATGAATATCATAAATCACAATTAAAAACACACACACACACATACGAGACAGAAATAATAATTTCGATTCCAAGTACATATATATATAGGGAAAGGAAAAAAATAATAAAATTTTGAGTAGAATATATATATATATATATATATTTTTTTTTTTTTTTCAAAGTTTTCCCCCTCACATTTATTTTCCAGATCAATAGCAGTTCTCATCAACATCAAACGGTGACCGATTCTCCATACGCTAAGCCAAATAAAGCTACTAAAAGTTCGCAAAGCCCGTTGCCACCGGCTGAGGGTACACCACAAACGAGAATACACATTACAGAAACTCAATCCACACATCATTATCAGCAACAGCAGCACGGAGAAAGTCATACAGCACAAGCCGCAACACAAATCAAACAGAATCAATTGGATTCTATGCTAGGAAATCTTCAGGCAGATATGAGCCGTCAAGGTGTTAACACTACGCAAAAGGGATGTTGCAATGCCTGCGAAAAACCGATCGTAGGACAGGTGAATGAAGATGAAATCACAACCCTCTTTCTATTTCTATATATATATTTATATATCTATGTGTTTTCTTTTTTGTTTTCTTTTTTAATCTGTTTCTATTATTAACAATTACATTTTTATTTAGGTAATCACGGCCTTGGGTAAAACCTGGCACCCTGAACATTTCACATGCACTCATTGCAATCAGGAATTGGGTACTCGTAACTTTTTTGAAAGAGAAGGACATCCTTATTGCGAACCCGATTATCATAATCTTTTCTCACCGCGTTGTGCTTATTGCAATGGTCCAATTCTCGATGTAAGATATATTTCAAGATCGTCAATTGATACGTTTCGATTAAATATACTTGTCGATGTATTTAAAAAAAAAATCGCACAAGATATGATAATAAAAAGTGTATATATATTTTTCTTTATTTTTTGTTGTTTTTTTGTAGAAATGCGTTACCGCCTTGGAGAAAACTTGGCACACGGAACATTTCTTCTGTGCCCAGTGCGGAAAGCAATTCGGCGAGGAAGGTTTTCACGAACGTGACGGAAAGCCATATTGTCGGGAAGATTTCTTCGACATGTTTGCACCAAAATGCGGTGGTTGCAATCGTGCTATCATAGAAAATTATATTTCAGCTTTGAACAGTCAATGGCATCCGGATTGTTTCGTTTGCAGAGTAGGTTTTATCACATTCCTTTAATAATAATAATAATAATAATAATAATAATTAATTATTTTTAATTAATATAGACAAGAAAGAGACACAATAATGCGTTGACTTTTAACAGGAAGTTCACAATTCGCAGAGTTTATCTATTTGGACGAATCGATAATTTTCGATAATTTGTTTATATGTCATCCTTTTGTGTTTTAAATATTAACAATTACAGGATTGCAAGAATCCGGTTTCCGGGAAATCTTTCTACGCAATGGAAGGAAAACCAGTCTGTCCAAAATGTGTTGGAGTTGATGAGGAAGAAGATGAGGAGGAAGAGACGGCTTAAATAAAAAAATAACAACAACAATAACAAACAACAGAAAAGAAATGATTTTTCGATGTTCTCACTTCACAGTCGTTGATTATTACTATTCTATTTTCTTATAGAAGATGTCTATTATTTCCCCTTTCACCCCCCTTACCTGAAACCCCAACCCCTCGTTACAGATGTTTGATTAATCCATATTTATATCTCTCGTTGGCTCGAGAAATGCAGAGCCAAAATTATTTTTTCTTTATTTTTTCACAGATGACAAATGTTATTGAACGATGAGCAGATAATATATATGTATATATATGTATATATATATACATACATATTTTTTTTGTTTATCACACAAAAACACACATGTACACGCATAAGCGCGAACTTTGTATCGCGTTAGATATTCTATATTTTTTTTTTTTTAAAAGAAAGAAAAACTAATTAGGTTGTAGCGTTCACGTATAATTTGTTCTCTTTTTTATTTTTAATTTTTTTTCTTAATAATAATAATAATTATTATTTTTTATTCGAGCACGATGGGGGTAGTTGAAAAACAATCCATTTTATGTAATCAGTCTTATGTTAAAGATTGTTATTTAAATAATGTACGATGGGTAATAATATAATGAGAGAAAAAATATGTAATAAATTATTTGAAAAGAAAAAAAAAAAAAAAAAAAGAAATAGAAAATAAAAAAAGAAAAATAAATAAAAAACAAAATACACACACATTAAAAAGACAGTAGGGTGACATTGAAATCGCGTGCGAGGAACATATATGTCGCACGCGTGTTCGTGAATGTCCGTGTGATTCACACACGGCCGTTAAACTGTGTCGTTTAATTTTAGAAAAATGTGTTTCTCGGTGTATACGATCGCATTTAACGTTATTATTTATTTATTAATATTATTGCTTGATATATATATATATATACCGTGCATGGTAAAATATTGATTTTATATTTTTTTTTATTTTTTATTTTTGTTAAATTGTATTACATCCGAAAATGATTACTATCGTAAAAATAAATGATTAGTATTCTTGTCGGACACATGATCGATTAGTATATACGCGCGTGTATAGTTAGTTTACATAAGGAATACATAAAATGAGATTTTTGTCGATATGAGTTTTATCGATTTTTGTACATTTGTGTTTTATGGTATATACCATATATATATATATATATATATATTTTTTGTATTGAATATAAATGATAGAATTTTAACACATTGTTATTCATCGTTATTGTTATTTAAAATAAACTTACGTGTTTATAAAAAAGAAATAAATTTCTTTTTTTTATAAATATTTGGATTGTACAAAAAAAGTATTGCGAGTGATAGCGAATTGAAATGTTTATTGTACATTTTCAGTGTTTTATTTGTTATTAATTTTATTATTTTAATTATAAATATTTGAATCTCGTAAACAATTTCTTGCGAATAACAATGAGTTGAAACTTCTAATATACACCTGGTGACTGGGTTGAAAAGTTGTGAGCCTAATGTAGAAATAATTTCTTTCGATTGAATTAACTTTTATTTAAAGATGAAATAGTTTTTTTCTTTTATTATGGGTGAAAACTTTTCAACCCGTCATCTCTCCGTATATACAGGATTTCCTGTAATAACTGATGATATAAACGAATTAATTTTACATGAAAAAATATATTTATATTCAAATAATTGAATTTTTATCTATAAAATTATTCTAATTTAAATATATATATATATATATATTTAAAATCAAATTGATATTTTTTGCAGGACTGCAGGCAAAAGTTTCAGGGAGGGTCCTTTTTCGATCACGAAGGATTACCATATTGTGAAACACATTATCATGCTAAAAGAGGGTCATTGTGCGCTGGTTGTCATAAACCAATAACAGGTAAATACTACAAGAACACAATAAAAAATATAAATTTAATTATAAATTAATTAATAAATTATTTCTTCTTTTTTTTTTTAATTTACAGGACGCTGTATAACTGCCATGTTCCGAAAATTCCATCCAGAGCACTTCGTTTGTGCATTTTGTTTAAAACAATTGAATAAAGGTACATTCAAGGAACAAAACGATAAACCATACTGCCATGGGTGCTTTGACAAACTTTTTGGATAAGATCATCTTATAAATAAATAAATATTGTTAACACATTCATTATTTATACGGTGATAAAGTGAAAGGCTGTTTTACTTGAGATATTGTTTTGGAAAAAAAGAAGAAAAAAAAAATACATTTGAGGAAGATAAAAAACATGAGAAGAAAAAGAAAGGAAAACTCATACGAATGATTCACAAAATAATTATAAAATAAAATTCGTAGAGGTGCGAATCGTTTATATATCTACATATACGAATTAGATTAAATGAAGAAAAAGAAGAAGAAGAAGAAGATGATGAAAGTTAATTAATCTTTTTGCTACAGCTTGATACAGCCTTTTAAGATTTTTATACGCCTTTAATTCTTAATTAGAAAAGTAGATATAGATGTTAGTTTCATAACATTTTTATTACATCTCTCCTTCTCTATTTCACAATGAAAATAAATTTAGTAGAGTCTATGGACATATAATACGCTTTGTATTATTGTCTTCCAATGCTTAAACGTGGACGTACATAACACACACACTCACACATACAACATATACATATGTAAATGCACACACGAATAAGTGCATACATATTTTAAAGGAAGGACATTAAATAAAAATACGACATTTGAATTTGCATCATAAATGTATAGGGAATAATGAACAAAAAAGAAAGAGAAAAAAAAACACAAGAAAGAAATATGGGTGCTAATTCTATAACGCGTTTTAACTAATTTCTTTTTATTTTTATTTTCAATTAATGATACCTTTACGCGGAGAATATTTGTAATTATATAAATATTTATACATATAAAGAAAAAGAAACTAGAACACTGTTTGAAACGAATACGCGTTCATTAAGTTTCATAATTTTATATTAATGCATAAATAATATTTATGTACAGTTAAAGCAAATTAATTCCGAGCAAGCAACGATAATTCGCATTTTGTCGTTTGATTTTATCTAATGAATTATTATCTTTTTAAATTGTTATTTTTTTGTTGTTAGTTGTTGCAAATAACGATCGAATAATCGCACGCGTTTAATTTTATCGATCAATTTATCGAGGATATGACGTTGTAATAGTAAGTGTGCATGATACACTTTTTTCTTGACAATTTGTAACATACAAACGTATGTAACACGTGTAAGACGATGTAATAATACAATAATAATAATAATAATAATAATATTAAATAGTTGAAAATATGTAAGTAAAAAATATACTACATGCATTCGCTACAAAACATTACAATTGATTATTTTCTTTTCAACGCAAATCTATCTCTCCGTATAAATATATTTCAATTTATAGATTAAATCATTTTCGATTAAAAATGATCACCAATTGAGAGTGGAGATCAAAGATATATAGAAAATATAAATATATGGAATTATGTATTTTTCATTATTTTGATAGATTATCTTTATTACTCTCTTTCTCTTTCTCTTTCTCTCTTTTATGGATTTGAGGGGCTTTTTTTTTAATACTTTTTTTTGGACACAGCCCACCTTTCACGAAGGCCCTTCAACTGCCTTTTTGGAGTCAACAGCACATAGGATTCCAAAGCGGTCAACCATCCAAGTACTAACCATGTCCTCTTCGTTGCTTAACTTTAATGATCGAATGAGAATTAATTTATCCAATGAAGGAAGGTCATTGACATGAAAAATATGATACAGATAATTTTTATTTGGCAAATTATCTGACAATAAGTAGATTTCCTTAATTTTTTAATAAACATTACATATTCATATATCTCTCTTCACAAATATATTAATTAATATATTAAATAATGTACACGATGCGGTGAAAGTAATTACCAAATCTAACGTTAAAAATATAAAACTAAATCAAAAGAAATTATTTTTTACAAATTTATATAAAAAATATAGATAGAATCTCACTTTCCCATTTAATATTTTCTAATACTATTATCTATTATTCAATAAATTACATGGAATTACTCGTTAACCTTTCCTTTTATACAATATGTCTACATAAAACATATGCAATAAATGCATACGTAAAAATAAAATAAAATTCATTCATCTGTTATTCTCTCTCACAATGAATTCCAGATGAAACAATAAAATTTCTATTTTAAATATTTTAAATTAAAATTTCTATTTAAATTATATTTAAATGCTTTAATTTCAAAGCAACATTGGAAATAATTCTGTAAAACTCTCATGCCAAGTATCTGTTAAACATAAATTATTATGTTTGTTACTGCTGTTATTATTATTATTCTTATGTATATCAGGACTAGGGGAACCGTGAGACTCATAACCACCATCAGAAAAATGTGCATCTGATTTATTTGAAGAATACGATGTATCAACATTGTCTGAATATATACTCGAAGGTGACATAGTGTCTGTGCATGTGTAAGCAGGTGAATATTGATCTGAACAAGAAAGATGCATTGTCATAGATGTTACATCATCGACATGATAAGCATTATCAGAACTACTTATTTCTTCTACGCATTCTTGTATGGCTATATTATCTTCCTGACCGGGATAGATAAAAGTTATAGAATTAGTAGTTTTGTCATAGGTACCATATACTGTTTCCATATCATTTATATCCGGTTCTTGTTTAACATCTATTTCATTTTTAATAACAATCGGTGTTATTCGTGAATTATCCGGAACAATCTGTGCAACATCTGCACTACATTTAGAACGCCAAGAATTACTACCATTCAGGCTTCTATCATCGATTGTATCGGTTTCCACATTTTTTGATGTCTCCCCCACCATTCTTTTTGTATTGTCAGATTTTTTAACGGTATTTCCTTCGGCCGAAACCTAGTGAGATAATGAATTTATTATTAATGAGGAAAAAACTGAATTAAAATGATATAGAGATAGACTAGAAATGGATGAACATTCTTTTTTTGTAATATCTATGAATACTATTACAATATAAACTTTGTGTTCACATAGAGTAATATTACATCAGAATACATTCATCCATTTCTGGAAAATCCAATAATAAAAGAAATATAAGATTTGATACGCATTTATAAGAAATGATTATTCAAACGAATAAATCTATTTTCCCTCAATTAAAACTCACTTGTTCATCTGATCTATGAGTATTTGTTTCCATTTCTGAGGTAACTTCTCGAAGAAGGCTTTCCGCAAGTTCTTCGAGTCTGTCGATGTTGTAATCTTGGAAATCTCCAAATAATTCTTCGAGAGGAGGTAGAGGGTCATAATTTTCAGTAATATGGTTGCTCCTGGTGTTAGTGTCAGGGACGATATCGACTGTACTGTTCCACCCTTCGGCAGAGGGTTTTGTGGAGATACGGCAGATCCCAGTGAAGGTACAGGACAACTGACTCGTGCCTGACACGATGAACATAGTTGCTCACTCATATTACTTGTTTCCCTCTCTCTCCTCAATTTTTTCGCTTCGCTGACAAGCAACTCGTTTTGCGACTTTAATAAAGTACATTCTTGGCTCAACACATCGTTTCTCTGTTTCAAAATTCTCACCGTCTCTTCCAATTCATCCAATTTTGCCTTTTTCCTATCCCTCGACGTTTGTGCTGCTACTCTGTTTTTTAATTTTCTAAATAAAATATAACAAGATGGACGGTAAGCAAATTGTCTAAATATTTTAATTAAATTTACTTATTGTTAAATGAAATTAAATACATGAATATATCAATCAATCAACATACTTTCGCTGTAATTTTTCTTCCCATGTAAGATGATCAAGACGACGTTTCTTTCCTCTACCGTTACAAACATCTGGTTTGAAGAATGCACTATCTTCTTGAAGCTCTTCCTGCTTAGGTATTTTCATCGTAATATCCATATCCGTTTTGTTAGTCAAATACGATGTAGAAAAATTAAATTTAGAGACTGATCTGACAAGCTCGTTGGTGGGCACAATAGTAGAGCTTTTTGAAAAGCCCTTAGGAAATGAAATAACAATGCTCTTCAATGCAGTCATATTCATCCATACATTTATCAATTACAAAACAATTAACACTTTTTTAATTTAACCCGATTTGACAATTCAAACCTGTCCTTTCAACTACGTTACTCCGACTGACACAAAACATAACAAATGAATTAAATTTAAAGACCCTTCCGTTTGCGTTGTCTGATGCAACAAAATTGAACTACTGCGTGCAAGTAGTATCATCAACTGAGGCATCTAATTTACAACTGTCCTCTCATTGGTCGACGATGTTTCCTTCTATGAATATGTGGCGTTTGCTTATTGGCTGGAAACTACGATAGATGCACGATCAATCCAATAGAAATACCATATATGTGTATATATATATATATATGTATGTATAAATATATCTATCTATTCCGGCGTATATTCCACGTTTGCGTCATTTTTATCATTTATTGCCCTCATGTTATTTAGTATCTACATATATACGATAATAAGTCATTGAAAATGAAGAAGTTTAGTGATTCATTAAGAGGAAAGATTATTTATTCAAATTAGTTTCATTAAATGTATAATATTTATACTTCGTAGAATTACTTTACATTTTTCCTTGTTTATTCCCAATGTATTATAGATAATAATAATAATAATAAATAAATATCTTATTGTATAATTATTGTATAATTTATAATGTAACTCGTAAATATATTTTTATCTTTTCTCACGATTAAAGTTATTATATGAGTTCGAGATCGTTATCACTGTTTTTTTAATTTTTTTTTTTAAGTTATTTTTTTTGCTATACACCCACCAATGAGTAAGCAATCGTTTAGATAGCAATTTTTATTGACTTTTGTTTTACATATTTTTATAAATATTAAAAATAACAAACTGTGTTATTTTCATATGTTTGTATTCCAATAAATATGATGCAACAGATCGAGTTTTTATAAAAATAAACATATCAAAAATATTATTCTTTTTAAATAAAATTCATAGAGAGGAAAATAAATTCATGTATATAAACGAGAGAAGAGCGATTATTTTGAAAATCATCAATTGTTTATATCTCCTGATAGATAAAAAGAAAGTTTACTGTAATATCGACTGAGTAACATCAATTTCACTTTCTGTTTTTAATTCTCGTCACTAGGGGCGACAAGAGACTCAGTCGATAACGAGAGTCTCGTCGATAAGGTAAGAATCTCGAAGCTCGAAAAAAATTATTTTAAATTAAAAATTATTAAAAATTTTTTTAAATTATACAATATTAGGATCCGATTTGTATAATTCTTTAATCATATTCGATGAATTTTATCGTTGAAATAAATTGTTTTATATATAAGTCTGGACGTAAATAGACGTACGTCGTATTAATAAAAATTTTTATCGAAGTTGAAGAGAGAGAGAGAGATATATATATATATAAAGAACTCGTAATCCACAATTATAATCCGATAAAAGCGGCCGAAGCAGTTCCACCGTGACTAACTGGTTTTAATAATGTTAAAAACTTTTCCTGCGGCGTGTTGCGGTTGAAACCGGAGCGGTGCACATTCCACGACGGCTCGAGCGATGCGACGACGATCTGAGATCGATGACATTGAGCCGGGGATCATGCTAAAGATATATTAATATTTATATACCTTTCACGCATACGGATTTACACGGATCTCACCGCTTTCTTCGATCCGTTATACATATGTACATCGAAATTCTCTCTTTTATTTCTTTTTTTTTTGTTTTTTTTTATTTGCACACGACACATCCATCTTTTTTAAGTTAATATCGATCGATAACGTCAAGGAACAAAAATATTGAAAAATTAAATATTTCGCATTTTAATTATTTAACATCAATTATCTGCAATTCATTCGTTTATTCGTCAATTATTTATTTATACTTGAAAGTATTTTTTTTTTACCGATGTTAATAAAAATTGTATTATTGCCAACTAATTTTTGTGTTTTCTTTGTTTTTTTTATATTTAATTAAATTATTGTTGAACGATAGGGAGGAGAATTCTAACAAATTATTTTTCTAAGACATTCGTTAGAAAACGATATAAATTTTTGAAATAAATGAAAGAAAAATTATGCGAGCGGATGGTACATTTCGCAATGGTTGAAATAAAGAAAATTCTCTCTTTGGAGAGAATTGCGAGAGGAAATAGTTATGGAATAAATGGACATAAAATGAAAACGTGGGCGTTCCACCATTGGATATACCACCTGCACTCTCGGTTGCATAGAATTTCTAAAGGGTCATTCGTTATCAACGAGCGGGGGTGGCTCGTTCTCATTTTACCCCGTCACTTTTCTAGCTCGTTTCGCCGCATTTGTACTTTATGTCGCCCTTTTACGTTTTTGCTCGTAGATTGTACGTCTCGACAGAAATAAAAAGGAGAAAATAAATAGATAGATAGATAGTTAGAATAATAAGAAGAAAAGGTGTCGATAACGAGTCTCGATATATTTATACCGTTAACGATTTATCGACATTGTTGGAGAAAAAAATGAATAATCCAAAAATTAGAACATAATAATAATAATTATTTTGTTAATTTATATGAATACACGTTTTGATTGTATAAATTAAAAAAGGTATACAAAATTAACGTTAATTGATCGTAATCGAATTAACAAGATCCAAATATACGTAACGAAGCAACTTGAAATGATATATAAATAATAGTCCAGTTAAAATATTGAAAATGAAATTATATAATGTAAAATAGATAGATTTTTAATGAATATATAGGAGCAGCCAATATTCTTGACGGTCAAGGTCTTCGTAGGAAAGATTTTGAAGGAAGGTAAAATGAATTCTACGACGAAGCTAGAAAAGGGAATAAGAAAGGGAAGGGAAATGAAAATAAAGGACAAAGATAGTGTGGCGCCAATGAGTAATACTCCCCGAGGGCTAGCACAAGGTCACCAATCTTGGCGTGCATCAAATAGTTAAAGATCAGGGGAGGATAAAAAGGTGTCCTCCTCGTGCATTCATCATTGCTATCCAGCAATCAGTGCCAAGCAACATTATCGGTCAATTTACCGATGCCGTGACCAGTTTGGCATTGCGAAAAAGAAAATAAAAATAAAAAAGAAGAAAAACCAATCTCTCGTTATTTCGTTCTCCTCCCGAGAAAGAAACTTTCTTATTCGCGGGACCAATCTCGCCATTTTGTTTCTTTCATTTGTTTTTCCCCTAGCGGCCATATTGAAAACAAAAATGACCTCTCTTCGATTCGTACAGTAGGTTAGAGTTTCGTTGGTAATTATCGAAAAAAGAAAACAAAAAAAGATTTTTGCAATCTGGAAGCAATAAAAATCGAGCACTATGATAAAATATTAAGAAAAGCGTGAAACGTAAAAATGTCGTCGGTGGTTCTTGGATCGAGTTTTGCACGCTTTTCAAGCAATGCCAGTACGCATGTGCGTACGAGAACCACGCACGTGCCTTTTGATGAGAGAAAGAGAGAAAGAAGAATGTTGGCGCACTTACTTAAGTATATAAAGCGTATAAAAGTATAAGAAGGAGGAAAGGAAAAGAGGAGAATATATTAAAGAGTTGGGGAGAGAGGAGGGGGTGGGGGTGGGGATGGTGATGGGGGAAAAGAAAGAAAAAGAAATGTACGCTCACACGCGTTTATGTCGCGGTAAATATTCAGTGCAACGTGTAAAAGCCCGTTATGCTAGACGAGAAGAGGAGGTTTAACGTAGTGTACAGGCGCATATGCATTAGCATCGTGTAAGCTATAAATAGATGTACCTGACCACAAAGATTCCCAGCAACCCTTCAACCCACCTTCCATCATCATTGCTTCTCTTCATTCTCTTTTCTCACTCAACATTGATTAAAAGGGCTCTATCCTGTGTACGGCTCCTATTTTAGTTCTATTTGATTTTATTTTCGCAATTTTTCCCATCTTCAATATTCAATCGAAATATATTTATAATTCGAATTTTTCTATTAAACAGTTTGTTCAATTGTTATTTTGACTTATTATTATAATTTTTCTGTGACGAAAGTTTCTTTCTCTTGTATTATTTATTGCAAAAGTTATTTCGTTTAGTTTGAATTGGCGGTAAGGTTTGAAACAATAGATTTAATTTTATGCTCATAAATTATATTTCAGAATCACGTCGATTAAGATGGGCTGGCCAATAAAATTATTGTTATTTCGATTAAATTGGATTACATAATTTTTTTCATGAAATATTTGAATATAAATTAATAATAAATTTGGTTGGTTTGAAAGAATTTAATTAAATAATATGAAGTTGAAGTAGTCGTTGGGTGGTCTGGTAAAATATTTCCAATTGGTCTAGGTATAGATTTTGGTTATTCAGAGGCAGTAGTTCAGAACTAGATGAGGTAAAGCTGCTGAGTGTTCTGATCTGATCGGTAATGTCCAAAGAATTGGTCCAGAACTAAACGTGGCAGATCTGTTAGGTGTTTCACTTGATTTTACAGAACTGGAACATGGCTATGTAGTATAGACTCCCCAGGTGCTTTTGCTCGGTTGTTCGGAGCTAGTATATTCAATGTTAGATGTTTTAATACTGGACGGATACGGGTAAGGAATAGAAATAAGAATATGAGGATAAAGTAGATGAGTTAGAAGAGGTTTTATCTGGAAAAGGACTCATTGCTGTATCTTCTTCTACACCTTTTCTTGCACCTATTTCTGTATTAACTCTTGCACCTATTCCTACATCTGCTTCTACACCTTCTATACCAAACCAATTTTGATATCTTTTTATTTACTTTCACCCTAGACACCAACACCTAAACCCAAACCTACATCAGCTGCTACATCCACATCAGCTCCTACTCCCAGACCAACTCCTATATCAGCTATTGCACCATGTTCTAGTAGAATCTGTCGTATAACAATTTATACGTTTATAATGATTATATTTTGTATACACGATTAAAATAACAAGTTAGATGATCATTTTCTTATATAATTTTTTTCTGAACTTACCATGGAAATAATAACGAAGAGTAGAGAGAATACGATAGCCTTCATGGTTGCTTTTTCGTTCTTTGCTTCTTACTGCAATTGCGAATTTGAAAACTTCGCGTTAAGTATTTATACTCAATTTAGAAATTGCTTATTTCGAAATTGATGTATTGACAGGTGATAATGATATTATACCATATATTACAATACTCGTATAAAATGTTGTTTAAATAAAGATATAATTTGTGGTTACGGAAACAATGCTCTTTTCCGGCATTCTTATATGTTATCATATGTTATCTTATATGTTATTATATGCTATCAATTATTAGTTTATGACGTATGTTTCAACTTGTCAAAACGTTGAATTCGATTGCTGCAATTATATTTCGCAAGTTAAAAAGAGATAGAAATAAATAAAGGTTGAAACCAGAAATATTGGTGCAATATGAGGACTTGTGTTTTTTTTTTTTTTATTGCATTATCTATTAACAAATTTTTTTTTTCTTTTAAGTAAAAAAGAAAATTTACTTAAATATCAACGATGTAACGTTAATCAAAATTTGATTAATTCAATGAAATATAATAAGCCAAAAATGAATTTTGATTTAAGCTATTGTCTTATTTCTTTTACTGTTGTTGTTGTTGTTGTTGTTGTTTAAATTGGACATTATTATATAATAAGTTTATATATTATTTCTGATTAATAAATTATTTTTAAATAAAAGTTTTTGTCAAAAAAATTGAAGAAAGAATTTTATATATTTAATTCGAAATAACAATCCTATAAGATTGATCGAAGGAATATTACAGTGACTAACTGGTTTTAATATAATGTTAAGAACTTTTTCTGTCGCGTGTTGTGGTTGAAACCAGAGCGGTTACGCCATTCCATAATGCGTAGTGGGTCGGAAATCACGAAAACCAGTTTAAAATAATAAAACGTTTTTCAATGTAGTCGAAACTTTTGATGCGCACGATAACTGAGAGGGGAGGGGGGAAGAAAAAAAGATAAATAATTAATCGCGTTTTATAAAAAAATCCAAATATTATTTTCTAATCGTCAAACCAATACAAAAGATACGAAAGCGACAAAATGTTTCGATCGATCGAACAAAAATCGAAATAAAAATATATAAAGATAAATAAAATGAAAATAAAATAAATCAAATAAAAAATCAAATAAATAATAAAAATTCGTTCTCGAAACGTTGAAACAAGGTTGTTGCATGATATAACAATAACAGTTGTTAAATTTATTAAAGTTAAATGGCGGTCAAGGTCAAGGCAAAAATCAGGTAAGAAGATTCAGAACGAGGTGCAAATGAATTCTTGCAATGAAGATGAAAAAGAGAAATAGAAATAGAAAGAGAAAAGAAGAAAGAACATACGAGGAAACTAAAATAAAGGACAAAGATAGAGTATAGTGTGGCGCCAAAGAGTACCCGCCGAAGGGGCTTGCGCAAGGTCACCGACCTTGGCGTGCATCGAAAGACTAGGATCAGGGGAGGGAGGAGGTGTCCCTCGTGCATTCATCATTGCTATCCAGCAATCAGTGCCAAGCAACATTATCGGTCAATTTACCGACGCCGTGACCAGTCTGGCAACGCAATAAAAAAAAAAAATAAAAAAAAATATAACCAATCCCTCGTTGCTTTGTTTTTTTTTTTCTTTTTTTTTTCCTTTTTTTTCTTTCGCGACGAAGGAGAGCAGTGCGTGCGTGCGTGCGTGCTCTTTTCTTCTTCTTCTTCTTCTTCTTCTTCTTTCCGAACCAATAATCGCCATTTTGTTTCGTCGGTTGCTTTAAATAACATTTCTTTTCCTTTCGAAATTTCCCCTACCCCCTGTGAATCATCCCGTATAATAATTGAAACGTTATAATTATAATTATTCGATGCGATAATTTATTTCATTTTCTTTTTCTTTTTCCTTTTCTTTTTTTCATTCCTCATCGATTCCTCGTACCTCGTCAGCAGCCATGTTGAAAAATGTCTTCTTATTCAAATCGTCATAATTGAAATTTCATTATTATTATAATTAAACGTTATTAATATACGGCTACTCTGATCATTCACATCATTTCTTTCACCTTTTATTTTGTTTTATTTATAATTTAACATTTTATTTGACTTCTTCTTCTTTTTTCCCTTATTGCGAGAAAAAGAAGGTTAGTAGTCGGTTCGGTGGCAGGCAGAGGGGGAGGGGTAGGGACATTAACGTCAAATTCGAAGAAAAAGGAACGTATCGGGTTCAATGGTGATATGGAGGTGATGGTGGTGGTGGTGGTAGTGGTGGTGGTGTCGAATCTTAATCTTATATCACACGTATATGTTATATAGTAATAAGTATGAGGGTATATATACATTTACATCTGTGTATGTATATACAGGTTAGAAGATTTAAGTACCACGTGCTTATAACTTACAAAAGCAAAGTTATAAGTTATAAAGGCGTCGCGTACGGGGTCTATGAGTTATAACTGCATAGATGGTAATTTATAAGTAACAACTGCCGAAGTTATAACACGCCCCAAGTCCAAGGAAGGAAGGAAGAATTTGCTGCACTCTCCGGACAAGGTTCTTCTCTTATCTATCTGTCGCTCTGAGATAGACGGGAATTGAACGTAAATTACAGTACGTGCCACATCGACATAGCTGAATTTAAATATTTCATGGAAAATCTATGTGCAAACCGGTTTTTAGATTCTCTCTCTCTCTCTCTCTCTCTCTTATATATATTTCTTCTAATATTTTGTCTCTTCCCCTTATATTGATTTATTTTAACGTAATTAACATTTCTATCGGAATGACGATAATAATTTTATACAATTGTTGTATTGATAAACAAATTATTTGTCATTTTCAATATTCAATTTATAAAATTGTACAATTTTATTTAATTTTTCTTTAAGTTTAACTTCTTCTTAGTAGAAGAAGTTAAAGGGTAGGTAGAGGGGGAAATAAAGTTCCCATTCACGTTCTAATTCTATCTCGTTCGATTAATTTCAATATTAACAAAAATAGTTCATTAGTAGACAAGAGGAGAAGTATTGAAAGCATATTTTCTCGTAAACATTATTTAGAAAAAAGGTTTTTTTTTCTTTTTTTTCATGTATATATATATTTATATTTATAAATAATCCTTGAGTAGAAATTCGCAACGACGATGGAAAAGCGTGAAATGTGTGAACGTCGTCAATTCTTGCAATCGAATTTTGCACGCTTGAAGCAAAGGTGGGGCGGGTGGCAGGTGGAGGGAGGGTGGTGGTGGTAATGTTAACGCATGCGCATACGAGATATAAGCACGTGCGTTTCGAAACGTAAGAAGGTAAATGAAAAAAAGAATGATGCATACACATTTATTTATATATATATGTATAGAAAAGTATAAGAAGAAGGTGTAGGAAAAGATGAGAGTAAAAAGAGAAAGAGAACAACAAAAGGAAAAAAGAAAAGAAAAGAAAAAAAAAAAGTGGTACGCACACGCGTTCACGTCATGGGGAATATTCAGTGCAACACGTAAAAAGCCCGTTATGCTCGACGAGAAGAAGAAGGCTTAACGTTGAAGCATAGGCACATATGCATTAGCATGGTGTACGCTATAAATAGATGTAGCAGACCACGGAGATCTCAACAACCCCCTCAATCCACCTTCCATCATTGCTTCTCTTCTTCTTCTTCTTTTTCTTCTTTTTCTTTTATCTTTTTTTTTGTTTTTATTTCTTTTCTTTTTCTTATAAAACGAGAGGAGCATTCTCTCTCTCTCTCTCTCTCTCTCTTTCTCTTTCTCTCTCTTTATCCTGTTTGACACTAGTTTCTTTTCTCTTCCCCCCCCTCACCCTATTCTTTATTGTACCAATCAAATTTTCTTCTCATTATTTTGTTTTCTTTTCGAAATTTTTCTTTCGCAAGGATATTTTTCGAGGATCGAAAAACCATTGTTGAATTTATTTTTCGGTTCTTATTGTGCTTTTGAAAGTTTAGAAGAATTACGTGCGATATATTTATGTAATATGTTAATAATTACAATACTCTTATGAAATGTAAATAATCGTGTAATTTACAGTTACAAAAGTAATGGTCCCTCTTTCAAATTCTTATATGTAATATTGAATTAAATTGTAAGTTATTAGGTTTTTACGTGTATTCTAATTGTAATATAAAGTTTTTAATGAGGCAATTAATGCGAATATGATGCAATTCTACAACTTACAGTTCAAACATAATTGATATTATTCAAATTGTTACGAAATTAATTTTTTGTTTTCAATTCTTGTTAATCCTCCGTCGGCATAGTAGATTTTATTAGTGCCACGGGGGTGAGATTATTCAATGTTGTAATTATTTAAAAAATTTGAAAAAATTTATTAGTACTCTAGAGTAACTAGAATATTATTTAATAGTATGTTTTATAGTTTATAATTAATTTAAAAAAAAAAAAAATTATTAAAACACGATAAGACGCACAGTACAGAGAGAGATGTAAGGTTAATATAAATTATTATTTTGTTGAGGTTTATTAGAGGGATTTACGATGGATATTGTTTTCTGTGCTAATTAAATATATTTTAGATAAATATGATTACATTGTTGAAATTTTAAAATATCGACAAAAGATAGATTAAAAAATCTCAAATTATTCAATAGTTATAACAGACGCATTTTCTACCAGAAGGTATAACAATGGTGTAAGGAGATGATGTTGTTGCTGCTGAAGAACTTGGAGTGGTAGCACTGCTTGGTGAATTTGAACCAGATCCTACACCAACTCCTAATCCCAGACCAACACCTACTCCGGAATTACTTCCTACACCTGCTCCAACACCTACTCCTAAACCTAATCCTACACCACCAGATGGTTTAGTTGGTTGTGCCGAACTGGGAGAACAGGTAGTAGCGGTAGGATAAGTAGGTGGTTTAGTAGGTGGGGGAGTTGGTTTGGTTGGTGGTTGAGTTGGCTTGGTAGGTGGTTGAGTTGGCTTGGTAGGTGGTTGAGTTGGCTTGGTAGGTGGTTGAGTTGGCTTGGTAGGTGGATGAGTTGGTTTGGTAGGTGGATGAGTTGGTTTGGTAGGTGGGTGAGTTGGTTTGGTAGGTGGGTGAGTTGGTTTGGTAGGTGGATGAGTTGGTTTGGTAGGTGGATGGGTTGGTTTGGTAGGTGGGTGCGTTGGTTTGGTAGGTGGGTGAGTTGGTTTGGTAGGTGGATGAGTTGGTTTGGTAGGTGGATGAGTTGGTTTAGTAGGTGGTTGGGTTGGTTTAGTAGGTGGTTGGGTTGGTTTAGTAGGTGGCTGGGTTGGTTTGGTAGGTGGTTGGGTTGGTTTAGTAGGTGGCTGGGATGGTTTGGTAGGTGGTTGGGTTGGCTTCTGGGTTGGTTCGCAAGTTGTAGGTTCTTCGCTTGAAGAAGGTCTGGTAGACCCAGTCGGTTGTGACGAACTAGGAGCGCTTGATGATCCAGAACCAGAACCAGATCCTATGCCTACTCCTAATCCGAGTCCGGCTCCAACACCTGAATCACTTCCTACACCTACTCCAAGACCTAATCCCAAACCTACTCCTGCACCACCAGATTGGCTTGGCGCACTTGATGCAGGTTGGCTTGGAGCACTTGATGCAGGTTGGCTTGGAGCGCTTGATGCAGGTTGGCTCGGAGCGCTTGATGCAGGTTGGCTTGGAGCGCTTGTTGCAGGTTGGCTTGGAGCGCTTGGTGAAGATTGGCTTGGGGCGCTTGATGATCCAGAACTAGATCCTACGCCTACTCCTAATCCGAGTCCGGCTCCTACTCCATCTGGTCCACTTCCTATACCTGCTCCAACACCTAATCCAAGACCTAATCCAGAGCTTGGAGCGCTTGATGCAGGTTGGCTAGGAGCGCTTGATGCAGGTTGGCTTGGAGCGCTTGATGCAGGTTGGCTTGGAGCGCTTGTTGCAGGTTGGCTTGGAGCGCTTGATGCAGGTTGGCTTGGAGCGCTTGTGGCAGGTTGGCTTGGAGCGCTTGGTGAAGATTGGCTTGGGGCGCTTGATGATCCAGAACTAGATCCTACGCCTACTCCTAATCCGAGTCCGGCTCCTACTCCATCTGGTCCACTTCCTATACCTGCTCCAACACCTAATCCAAGACCTAATCCAGAGCTTGGAGCGCTTGATGCAGGTTGGCTTGGAGCGCTTGATGCAGGTTGGCTTGGAGCGCTTGTTGCAGGTTGGCTTGGAGCGCTTGTTGCAGGTTGGCTTGGAGCGCTTGATGATCCAGAACTAGATCCTACGCCTACTCCTAATCCGAGTCCGGCTCCTACTCCATCTGGTCCACTTCCTATACCTGCTCCAACACCTAATCCAAGACCTAATCCAGAGCTTGGAGCGCTTGATGCAGGTTGGCTAGGAGCGCTTGATGCAGGTTGGCTTGGAGCGCTTGATGCAGGTTGGCTTGGAGCGCTTGTTGCAGGTTGGCTTGGAGCGCTTGGTGAAGATTGGCTTGGGGCGCTTGATGATCCAGAACTAGATCCTACGCCTACTCCTAATCCGAGTCCGGCTCCTACTCCATCTGGTCCACTTCCTATACCTGCTCCAACACCTAATCCAAGACCTAATCCAGAGCTTGGAGCGCTTGATGCAGGTTGGCTAGGAGCGCTTGATGCAGGTTGGCTTGGAGCGCTTGATGCAGGTTGGCTTGGAGCGCTTGATGCAGGTTGGCTTGGAGCGCTTGATGCAGGTTGGCTTGGAGCGCTTGTAGCAGGTTGGCTTGGAGCGCTTGGTGAAGATTGGCTTGGGGCGCTTGATGATCCAGAACTAGATCCTACGCCTACTCCTAATCCGAGTCCGGCTCCTACTCCATCTGGTCCACTTCCTATACCTGCTCCAACACCTAATCCAAGACCTAATCCAGAGCTTGGAGCGCTTGATGCAGGTTGGCTTGGAGCGCTTGATGCAGGTTGGCTTGGAGCGCTTGTTGCAGGTTGGCTTGGAGCGCTTGGTGAAGATTGGCTTGGGGCGCTTGATGATCCAGAACTAGATCCTACGCCTACTCCTAATCCGAGTCCGGCTCCTACTCCATCTGGTCCACTTCCTATACCTGCTCCAACACCTAATCCAAGACCTAATCCAGAGCTTGGAGCGCTTGATGCAGGTTGGCTAGGAGCGCTTGATGCAGGTTGGCTTGGAGCGCTTGATGCAGGTTGGCTTGGAGCGCTTGATGCAGGTTGGCTTGGTGCGCTTGATGCAGGTTGGCTTGGAGCGCTTGATGCAGGTTGGCTTGGAGCGCTTGATGCAGGTTGGCTTGGAGCGCTTGTGGCAGGTTGGCTTGGAGCGCTTGGTGAAGATTGGCTTGGGGCGCTTGATGATCCAGAACTAGATCCTACGCCTACTCCTAATCCGAGTCCGGCTCCTACTCCATCTGGTCCACTTCCTATACCTGCTCCAACACCTAATCCAAGACCTAATCCAGAGCTTGGAGCGCTTGATGCAGGTTGGCTAGGAGCGCTTGATGCAGGTTGGCTTGGAGCGCTTGATGCAGGTTGGCTTGGAGCGCTTGATGCAGGTTGGCTTGGAGCGCTTGTTGCAGTTTCGCTTGGAGCGCTTGGTGAAGATTGGCTTGGGGCGCTTGATGATCCAGAACTAGATCCTACGCCTACTCCTAATCCGAGTCCGGCTCCTACTCCATTTGGACCACTTCCTACACCTGCTCCAACACCTAATCCTACACCTATTGCAGATGGATTGGACGGTTGTGATGAACTGGGTGCACTTGGTGCGGCTGAACTGGCAGTGGTTGGTGCTGCAGAACTGCTAGATGGTCTAGGACGTGGACTTGGACGTGGACGTGGGAGTGGTATAGGTATTCTAGGTCTTGGAATGCTAATAATATCATCATCAGCTCCTACATCGTCTCCTGCACTTACATCTATACTTGATCCTGATCCTACACCTACTCCTATTCCTGTTCCAGATCCAATATTGTTGCCGGCACTAGCTCCTAAACTTGCTCCTGCACCTACATTGGCACCTACATTTACTCCTTTGCCTACATTTCTTCCTGCGCTTGCTGCTACATTTGCTGATGCACCTACACCATTACCGATTCCTAGATCATCTCCTATATTATTTCCTGCACTTACTCCTACATTAGAATTTTGTCCTACGTTGCTGCCTACTCCTAAATTGTCTCCAATATTCTTTCCTGCGCTTGCTCCTATATTTGATCCTTTACCTACATTGTTACCAATGCCTGCATTGGATCCAATATTTCGGCCTGCACTTCCTCCTACAGTCGCTCCTTGTCCAACATTAGAACCGATGCCTACATTCGATCCAATATTTCGTCCTGCACTTAATCCTATATTCGATTCTTGTGCTACATCGTTACCTATTCCTAAACCGGAACCTATGTCTTTTCCTGCACTTGCTCCTACATTAGCATTTTCACCTACACTATTACCTATTCCTAGATTTCCTCCAATATCTTTTCCTGCGGTGGCTCCTAGATTAGCTTTGGAACCTGCTTTGTAACCTATTCCTAAATTATTTCCTATATTGCGTTTTGCAGTGGCTGCTACTTGTCCTGATTTTCCTACTTCAGAAGCTATTCCCAGACCCGATCCAATATTGTTTCCTGCATTGGCTCCAATACTAGCTCCATAGCCTGCATATGATCCTATTCCTGCATCCGATCCTATATTTCTTCCTGCTCTTATTCCTACACGCGATGAAGAACCTACTCTATTGGCTATTGATAGACCTGATCCTATATTGTTTTTTGCACTGACTCCTACACTGGCTCCTGCACCTACTCCAGCACCTATTGCTGGACCACCAGGTTCTGCAGCTTTTGCTGGACTGGGAGTTGGGCCAGGTAGTATCTGTTATTTAAAAATTTCAATTAAATCTAAAGTTATCTTTTTATAAACGATCAATTTAATATATCCTAAGATATTTTGTATGTATTATGAACTTACCGAGTGAGCTGAGGCCGAAGCCACTAAGAAGAATAAGGAGGATGCGAAAAGCTTCATTTTCGCTTGTTTCTTATCCCACTTTTGAATTGCAATGCTTCACCTTCTATATTTATACTCAGTGTCATGAATAGAAATTCATTTATTATCCACAATTTGACAAACGGTATTGAAACAGTAACAGATGTTCTGTCAGCTATTACGATACTAGAATGAAGTGTAAATGTCGACATTATTTGTATTACAGAAATAATACTTTGTTTCGTATACACATTTGTATTATAATATCGAATAAAACTGTCGGTTTTTATTAACTTTTCACATATATCTTAATCTTACTTAATATCAGGTTATTTCGAAAGTTTTTACGTACATTGTAAAATACACTTGCGACGTATTTTTATTACGTCGTTATTGGGATAACAATCGGACAGAAAACTTGTTACATAAAACGTTGAATTTGTTAAATGTGACAAAGAATTTAAGGAATGTCATTTCCTCTTGTCGTAAGTCATTTTCTCAAAATCGGATTAAAATTTTCAGAAAGTTCTGATGTATACGTGGGCAGGGTTGAAAAGTTTTGATAAATTGTACTTTCACTAGGTTTTTATTAAAGTAACCACACTCACTTAGTTGTCAACCTAATAGATAATATATAATATACCCTACATTTTGTATTTTAATATCATTTATTCGTGTTTGAACAATTTCATATAAACGGATATAGAATTTTTATGAGAAAATATTTTATATTTATCGAAGAATAGAGAAATAGTTTTTCCATGGTTTTTCCTTTCCCCTTTTTGAATCAAAATATACCGAAACCTCGAATGAATGAATTGTGAATAACATAAAGATTTGATATTTTACGAGATTGTTGGTGAATAATGAGTGGTGTGTATTCAATATATGAGGTATCAAAATATATTTGTTAACTATAGGTAATATAATAAACGAGTAATGCGTGTTACTTTTTCCTCCAACTAAGAATCCCGTGAAATCAAGGTTCGAGTTTGCAGTATTCACGTTTGCAGGGTTAATAAGGCGTCGATGTAAAGTCGGTGTGTGCAATTTAAAAGGCCATTTTCTTGGCGCGAGCCGTTATGAGATACCGGTATATCGGTCGATCTGGAAGCCCCAACAGCTTCTGTTTTCGGCAATGAGGATGTCAGACAAGTTACGACACGAGCAGCAGGTGTTACGCAGAGATTCTCCAACACAACACTACCAGTTTACTACCAACCCATCCCACATCCCTTCCTCCCTCCCTCCCTCCCTCCGCCAGCTCCCCCCTTTGCTTTTATTTTTTTTTATTTTTTTATTTTCTTTTATTTTCTCTTCCTTTCTCTCTTTCTCTCCGCTTATCGTTTTTCTTTGATCCTTTTGGTTGCCTTCAGCACACCGGTAAACTTCTTCTTCTTCTTATTCTTTTTCGTGCTACCGTCTGCTGATCGAGATCGTCTATACCAAACCAAACTCACCAGACTTCGATCGGAGAATCTTCCTACTGAATTTGCATTGCTCGAGGATATTCGATCCAGTTTGTTAGAAACTCTTGAGAAATAAAAAGAAGGAATAACTTGACAAAAAAAAACAGAACAGAAAAAAAAAGGATTTATTTATAATAATGATAATAATAATGATGAACGTTTTCGTCTATTTTCTTTCATTATTATTATTATTATTATTATTATTCTATTGCAACGTCACGTAACTTTATAATCAAACGATTTATTTGTTATTCGTATATTATTTAACAAAATTTTCTATCCCCGCCCCCTATTTTTTCTCTTTCACAGAAAATAATTCACAGCTCGTATATCGTATAGAAAATCAATATTTTTTTCTAATTATATTATATTTATACGCGTATGCGTATGTGAACACGGAGTAACGGATATTAATGAATTTTATTCCTATAGCAAATTATTTTTTCTTATACAACGTAAAAACAACAACGATCATTATTTTAAAAAACCATCGTTTGATAATGATAAATATTTAAATTATAAATAATAATTATATAAGTATCTCTCATAGATATATATATATTAATTATATATTTAATCTTTAATCACATCTGAATGTTATAGAATATACATATATTCTATACATATATATAAACATAATGAATGTTATATATATATATATTTAATCTTTAATCACATCTGAATGTTATATAAAATTTATCCAATATTAAATAATATATTACATATAAGAAAAATATAAAACGTAGATAAAATATGCGCCTGTGTATAGGCAACACGACATACTTCGAAGTATATCCTTTGTCATCCAACAGATGTTATCCAATAGTTTCTTGCAGGTTAATTACATTAGAATCAATCAATTACGGTTAACGAAGAAGAATAAAAAAACAAAAAGAAGAAGAAAAAGAAGAAAAAGAAAAAGAAGAAAAAAAAAGAAGAAAAAAGGGAGTAGCATGAGGATCAATTTGATCATCGTACTCTCTCTCTCTCTCTCTCTTTCTCTATTTCTCATTCTAACGTATGATTAGGTCTGCACGGTCGTTACGACGATCGTCCCTGATCCCGAAGTCTTGGCACAAACTGCAAGGCCGCGAGGGAGTCTTCGAGGGCTTCAAGGTCAGCGATAGTATCGAACCAGAATAGAAGGAAAACGAATCGCCAATAAGAGAGACAAGGATGGGTAAAGAAAAAGGAAAATAAAAAAAAAAAGAAAAGGAAAAAGAGAGAAAGAGAGAGAGAGAGAGAGAGAGAGAGAGAGAGAGAGAGAGAGGACCAGTTCGTTGCATAATTGCGTCACGTTGTCCAGGAATCACTAGCCGAGTGAAGACGTGAGCACCAACAAGAGTTTGCGAAAAAATTTCTCGGCAAACTGGATTCCGTTTCGTTCGTGTGAGTAAATCTTTCCTCTTCGTGATACAGTCTCTCTCTCTCTTTCTATCTCTCTCTCTCTCTCTCTCTCTTTTTAGTTTTATACAAACGCGTGTAGGTGTATTAAGGGATCATCGTCTTTGCGATGAACGAACACGAACCTCGCGTAAACTTACGTTTTCTTCTTTACTTTTTTTTTCCTTTTCTTTTGTTTTTCTATTTAAATTTTTGCATTATTTTTATTTAAAAGAAAACATAAAAATAAATATAAAGGTAGAATAATATATAAGAGAGAAGAACGATAACACTGTAGGTAGTACCATCACCGATCGTTCGTCGATCCAGAATTGGCATTCCAATTACAAACGATCGCCATTTCGCGATCGAGATCATCCTAGTTTCTATCGATCCTTGATCGATCATTCCCACCCTCTATTTATGGTTATTTTTATCCGTCATAGTGATAGTGATAGTGATAGGTAATGATCATTGAAAACTTTGTGCTCGGTTAGAAGATACATTTGATTTGTTTTTCTTTTTTTCTTTTCTTTATGCCCTCCCCCTCCCTCTACCCCCTTCCCCACCCCCCATTCTTCGAGGACAACTATAACATAATATAATAATTTATTCGAAACGTTTCTTATTTTTCTACGTTTATATTTTTTCAAACATATATTTTGCTATATATACGTAGTAAATTGATTTAATTGATTAGATTTGTTTTTTTTTTGTATACGGTGGTACGAGTTTATGAATATTATTATTATTGCTCGGAGTATGATTTAAAAATAATTTCTCTTATTAAAATTCTTAACCGTTCTCAAGATTTTTTCCCTCTGTTTCTATATCTATTTTTATTTGTTTTTTTGTTTTTTTTTTTTAATCATATTATCCTTCTCCCTTCGTACGAACACATTTCAAGTGTACAAAAAGTATAAATAAATTGTATAACATATCGACGTAAATATATAGCCAATGAGAATCTTATTGCATAGAAATGAGAGAGACCAACATGTAAATGGTATAATGGTCGATTTAAAGGGTACATTGTCTTCCGTTTGGAATTGCATGGTTACCATACGAACGTACATTGTGTGAGTTATAGCCATTAAAAAGATACACCGTATATAAAAGTTGAACTTGTCTTTATCTCGACGAGTAACATTTTCATGGAATCGTGTATAACATTCTTTGAACATCTTTAAATCCCCCCTGCCCTTTTCTTTTCGTTGTAATTTGTATCTTTTCGATTTTTACGTTTCTTCCCCAGTTTTCTTTCTCTCTACTTTATTTTACTTTTGGACTCTATTTTTTCGATTTTATTTTTTTTCTTACCCTGTCGTGTACACACATTACACACCCCTTATTTTAACGACATAAGTATGGAGGGGTACACGTTGGATTATGTTAAAAAGTAATGTACAAGTGTGTTAATGTACAAGTTATGTACAAGTGTGAGGGAAACGATAATCAAAAAATTATTTACGAGAGTTCTTAGCAATGGCGTAGATATATTCATTTATTTTCATGTTCTCCTATTACTCGAATCATTTTATCAATTGACAATTTCGATCGTTAATTTTGTATACAAAAAACAAAACAATTTTATTCGTTTCCCCGATTCTCCTGATCACCAAAAAAAAAACAAAAGAAAATAAACAACAACAACAACAACAACAACAACAAAGACAAAAAGATATTTTCGTAGATCGCATTAAAATCGCAAAAAGAAAAAAAGAAGGAAGAAAAAAATCAAATGTGATGGAATATACAATTTTTAAAGCGGTCATATTCGTTAAATACGGATTGGTAGAATCTTTTCCACGGCACCGGTTTTTCTTCAACGTTTCCTGTTGCAAATACGCGCCGACGTTTTATTCGAGTTGTCCGAGTACGAATCATGCTTGCTTGAGAACGTCTAACATAACAGAAAGAAATAAAGATATAAAGAGAAAAGGAGAGTGTGAGAGAGAGAGAGTGAGAGAGAGTGACAGAAAATGAAAAAGAAAAACATTAAGTAAGAGAGTGAGAGAGAGAGAGAGAAAGATAAACAGAAGTAAGAGAGAAAAAGAGTGACAAAGAGAGAGTAACAGAGAGACACATAGAAAGAGAGAGAGAGAAATAAATAAAAAAGATAGACACAGTAAGAGTGTGAGAAAGAGGGAGAAATAGATAGAATAAGAGAGACAAAGAGAAAATAAAAAAGAAAAACAGACTGAGAGAGAGAGAGAGAGAGAGAGAAATAAATAAAAAAGATAGATATAGTAAGAGATATATATATATATAGACAGAGTAAGAGAGTGAAAAAGTGATAGTAAGAGAGAGAGAGAGAGAGAGAAAACGATTAAATGATAGAGGAACGATTAGGAGGCCACGCGTGCATGCCTTTGCAACGGCTAGCATGAAATTATTAGCAGTGGCGCCAGTTATCTCGCCTGAACCTCTTTCTATCTCTTTCTATCTACCTTTTTCCGAGCTTCCAATAACCGCCTCCCACTCTATTTCTTCCTTTTTTTTTTTCTATTTTCTCTCTCTCTCTCTCTCTCTCTCTCTCTCTCTCTCTGTCTTAGTATATTTTCTTATTTTTCTCTCCTCTTTATAATTCTCGAGATTTCTCACCTTACTACTTCTCCACGTACGTATGTTGTGTGATGTGTGTGTACGTGTACGTGTACGTGTTTGTTTGTTTGTTGTGTACGTTATCCCATGTGTTGGATATTTACAGGGATTTTTTAATGACTGACTTGTCAATGAGAGTGATATTTTTGTATAAAATTTTTCTTTTCCTTTCTTTCTTTTTTCCCTTCTTCTTTTTCTTCTTTTATATTTCGAATATTCGATTAATTATTATTTTAAAATCGAACGAAAGTTTACGTGAAATTTTCTATCGAAACATATAGCGCGAATGGATTGAACAAAAATTCATAATCCTTTTCGATCCACCCCCCCCTCCCCCCATAACAACATCATCATTTTCAATTAATTCGCGTTCATGCTATAATAAATTATCGCGAAACGTTACGTCGTTTCTTTTTTTCTTTTTTTTTTTTTAAAGAAGATCAAAGAACATTGAAATATAATTAATCGATCCACGATTTAATTGGTAAAAATAATAATAATATTAATAATATCGTAAGGAAAAATCTTTGTTACTAATTGTAAAGATCTATGAGTGAAATAGAATTAAAGTTTATAAAAAAAAAAAGAAAAAAGAAGTCTTAAAAATTGCGTTATAGTACGTAAGAAAGATTTGTAAGAGGTACTCTTTCAAGGCTACGCCACTGTACTCCAGGTAATTGCTGAGAATTACAACCGTCCGTAGTCAGGTCCCGTGCAAACCCACTGCCAGAGTAATCTTAGCGTTTCTCCGTAATCCAGCTAGTGGAAGACGCAACCTTTCGTTGGGTTTTATATATACTATTTTCTATTTTATTTTTTACCATCTATAATATTATATATATATATGTAATATAAATAATTAGTATAAGAGATTGACCCCATTGATCTTAGTTCACAGAAGGTTTGCGTGCTCACACAAATATATAAAATATAAAATTAAATAAGAAATATATATATAAAATTATTAAAATAGATGTCTTAGGAAATTTGGACGGGATAGAAATTGAATTAGAATTTGATCTTGTTAACAAGATCAAAATAACGTTCGAAAAGAATTTCTAACCCGTCCAAATTTCCTGAGACACCTATTTTAATAATTTTATTTCCTATACAAGATAAAAAACCAATTAAATTATATATAAATATGTCAGAAAAAAGTGTTGAATGGTTTAAGAGGGGGACACATTATCAGACATTATTTTTCTATCATCAACATTTTCCAAGATATTTAAGTAGATCGATTTAAATGGGACACAGTGTATATACTATCAAATATAATATAATCATAATCGTATTTTTCATTTTAATTCCTCAAATTTAATTAATATAGTATCAATAATATAGTAACAATTATTCGATCATTTATATAATATAAAAATTACCACAAAAACATAATATTTTTTATATATAGTTCCATAGTATTTTTATATATAGTTCCATCTCATAAATCCTGTTTATTATTTTTTGTTTGTTTGTTTCAAACTAATCCAAACGTATTTGAATTCTTTCCGATCGATTATTAAATCAGCTATTCAATCGAGAACTCGACATCAGAATCGTTTCACAATACTGAAGATAATAAAACAGAGGCGGAAAGAAAAAGAGAGAGAGAGAGAGAGACAGAGAGAGAGAGAGAGAGAGAGAGAGAGAGAGAGAGGGTATGGTTGAAAAGGGGAAGGGGTAAAGGGGTGGGGGTAAAATCTATCAAGAAAAGACAGGTTAACGGTAGCTCATACCGATGTCTAACGATAGAGTACATTAGCATTTTTATTTGAATTCTTTTCTATTACCGCGATACATCATGAAGTTTATCTAATCAGTTTTAGAAAGGTCCATTGAAGAAATTTATTGATTGATTGATAAATAGTCATCTCTTTTAGATTTCTCCGATGAGCTTTAACATACGCACATATAGGTATTATATTAGTCTTAAGATATTATATTAGATTATACCGCTTTAAGCGGTTACAGAGGATTAGAAACGATTAGGATTATATATATTGATCTCCTTTTCTTTTATTATTCATATTTCTCGTTTTTCTTTTTGTATTTTTTTAGTTCGGTACCGAGTTTTAATAATACGTTATTAATAGAACACCCTTTTAGTGACGCGTGTTTTGTGTCAAGATTAGAAGGATTAAATGACGTTGACATAATATTCGATTGATTTTATTTTATTGAATTTTTTTTATATAATTTTGTGTGTATTTTGTTTAATATTTATTATAATTATATATATATTATATAAATTTTATTATTTACTATTATTTATTATTTATTATATAAATAAAATATTGTATATTTTCTTTTTTTTTTTTTTAAGAGTATGCTTTAATTCTATGAAAGAAAAGAAACATACACAAAGGATATGTTTTGCAGTTTACATTTTAATACTATGTAAATGTGAAGATAATGTGTATATAATATATTTGATAGTGTAGATTTTTTGATGATCCTGATTTTGGTAGTTAACCTACTTATTACTTTGTCGACTAACGGTCTTCGCTTTCTTTAATTTTATATTCTTATACTTCTCTTTTATTCTTTGATACGTTCTTTTCTGTTTCCTTATCTTTTTCTCGTTTATTTTTATTGTCTTTTTTTATTTTTTGTCTTTTGATCCTCGATATATTTAGTGGGAGGTGAGAAGGTAATGAAGACAGTGACGAAGTTGTTTGATTAATAGAGAAAGTATATATTTTTTTTTCTTTATTCGAATAAAGGCAACGTGTTTTTTTCTTTTTATATTTACCCATTGTTTATCAGTGATACTTTGATTTCTTTCTTTTTTTTTTTCCTTCAAAAGATATGTGGATTACGTTCGTATCAAAATTTTTATTCGAAAAATCCTTTTAATTGTCTCCTTTTTTTATATATTAATTTGTATTGGTAACAACGTTCCGTTTTATTAATAATCCGAGTTCTTTTATTCCTTTTTAATTTATTTCTTCTACCAGCAGTCTATAATTCTAATACTAAAACAATTTTTATATGTTTTAAATATATATATATATATATTAGGTTGGTAACTAAGTTTTCGTTGTTATTTTAATTTTTTAAAAATTTATTTTTCAATAAAAATTAACAAATAATTAATCAGTAACGTATTATCCCTTGTTAAAATTAATAAAAAAAACGGCGGGAACTTAATTGTCAATCTAATATATAATATAATATATATATTTCATATTTAATCGTTGATCCTTGTTTTTCTTTCTCGAATGCAATCATTTTCTTATTTGTTCTTTCACACATAATTGATCTAAATTATTTACATATTTGCTTTTTTTTTTATTTTAACTTTCAACAAATTTTCTTCCGGTCATATTATAATATTTTTGTGTATAATATTATGCATAATATATTATATAAATTATTATACATAATAATATTAATAAATAATATATAAATTATTAATATAAATAAATATATAAATTATTAATTTTATAGTAATATATTATATATAAATTTTGTATAATATATTTATATTTTAAATTTATATTTTAAAATAATATTATTATATACGAAACAAAGTAGAAGAACCTCTTGGCATTATCGAGATAACCGTAGTTAATTAAGATCTCTATTTCAGCTACTCGCTTCGAGATGAAAGATTAAAAGAAAAAAGAGCACGCGGAGAGGGTAGCGGAGTGTGGAGGTGGGGTTGATGTAGGGATTGGGGGAGAAAATTGATAGAGAGATAGAAAACGAAAAAAAAAAAAAAAGAAAACCAGATAAATGAAACGAATTTAGCCGCGATCGTTTGGTTATTTTCGCTTCAACGATGCGTAAAGATGACATCTCGCTGAAGACGACGCATTGAGATATCGACTGTTCCTTCTGACATTTTTCTATTTTTTTTTCTCTTTCTTTTTCTCTTTTATTTGCAAGTTTCTTTTAAGGGACACTCGACTTTCGGCTAGATCGAATTAATCGTTCGTAAATGATCGATGATCGGCAAATCGATCGATCGATGGATCGTTCACTCGTTCGAAAAGATACAAACAACCTACACGAAGAAAAATGAACGTTTTTCAAACAAAACAAAAAATAAACCAATATGCAATTGCGTATGTGTATGTGTGTGTGTATGTGTTAAGTAATTATGACTGTAACATAAGTTAAGAAAATTTGATAACAATTAATGCTGATACTAACACGCGTTTTCTTGTAATTTGTTAAAAAAAGAAAGGATAAAAAAATGTTCGATAAAATTGTACTTTATTTAATTGTAAATAAATGAAAATATTTTTCTCTCTATTGCAAATAAATTATTTATTTATTTATTTATTTATTTACGAGATGAACATATTAGTACATAAATTTAAGATAAAAAAGATCAAGTTAAAAAGCAAATAATAATATATATACATATATATAATAATTAATAAAAATTAGTATATATAAATTAAACAAAAGAAAATATAACAAAAAGGAAAATAATAAAAAATAAAAATAATAAATAAAATAATAAGTTAGACACACCAAGCAAAATTAAAGATGCACTTGATGCACACGTATATTATAAATATATAATTATTCGATTACTTAATTTACTTTCATATAATTATTATTACAATACAATTAATCTTTATTGTAAGAAGAACGTGGGATTAATAAATTATCGTATGTTTTTTTTCTCCCCCACCCCTCGTTCCCCGTTCCTAATAGACAAAAACAAATCTCATAAATTATTCTTTCATTCGCGTTGACATTAAAGAGTTTCAATAAGATCTACGTCCTTGTATTACCTTTCTAATTGTAAGTAACGTTAGATATAAAAAAAAAAAAAAAACAAAAAGAAGGAAAATATGTGAATTTTACGCGAGACTTAGAAACATCAGCATCGTTGTGGAGACAGGTAAGTGTACATTATTACGGTAGCAGAGAAATCTGTTTTCTCGGATCGAGTGAATCAACAACAACGTGAGTTGATACTTAATCGATTGAACGTGTACATATATATATGTAATATTTATGTATGTATACGTATATATCTTTATAGAGTAGATAATTGTTAATTATGCAACAAGATGTCATCGTCGTAGTAGTCATCGTCTTTGATTATTTTTCTTCTTCTTCTTCTTCTTTTTCTTCTTTTTTTATGTCTTCTTTAGTATAATGATATAGCAAGTGGTTTAACAGTGGTATGCAGCACGATTTCATTATTACATTTCGGATGGCCTAATCGCTAATAAGAATTTATGAGTTTCGTGCTGAACGTTGGCAGAATGTGAAAGTTGCTAGTGTTCTACGTGTGTTTGTGTGTGTGTGTGAGGGTGTATGTGTGTAGAATATTCTTAACGAGGGAGTATATTCGTTTCTTAGTTTACAATTTTTTGTCTATTCTTACAATACTTGCACACAGGGTGGTTAATTTAAAGTGTTACATGGATATTATTTTCTATACAAATGATTATATACACGATCATATTGCAATAGGACACGCGGTATAGTGTTATTATAATAATTAATAAATCTAGTGTGTGAACAATATTTATAATATCGTTCGTTGTTAACGCGAAATTACTTTTTTTATTTATTTCCCATTTTCTTCTTTCTCTTTTTTCATGATGATAAAAAAATAATAATTATAAATAAAATAGGAGTGAAGCAAGGATTTAGATGACGATAATTGTTAAATGAACGAAATAAAATTAAAATTAATAGTACACAGTTTTTTTATATATAGTTTGGTTAATTTTTTCAAACAAATATTAAATTAACGTTCACATCAATGGTTTAGAATTGAAATAGTTTGATAATACTTTATATGGATCACCCTGTACATGTACACACATATTCAATATTATGTAGATACACGTGTGTATGTATTCGCATACGAACGAGTATATGCGAACATAACGGCGATAGGAGTGCAATTATTAATGAATCCAAGTTGCAGTTGCAAGTTGCGTTCTCTATTCAACACAAACACACGCTATGACCTTTTTCTCGCACCATAGAAAACCCGAGTCAATATGCTTTAAACGAAATAATACTTGTTACGTTAGGTTACTTCAGTATAAACATTAACGCTCGATTTATCGAACTATATCGAGACTCTTATCGCAAATAAATAATCTTTCTCTCTTTATTTCTTCTCTTGAACAACGTTACACGTTCAATATTTAATCTATTTCTATTTCTAATGTTTTCTTACCAGTAGTCATTGAGATATCTTCACAAATTCAATTTATTTTGATTATTTACAAACCGTGAAATATTATTATTGATTAGTCAATATTTTACGATATAATTATTATTATATTTATACGATATAATTATTCGGAGGGAGGGGAGAGGGAGGAGGACAAAAATTCGATAGAAATTTATTTTGTAATAAAAAAAAAAGTATATAAAAAAAAAGAAAAAATTTCTATAAAATATATTTATTAACAATATAATTATTCGGGGAGGGGAGGGGGTTAGGGCAAAAGTTCGATAGAAATTTATCTTGTAATAAAGAAAAGGAAAAATTTCTATAAAAGATATATTTATTAAATATTAATTAAATATTTCTGAAAATTATATATTATAATGTAAAGGAAAAAAATAAAAAAGAAAAACATTTCGATTTATTTCATATATCTCTGATGATTAATTTAATTAATTTAATCTTATATCGAGATAGAAATTAACTACGAGCATAATTAGACAATAATCGTTAGAAAAAAAAAGAAGAAAAGAAATTCCGAAAGTATATAACACATTCACAGATATTCAACTATAAATTATTCAACTATAAATTATTATACACAAAAAAAGAAAAAAAGAATATTAAACGATCTATTTATCATTCTTTGTATAAAAATAGTCAACCGAGAGATTATCGTAAATAGGAATTACTTAAAGAAAAGTATACTTAAAAGTATACTTCTAAGAAGAAATTAGGTAGAAGGATTACTTCCAAATGCACTATTAAAAAAGATCATCATTTAATATAATAACTTGAATAGTCCTTATGAAAAAAAAAAAAAAAAAAAGAAAAATACGAACATTAAACGATAATAAAACTCACACAAACACAGGGAAGAATGCGAACGAACGTTAAACCTTTTTCTGGCCTCCTTTTATTTGGTTGTTTATTTTTGTTCCGTTTTTATCTAAATTTCATCGCTCTCGAGTTTCATTAAAAAATCATCAAGAGATCGATTAAAAAAAAAAAAAGAACAAGATTTTTAGAAAGGATTTGTGTTTCTTAAACGAGTACTTTCGAATTAATTTTGACAAAAGAGAAAAAAAAACTAAAAAAGAAAAAAAGGAAACAAATGTATCGTTAACAACGTTTCATTCCAATAATTTCTAATAATTGTATTATATTAAAAAATTATATTTCTTCATTGTTTTTTTTTTCTTTTTTCATATATTATAATTTATCTTATCGAGAGATATACGAGTAATAATAATAATAAAAAAAAAAAAAAAGAAGAGAAAAAAAAATCAATCGTCGATAATTTGCATTTGCGTTGAAAAAAACGCTGTGCTGAATTTCTAGAATAAAACGGAGATACCGGAAAAGATTTGTACTATATCTATCGCGCATAAATTACTACCCATAATTTAACAATCACAATTCGAGTATAATAACGCGTCGATTTATGGGACGGCTCACCGTAGATGACTTTCTCTCTCTCTGCTAACAATGATAATAATGCGATCGTAGTAACGAGGAAGGATAATCCTAGCATTTGTCTGAGAACTATGCGATGGGAAATATTCTAGAATGAGATAGAGAAAGAAAGAGTTAGTTAGAATGGGAGGAAGAGGCGGTGAGGGGGGGTTAGTTGATTATTCTACTACCGGTACATTTCTAAACTTCTATGATAAATTACGTATAAAGTCAATTGTTATTATTAAAACAATGAAAAGGGGAAAAGAGAGAGTTCGAACGATGAGATGATATTCGATTGAAAAATATTGATATTTTATTAAATTGTGTATATTCATTGAAAATAATTTTGACGTAATAATTCGTGATTTTATCGTGATACAATAATCCTCCCCCTCCCTATTACGTTTCTTAGAAAGTTATTCCCATTGTTCGTTATAAAAATTGAAATATTCATTTGATATGATTAAATTGTTATATAATAAACCTAAATAATGTTGAATCTATCGGATTTTTCATACTATTTTGTTTTTTTTTTTCTCTTTGAATAAGTTTTATTATACTTCGATTTTATAATTTCTTTTCTTCTTTTGGTTTTATAAAATTTTGTTAATTAATAAATGTGTTTTGAATTGGTTTAAACAAAGAAAAATTGCAGCAAAAGTCGAGGTACCAAGATTGTAACGGTTAAACGATTATATTGTTCACGAATCACTTCTTTCACCTACTCCAAAATTTAATCCAACAGCTAATCCTAAATCACCAGGTGAATTGGACGGTTGTACTGAACTGGCAGTGTTTTCTGTTAGACTTGTACTTGAATCAGGTAGAATCAGTTATTTAGAAATTTTCTATAAATTTAGAATAATCTTTTTCTAAACGATCAATTCGCTTGTTTCTTTATCCTATTTTTGAATTGCAATGCTTCACCTTCCGTATTTATACTCAGTTTCATGAATAGAAATTGATTTATTATCCACAATTTGACAAGTGGTACTGAAACGGTAACAGATGTTCTGTCAGCTATTACGATACTAGAATTAAGTGTAATTGTCGATATTATTTGTATTACAGAAATAATACTTTGTTTCGTATACACATTTGTGTTATAATATCGAATAAAACTGTCGGTTTTTATTAACTTTTCACATATATCTTAATCTTACTTAATATCGGGTTATTTCAAAAGTTTTCACGTACATTGTAAAATACACTTGCGACTTATTTTTATTACGTCTTTATTGGGATAACAATCGGACAGAAAACTTCTTACATAAAACGTTGAATTTGTTAATGTGAAAATGAGTTTAAGGAATGTGATTTCTTTGTTGTAAGTCATTTTCTCCAAATCGGATTAAAATTTTCGGAAAGTTCTGATGTATACGTGGGTAGGGTTGAAAAGTTTTGATACTGTGACGAAAAATTGTTTCATATTGAGCTCGAAACTTTTCAATTAACTATACGCATTCGTAAAGTTTCGGGTTGTTCGGAAAGTTTGTGCGAATTGTTAAAAAAATATACAAAGTGCATCATTTGATATTATCTTTTGACATAAAGCGAAAATTTTCTTTTCAATATTCAATGATCTAATATTCGAACGTTTTATTATTTCGTTTATTCAAACATTTACGGGGATAACCCATTGTTACATAAAAAAAAATTATCGAAAGATAAAGATAATATATAAAGATGGTATAAATATATAATACTGATAGTTAAATAAAATAAATATAAATAAACAAATTAAATTGAAGTATAAATAAGATACATAATAATAAAGATAAGTATAAATAAATAAATATGACATGTATATAGAATAATTATAAAAAAATAAATAAATAAATAAATTAAAATATAAAAAAGAAAAAAAACAAAAAAGATTATTCGCATGTTTCACTATAGAAAAGATTCGATTATTCAAACAATGTGTATACACTTTTCAACTAGTTTCGTTTAATTTTACAAACAAATAATCGACAACGTGGTACATACTTCGTACAATATTATACCTTTCTTATTGTTCTAAGTATTAACACTTTACCGACCGCTAGAATTTCAACAACATACGTCGTTCAGCCGCAGATTTTACTAACAGATTCTAATAACAGATTTTAATAAGATTCTAATAACAAATTACTGTTCATGTAATGATAATGACTGTTCATCGCCATAAGCTATCGGTCGACGACAAAAAGCTGATTAATAAATCGGTAAGTGTCGATGCCAAAAAACCTATTAATAGGCTACCGGTCGATAAAGTGTCAAAATTGATATCCAACGATTTATTTATAATTCACGTATAATTGCATCGATGAGTGTTTCCACGAAGTATCGTTCAAATATTTAGATAATATTTTTATCTTTAAAATACATTTATATTTGTTAAAAGTAAAATTGGAACTCCCCTGCTTGGAATGAAACGATCGACAGTTGTTGTATCGACTGTTTGGCGCCATAGTTCGCGAAAGGGATTCCATGGTGTTTTACTTCTCAAAGGAATATTTTACGATGCCGTATGCGGTCTACGTACGTTACCACCCGCGTTTATAGACGATTATACCTGTAGAGTACTAGAAGAAGGTCTTGTTCCGATTTCTTCCGTACGAATGAGTTCTAATATTCCCTGTTGTGATGGAAACAGGAAAAGAAAAACAAAGAAATTTACAGATACAGAAAAAACAGAATAAAATAGAAAAAGGAAAGGAAGTGCTGTGAGATGACAGGAAATAAAAATGAAAGGTGGAATGGTGAATAAACGAATAAGAAACACGAAGATAATTTATAACGATCAAAAGAGAGAGAAAAATTGTGGATGATATAAAGAGAACAAGAAAATAGATAATAATAAATTGTTAATCAGAATAACGGAAGAAACAGAAGACCGATTAAAATAACAAAATAGGAAAGAATATCAGAAATCTCGTTACAATATTATTCGTATTGAATTGATTGATTGGTAAAAAAGAACAAACAAAAAAAAGAAAATAAAACAATTTGATTCTTCGACGAGCGAATTGGTTCGATTGGTCAATACTTTCTTTAAAGTATGATTTTTTTTTCTCTTTTTTTTTATGGTGGAGTTTACGGGGAAAAATGTTCGAACAAACTTGGAGGGGGAGGGTGTCTGGGGCGGGGAATAAGAATGAGAATAGGAATGAGAAATAAATTTGGATTCTTCTTCTTTTTTTTTATTTTGTGTTTCCTTTTGTTTTTTATCTTTTTATGGTACAAACTCCTAATTCCGTTAAAGTTTCAAAGGTGTTCTCCTCAATTAACGTCATGGCGCTAACTTTCACCGCGAGGCACCAGCAGCACAAAGCCGTTTCGGTTACGCCTTGTTATCTTATTGCTCGTCTTGCCGCGCGTGCCCGTGCCCGTACCCGTACCCCGTACCCCCACCTATATCCGTGCCCCCACCCGTGTCCGTGCCCCGTGCGCGCGCAAGTTCACCTCAAAAGGCTCGAGCCGATCGCGTGCGTCCATTTTTTTTTTAGTTTTTAATTCACCCCTGCCCCTCCTCCCCCTTCCCCCTCTCTAATATAAGTATACGTAATAATAATATTACACGCACGCATGTTCATTCGAATCCTAATTTTTCACGATGTCAAATTGCTATAGTTTATTTCTTTTTTTTTTAACACTTTATCGACCGCTAGCCTATTTATCGGCTTTTCGATTGCCAGCGCTTTTCGACCGCTAACCTATTAATCGGCTTTTTGATTGTCAACGCTTATCGACCGCTAGCCTATTAATCGGCTTTTAGCTATCGACGGTTTTCGTACAGTTGGAAAATTAGCCGGTACTGGGAGTAAATGCGCGCACGACTAAGCCGGTACTTAGTGAGTGGCAGCATCAACTACGAGCGGTCAATAAAGTGTTAATTAATGATTTTTTATGTGATTTTTATTTATTCATATAATATTATTTAATTCATATTATAAGTTGGTTATAAGTACCTCTTATTATTACGAATTACGCGTACGGTGAGTCACAGAAGTATTCGTAAAACCAACTTACCCTCCCCCTTTACCACCACATCCCAGCATACCCTCGTTGTCAATTTAAAACAAATTTTTCTTTTTAAGTTTGCAATAAGGGTAGGTAAGTTTATTTTATATGCTAATGATAATGATACTTTGATTATAATAATATTAATTAAATAATAATGCATATAAAATATTATTATTATTACTACTAATGATAATAATAATAATAATTATGTATAATTTATTGCTGGAAAAAAAAACAGAAAACAAAAAACAAAAAATGAAATATATCCTCGTACGATAATAATTATTTGTTTTTCGTAAATAAAAGATAAAAAGTTCAGACGATTTATAATATTTATATTATTCGTTGATTATTATTTGCGATTTGATGAAACTGTTCGATCGAAATCTCACACCACTTATTCTTTCCTTTTTCTTATCTCATTATTTTCCTTCCTACTATCTCTCTCTCTCTCTTTCTCTTTCTTTCTCTTTCGTTTTCTTTCTCTTTCATTTTGTTAACTGGTACAATGTAAAGAGAAGATGTAGACATCGGAGGATACAACGCTCCAATTCGTGCACTACAGTAGATCGGTGATTGGGTTCATGGGGTCAACTTATGTTAGAAATAAAGAAAATACGAAAGAAAGGGAAAGAAAGAGAAAGAGTGTTGTTTAACGTTCAACGATGAAACCTGCAACGTCACGACGTGCATTCGTCCGAGGAAGGACGGTTTCACTGTGTGAGATAGGGACGAAAATAAATTCCCGATTACGAAAGTGCATTACACTCGTAGCTAATTTTAAACTTTTTCTTTGCGACTAAATAAAAATAAAAGGAAGGAAGGAAGATACAAATAGAAAGAATATCAGTTAAAAATAGTAATAATATGTCTGAATAAAAATATTAAAGAAGAAGAAGAACGTACAGAGATTGTACGATGATAAATCAATGAGGAATCTTACGAATTGAACAAAAAAAAAACGATTATGCATTTGAGAATAATCACGAAGCATTATATCGTTTCGAGAATTTTTGAATGAACAAATTTTTAATTATCGAATCGTCCAGTACAAATTCTATCTTTTTTTTCTTCTTAACTTTCTTTTTATCTTTCGTGATTATTTATGACAAATTTTTGTTGAAATAAACCAATTGTGAGTAACATAACGTAAGACAAAATTTCAACACACGAACCAGACTTTTTGTAAAATTCGTATTATCATTCGACTGGCGTTAATTGGTGTATCAAAAAAAAATATCACATAAGATTATTTATTTATTTTATTTATTTATTTATTTATATTTATATTATTTTATTTATATTTATATTATTCTATTTATATATTATTTATTTATTTATATTTATCTTTATTATTATGTATCACAGTATGCGTGACAGGTAGGAATCATCGATTATTTGTCGAATGTATAATAAAAATGGAAATTATTGATCGAAACCTGAACACCTATTTTCATCTTCTTCTTTTTCTTCTATTTCTATAAACAGCAATTTGTTCACCCCCCTCTCTCTCTCACTCTCTTAACTTTGCTATAGAAAAAAAAAAAAGATAAAAAAGAAAAATACGAACAGAGAAAACGTAGAACGAGGGGGAGTAAAATCTCGAAGAAACGTAGAATGAAAAAGGTGCAAGATATCGAGATAGGATGAGAAGAAAGAGGAGGGGGAGAAGATGAAGGTGGTGGTGGTGGTGGGGTTGGTGGTTAGGGGGAAAAGGGGTGGAGAAGACTTTGTCGAGACGTTGGTCTCGTGTTGCCGATGCATCACTGTAATTGGAAGCGTGCATAATCCTGTCTCCTAGTGTTGCAGCACACGTTAGTACGATTCGAATTAATAAAACAATTAGCAGCACCAAAGGGTGGATGAGGAGGGGCTTCAAACGTTACTGTTTTCTTATTTGTTTATTTATTTATTCAAACATTGACGGGAATTACCCATTGTTAAATAACTAGAATAAATATTAGAAGATAAAAGATAATATAAACATAATAATGATAAATAAAATAATAAATAAATAAATTAATTAAAATATATAAAAAGATACATAATAATAAAGATAAATATAAATAAATAAATAAATAAATAATCTTACATTGTGAGATTGTTGTTATTGTTGTTGTTGCATTGATATCATAAAAAAACAAAAAAGAATAAAAAAAAAGAGAAATAAATAAATAAGGAAGGAAAAATGCGAGGAGGAGGAGGAGGAGGAGAAATAAGAAAAATTAGGCTCATTTCTTTGACGTTTATGCACGAGAATTGATATTTTCGATCGTATTTTTAATTATACCTATATACATATTTTTTTTTCTTTCTTTTCATAGAGATGAAAAAAAATATTCAATCGATATTACCTCGCATGCAACAAGTGGTTGGTATTATAATAAACGAGTCGCAACGGGAGAAGATAAATACAACCAAGTCGAATCGAATTTCACGTCTTGGTCGACACGTCCCTTTTCTTCATAGGCATCTTCGCTATCTGAAATTGCCTACTGGCTCTGATGCAAATTGTACGTTCTTTCGAGATCGTTTTCTTGTGAAAGACAGAGAGAGAGAGAGAGAGAGAGAGAGAGAGAGTAGTCGAAACTATTATTCTCTTTCTCTTTCTCTTTTTCTTATTCTCTTTCTATTTTTGTTGTTCTTTTTTTCTTTCGTTTCACATCTTCGTCTATTTTGTTATTTAACTACTGTCGTTCCTCTTGTCAAGGTTACGAAATAGAAAAATATAGAGAAAGAGTAACAAATAAATTCGCATCGTGCTATTTGTCACTCTACCATTTTGTCATAGTAATTTTCGTGACTTGTGTGTATGTATGTATGTATGTGTGTATGTATGTGTTTAAGAGAGTACTTAAATATTGTCGTAAAAAATATAATTTTGGATGAAGAAAAAATAAAATAGAAATAAGTGTCTAAGAGAAAGAAAAGGTTGATTTATAAAGTTAAAAAAGAAATGAATAGTATAGGATTTATCGTTTTTGTTTATTTTGTTATTCGAGTTAAAGATTAGAGGAAGAGACACGAGGTGGTTTAAAATTTGTAATCGAAAATAATTTTTTCACAGTTACAAAGAGAAAATCGAACAACGACATAAATGTAAGATTGTCACTTTTGTCATTTTTCATAAATTTATTCGCGAACACCCACCCCCAACCCCTCCATGAATTTCGTTTTAGGAGCTTACAAAAAAAAATGATGTAACGCGAATGTCGCGAAATAATTTAATGCCAATTCGACTGTACTGTATCTAAATATATGATAACTTATATTTAGCATGCATTATAACCTTCGCGCGTAAAGTAACAATAAATTTTGTTACGAAAAGAAATATGCGATAAAATCTAAAAATAAAATAAAATAAAATAAAATACGCCGCCGAAGTTCAATGATAATACGAATTTATCGAGTGTTGTTTTTTTTTCTTTTTTTATTAAAGAAGAAAGAAGAAATACGAATGATAATCCAAAAAAAAAGAAAAAAAAAATAGTAATAAAATTTAACGATACTCGCAACCAAAAAAAAAGAAAAAGAAAAAAACAAGACAAACAATGAATCTCGTTTTACACCGTCATATTGTAATGCAATAAGAAAAATGATGATACGATAAATTTTCAAATTGAAATCTTTAACACTTAATACGAAAAGGAAAAAAAAATGATTTTTTTATTATAATCGAGAACTAATAAAACATACGTATATCGTTATAAATACGTTTACGTATTATACACGTGGAAACAAGTAAAAAGAAAGACAACAAATTTTAGAATAAAATCTCGTAGCATTGAAAAGAAAAATCCACTTCTTCCCTCCCGTCCCCACCCCCTTGCCCCGTTTCAAAAAACATTTTTATTCTCGTCACTTAGTGTAATATCACGTGTATATTATAAAACAATTTATAATACATGTATATGACGAAGGATAAATATATATAAAGAAAAATTAATAAAAATATAAATAATTAATATTAATTTAATTTATTATTTATTATTAATTATAAATATATTTAATTATAATTAATAAATAATTAATAAATATATATATATAAAATTTGTTAGGAAGTGTTACATCTTTGCGTGTGTACGTACACCGGATATACGAAAAAGAAGATGATCGAACAGACAAAAAATTCGATCGGGATGTGATAAGACCAAGAAGAAGAATAAGAATAACAATAACAATATGACTAAGTATAAAAAGAAGAAGAAGAAGAAGAAGAACCAGTCATCAAACCATAAGTTTTGTTTCATTCCGGTAGACATCGACGACATTTTCTCTTCAACCAGTGAGAACTCGATGATTTCTCGTGTGCCACGTACGATATGATGACGCGACAAGGTAGTAGAGAAAAGATATATATATATATATATGTATATATGTATTTATGTATATATATATATATTTTCATGGTTGAACTTTTCGTTGAAGAGATCTTATCAGGTTTGAGAAGGGCGTAGGTGGGCTTCGAGACAAGAGAGAACCCACGTTTATATTAATACTCGGCCGATCGTATCGCGAGCTTTTGACTTAGGCGTAGGTACTGCGTATAAATTATATCGAGAATGAAATAAAGGAAAGAAAATGAAAGAAATAGAAAGAGTGAGTGAGTAAGAGAGAAAGAGAGAAAGAGAGAGAGAGAGAAATGATATTTCCGATCACGAGTCGAGTAGTAGTAACTCGCAGTAACGCCCTATAGAAAGAAAAAATAAACCTCACCTCCCCCCCACCTCTTATCTTCTATAAAAAAAAAACGATGGAGAAGAAGAGGAAGGAAAAGAAAAAAATATATCTTACGATCTATCTCGTTCTATAAATTATCCATCTCGAAAGTTCACGTTTTCCAATTTGTCAATATGTATATAAAAAAAGGGGGAGGGGGCAAATTTATGTCAACGTTTGTTGACTTGATTTTTCTTTTTTCTTTTGCATGGGATGCGCGTTATGGTTCTTTGAATATTTTTCGATAATTTTGTTTTCGTTTGGGTTAACAATGAGTTGAATGTAAAGGGGGGATAGGAAGTGATGGATAGGGGGAAAGGGTGGAGGAGGAGGGGGATCAAGATATAGTTTCTCGATGCAATTAGGAAAACGTCGAGAGTGAAGATGGTGATAGAAAGGAATGTTGTTCGTGGTAGTACAAATTGAACCACGATCTTCTTTATTCAGAGGATTGATTTGATTGGATTTGATAATAAAATCTGATTGGTTGAAAATATTAATCTGAGTTTCGTTATAGTTTTAAGAATGATTTGTCGAGAAACATGAATAATAAATGATGATCTTATCTCGGTTGAGATTCCCATAAGAATATTTACAATTTAATATTAATTAGTATGGGTTAAAGAATATTCGAAAATGATTATTAATATTTTTCTATATATTTGATTAATACTTTTTACAAATTTTTCATTGTACGTTAACGAATTGTATATGACTTGTAGATATTAATGCGTTTAATTTATCATTGTAATTATTATCATATATAGAAAGAAAAAAAACAAAAAAATATTTATATGAAATGATATTAATTTATTTGTATCTTATGTAATTTATTTGTCTTTTTTTTCATTTAATTTAATATAATAAAAATAGATAATTAATACTAATATATATGTGAGATATTTATTATTAAATATTATAATAACGATGAATAATGAGAAAAAAAAGAAAAATATCAGAAGCATGATCGTATAATCGAAAAATATTGGAAAAAAAAACAAAACAAAAATATATATATCTTTTCACCTAAACGATAAATAATTATTAAATTAATTATTTAATTATCAAAATATTTAATTATCAAAATACTGTGTAAGAATAAAAAAAGTAGAAGTATCGTTTAACCAATCGTATGATAGTAAAAATATACAAGAAAAAGAATGAAAAAAATGAAGGAAAAAAAATGAAAAGAAAAAAAGAAAAACAAAAAGAAAAAGGAATATGTAAAAGTAAAGAAGAATAAATACGAGAAGAGTTAAACTTTCTCGTCTAAAAACGACGAGGATATAACATGCATATCCCATCCGAGACGCAAAATGTAGGTTATGTCGTAAAACGTTGGATGAGCAACGGCGAGGAGGGTTGCCGTTCGTCGTCGTCATCGTCATCCTCGTCGTGATAGACGAAGAGGTAAGAAAAATAAAAAGAAAAAAAAAAGAAAAAGAAGAAGAAAAGAAAAGAAAATAAAAAGAAAAGAAAAGAACAGAGTCAAGTAGAGAAGAGAAGAGAACTTGCTTTTTCACCTCAGCACCTCTCATCCTCTCATACTTGCGGTCTGGAAATGGCCGTAAGGTCAGGATCCACGAGAGAAGGTGGATGATTTCACCTCGGCCATATTTATTATCCTAATCTCGGCATGCCGAGAGAAAAGAGTTGTAGTAGAAGAGACCGAGAGTACGCGTGCGTTCTGGCCTACATTTCCACCGCAAATTGCTTCGTCGGATTTTTAAACTACGAGACGAACCGACAAAGTCCTTCTTCTTCTTCTTATTCTTATTCTTCTTATTCTTCTTCTATCATTTTTTTTTTTTGGTTTTTATACTTTTATTCCTTCCACTATTTTATTCTCGATACGCAAATGGAATCTTTGAATGATCGAAAGGGGGGTTGTGTTGGATGGTGGCACGCATTGGTAATTTATTCTTCTTCTGATTCCTTTTTTTTTTTTCTTTCTTTTTCCTTTTTTTTTCCTTGTTGTTTTTGTACTTTCATTTTAGGTTTGGTACGATAATGCACTGGTAATAATGACATCGCAATAATAGGGTTGTGGTGGTGGTGGTGGTGGTGATGATGGGGGGGAAGAACGAACGTGAAACTATGCATCATCGAAATATCTTTATATTGAGATGAAAATAGTTTGCAACACGAGATAGAAAGTTAATATATTTATATATATATGTTATATTTGCCCATAATTATGAAAGTGGTCTAAGTCAAAATTAAAAAAAAATTAAGTTTATTAGTTATTTCACACCACATTATTTTCAACTAAATGAATTCAATGTAATTTTCACGATATTGTCAAAAATGAACCTTTAGATGATATTTGTTATTTCAAATGTAATCAATTCAATGTAATCTTTTCTTTGAAATATCTTTTAAATACTTAGATCTCAGTTTTCATAATTATTGGCATAAATATTAATTAATAATATCTAATAATTAAAATAATATTCTAAATAATTATCTATCAAATATATTTTAACGATTTCAATATTCTTACATTAAAAATGAATATATAAATGAACCGTTAGATAGTGTTTGTTATTTCAATATTATATAAAATTCATTGAATGTTCAAATGTAATTCTTTAAATATCTCGAAACAAGAAATATATGATTTAGACACCACTTTCATAATTATGGGCACGTATATATTATTATGTGTATAATAAGGAAACAATGTTTTCGATTATACGTATTTGTATAACAGTATAATTATTCGTATTAATCATTATATCGCTTTAAACGTTATCTTAACAGTATATCTAATTATTCTCTTAAGGCTTTCCCGTTCAGTAGTTAACATCGGTCGGGGGACCCTTATCTGTTTAATTAGTATCCTCGTGTAGATTCTTATCAGTGAATTTGAAGATCTCAATCGTTAACGCGGAACGTATACTGAAAATTCGTCAGTAGATTTTTATTTCTTTTTTATTATTTCGTTGTTGTTGTTTTTTTCTTTTCTTTCTTTCTCGTAATTAAAACGGTAAGAAAAAGAAATAGGAATTAAAAAGAGAGAAGAGAGAGACGGAAAAAATGAATGAATGAATGAATGAATGAATACGAAAGAGAAAGTAAGTAGTAATACGAACGAGTATGACAGAAAAAAAAATATGCTAAAGGTGTGAATGAAAGAGGAAGAGAGAAAGAGAGAAAATAAAAATGAATGAAAATTAAACGGGGAAAAATTAATATTGTTTACGCATATAATTATTATAATAGATTGAAAACAAAAATTATTTTACATATTATAGATAGATATTTAAATATATTTCAAATATCAATCCTAATTTAACTCCATATTTTTCTTATATTAAAAAAAAATATAATAATAATATAAAAATAATAAGAAAAATAATATAAAGAAATAAAAGAAAAGAATATTCCAACGAAATCATATTAATTCATTCCACCTGAAAAAAAATCAAACAATATAAAAATAAACAAAATCCAAAAATACGTACACGTATTTCGAAAACACAATAATAAACAGAAAATAAAACGCATAATAAAATTTTCATCGATGCAAACTAGAGAACGTTGATGAATCTTTAATCCCGATCTTGTTTTTGCCAAAGTGTCCTACCATCGAACAGTTCTTGCAATTAACGAAGCGTGTCTAATGACTTGGCCAATGGCGAACGGACTAAACGACACGATTTTCGCCCACGCTTAGCTTAACCGACACAGGGAATGAAAAGGATCGATCTATCTCGATATCTTTCGAGAACGTAATTACGTCGGCGTGTCGTGCATACGACATACTACACATACATACATACATACATATTTACATACATATATACATACATATATACATACATATATACATACATATATACATACATGCATACATACTTGCATACATACATGCATGCATACATACATACAGACGTACTATACATACATACATACATACGTGCATACATACATGCATACAAACTGCATACAAACTGCATACAAACATGCATGTATACATACAGACATACTACACGTACATATATACATGTATATAAACATACAAATATACTTTCATTACACATATACATACCACATTACATTCATACATGGGGTACATGCAACATTAGCTTACAATGTACCATTGTCGAGTGTTTCCAAGCGATAACACTCGATCGATTTCGTTCAATGTCTATGGGATTATACTTACGGGAGACGTGTCAGCATCATCCTTCCTTTACCCCCCTTTCCCTCCTCCCTCCTTAAATCCTCCCACCCCCTACGCCCTTCACCTTCTCTCAGTTCCATTTTCTTTTTCTTTTTTTGTTGTTGTTTTACTTCGTTTCTTCATTGTACAGTTTATTTGACCTTCTAACAGTGGATCGTGAAATAGTGATATGCATTTAGAAGGTATAATAAATGTCAGTGGTGCTCATTTAATTATTATTTCTAATACGTATTTTAATTTTCCTTTTTTTTTTATTTGTTTATATATATATATTTAAATTATTCGAAATGTATGTCACGGGATGGGATCGTTGAAAAGAATTTTAATTGAATTCCATTGAAAATTGTTCATTGTTCATTTCATATAGATTTCTTATAACGTTATATTGTTATTTATAGATAAATAGTACTGCATGTGATACTGTATGTGATTACCACTGGTATATAAAGAATATGTGTGTCTGAGTATATGTGTTATGTATATGAATTGTATAGTTGTTCGAAGTTGATTTGTTTAAGCTTTTGACGTTTTACCGATGTGTATGATCGACACGCAAGGTTACGCCCACGCATAATCGCGAGACTTCATGCGAGTTGTATTACTAAGCTGGTCTTATCAGGGTTGTAACACGGTAAGCGTGGTAAAAGGAAAGAGATAAAAAAAAAAGTAAAAGAGAGAAAAAAAGAATAAAAAGGAGGGTGGACAGGAGGGAGAAATAAAACAATGTACGTGTGCGTGTAAATATGTTTTTGTGGTATAGGAGAAACGATCGATCGGATTTATGTTCTCGATCCTTCATGTTACTAGATTTTTTTTCTCTTTCTCTTTTTATATTTATCCCCGTTGTTTCAATCTGTTTTTTTTTTCTTTTTCTTTCTATTTACCTTTCGAAAGCTCGATCATTCCGCGTAATCGTATTTTTTTGTCTTTTTTTCTTTTTTTTACTAGAGAGATGTCTCAATGTTCCGCGATTGAAACGAACGAATAATAATACTTTTCGAAATGTAAATTCAACTTTTGAATCGGAACGATCCCTTATCGTATACGGTAACTCGAAACGAGCAGTCAAGATTTTCTTCTTCTTCTCCTTCTTCTTCTTCTTCTTTTCCTTTTTATTTCTTTTTTTCTCTTTTCTCTCTCTTCTCCTCACGCGATTTCACAGCTGTCGTTCTCTTTCGAGAACCAGGAAGAAACGGGTTTACCAATTTCTCGTTCGTTTCCCTTTAGATCCTTCCTACTTGATCATTTGCTATATTCTGTTACGTTATTATATCTGTATTATGTATGAAAGAGAAATAAATTTGAAATATATATTTGATATTTAATAAAATTATCTAGGTTCTATTTTAATGAAAACTATTAAAAGATATTTTTTCATACGTTTCAAATATCTTCTATCTTTCATTAATATTATTATTAATTAATTGATTAAGTTAATCAATGTATACAAAACAAAAAATATTGAAATACTGTTGGAATATTGTACAATTTATATTAATAATAATAATGTACAATAATTAATATAATTTACTGTGTTCTTATTTGTTACGATATACTAAATATTTTTAATTATAATTTATTATAGTAATATGCTAAATATTTTCAATTAAAAAAAAAATATTTAGAAAATTAATAAATTTATGTAACAATTATGGAAAAAATGTTATTTATTAATAGATCTTATATCAAATCGAATATAATAATTATAAATAAAAATTTGGAATTATATATATTGAAACGAAATAAAATCTTCGATATTTACGAAAAATATTGAAATACTGTTGGAATATTGTACAATTTATATTAATAATAATAATGTACAATAATTAATACAATTTACTGTGTCGTTATTTGTTACGTTATACTAAATATTTTAATATACCAATATACTAAATAATAATTTATTATAGCAATATACTAAATATTTTCGATTAGAAAAATAAATTCAGAAAATTATTAAATTTATGTAACAATTATGGAAAAAATGTTATTTAAGAGATTTTAGATGCAATCGAATATAATTATTATAAATAAAAATTTGAAATTATATATATTGAAACGAAATAAAATCTTCGATATTTACGAAGAAACAAAGAAATAAAAAAAAATGACATCGTACGAGTGAAAATTATAAGATCGTTGCACAATATATAATTATCCCGTCGCATAATCGTTACGCAATATTAGCAATATTATTATTCGTAACCTACTGACCTATCGTAGAAGAAATAGAAGAGAGAAAACTCGATATTATTATACCTGGTGTAATACTTTCCAACAGGTGAAATCGATTCTAATCGTCAATTCAATCTGTCCAATGGACGAATATTCGTTCATTGTAAATGTGTTTTATGGATTTTTTTCGAACAGTTCATCATCCATCCGGAACGATTTCCGGCATTAAACGTCTATTGTCAGATGATTCGCGATTTGTCCGTGTGTGTGTCTGTGTGTGTGTGTATACCTTTGGACAAGGAAAATAATAAGCAAGGTGTTTCGATAAAGAAGAATCGATGCACAGCAGGGTGCACCTTTCGATAATCCACCTTTCGTTCGAGAGCTTTACCAATCCCATTGATGCAAATTTTAATACAAATATATTCCAGACGCTTGTGTGTACATTTTTATTATTTTTATTAATTTTTTCTTCTTTTTTTTTTATAAATATTATTTTTATTTTGTATTTTCATGCCATGTTACGCTATTGAGAAAACAATGTTATTATATTCTCGATTCTTTTGAAATGGCAGGACAATAAACGTTGCTACATTTGCTCGTCAAATCGTTTCTATGCTTTCACGTCGATGCATTTTATCGTCGTTTATATCGTATTTAAATTTTCTTTTTTCTTTTTATTTTAAATCCTTAAATACACGTTGTATGACGTTGATAGGATTTATTGTTGTTTAATACGAAATTGAACTTTACGCGTATAATCACATTTTTTTTTCTCTATTACAATGTATTTAAAATTGTTTCATATATTTTAACAAAATAAATTTATTAAATTTTTTCTTTTCTTTTTTAAATATTTAATCGATACAAATGATTTAACAATTTCTGTCGAAATATTTTTCTTCCTTACTTTCGTGGAAAAATCAAATTTCTTTTTTCTTTTTCTCCCCAAGGAAAAGACAGAGAAGATTTTTTTTTTTTATATTTGAATGAAAAATGTTTCATAATGCGTGTAGTTAAAACCACGATGATTATTACCCATCGACCTTTTTAGATACCATGGTTATTACCGAGTTAGAGAATCGTCCTATCGTTCGCGTAACCTTTCCCTCGATATTTCACTCTCTATGGCTCCTGTCAACTTCAACGTTATGGGTTTTATGTGTATATATATATATATATATATATATACGGTTCTAACCTCGTTAGACTCACTTAACTGTTTCTCTTATATTACGGATCTTAAGTCTGGGAAAATCTAACAAGATTCATTTTATTCCTATATTGCGTATTCTATTCTATTCTCGTTTCATTATTTTCTCGTCAAATGGTATTAACAAAGAATAATAAATATAATATTTATTATGAAAAAAGAGAGAGAGAAAGATAATTTTAGATTAAATTTTATAAAAGGATACAAAGAAACAAAAAAGAAGAAGCATAGAAGTAGATAAAGAAAGAGTGAAATAGAATTCATTGTGATATATATAATAATCTAATAATTAAATAAAAAGAGTATGTTACCAACAATAAAAAAAACACTTCAGAAATTTCATTTCGCGTCAGTTGCACACCTACTTTTATTTTTCTTTAATTTTTTTAATTAACTACAAAAATAATCAATAATATCATAGAAAATAAGTGTGTGGTGCTGTTCTTTTCAAAAAAAAAAAAACAAAGGGAGCAGAAGAAAAAAGATATCAAAAAGATGTTAAAAACAAGATTACAAATAATAAAATAAAAAGAAATAATAAAACCTCGAGATGTACAAAAAGATGTGCGAGAGATGACGTCTAACGTGTGTGAGACGTGGTAGGTGTGTCAGAGTTTAACATACGTTGCATATAACCCGGTGACATCGGGTTGTACTCATTCAGAATGGCACTTTAATTTGCAGGTCGGTTGTAAAACTGACCGAATATATATATTCGCAATATATATACATATATATATTCGCAGGTTTTCGTTTGTTAACTGTCATACCTACTACAAATGAACAATCTTACCATGTGGTACGTGTGTTTATATGTATTATTACTTATTTACTTACATATTTACACGTACACACACACGTACACACGTACACACACACACACACACACACACACACACACACATTTTTTGAAGATGATGATGGTGATGGGTAGTGTGGTAAGTGATGGTTATTAACCGGGCAACTACAAAAGTGGCACTTCCATTTCGGCTGGAGGCTGTAAAACTTCGAACGAAGGGTTGATATGCGGCTTCCCGCCAAGGTCTGATAATTGTTCCTACACAGTTAACCCGAGACTTGTGGTTTATAATGAGACACACACAAAGATACCCCGAAACCCTTTTATTTTTTTATCCCTAACCTTCCATTCTTTCCATTCGCGATTATTTCTTTTTGTCGGTCTCTCATATTCGTCGAACCAGACAACCATACTTTTTAGACCTATGACCGAGTGACGTCACTCACCACCAAATTGCTTATAAACGCTTGTCCTCTTTAGGCTTCCTTTTTTTTACAAAAAAAAAATACAAGAGTTTGAAGAAAACATTCTTAGAAATGTTCGATAATGTTTCGAATGTTTCTCTTCCCTCCGCTTTATTTTTATATATATTTTTCTTATGAACAATTTAAATTTGTTATTAGATCATTTTTTGTTTGTCGACTCGAAAAAATTATTTTTCATTCTCCTGATATTACACTGAGATTTATAAATTTTTATTCAACGAATATAATATTAATTTTCTTATTGAAAAAACAAAATATTTGAAATTACAATAATAACGATTAGAACTTTGTTATTAACCCTTTCGACGGATAACATTGTTCAACATTTACGATAATCAAATTCGATATTAACTAACAAAATGACAACTATCTAGATAACTTGAACTTACTTTGAAATTTTTCGGATTTTCTTATTGAAAGAAAAAATATTTGAAATTATATAATAATAATAACGATTAGAACTTTGTTATTAATCCTTTCGACGGATAACATTGTTCAACATTTACGATAATCAAATTCGATATTAACTAACAAAATGACAACTATCCAGATAACTTGAACTTACTTTGAAATTCTTCGGATCATATCTAATATAAGTACTTTGGATTTTCTTCCTATAAGGATTTAGATACTTCGAGGTTTTGCGATAATATATATAAATAGGAGGATCACATAAGAGTATATATCCGAAGAAATTCTCTCTCTCTCTCCCCCTTCTCTCTCTCTCTCTTTCGATCCTGATTAATGGCTTTCGAGATCTTGCCGGGCTGTAAACAGTATTAATCAGGATCGAGTTTACTACGCATGGTAGTAAGCAGGAATCGCATTAATCAGGATCCATACTTGTGAGTTGGATACGAAATATACGTTTAGCTGAACGTGTCCACCGATACCGAACGCATCCGGTATAAACATCGTTTTGATTTACGTCCTGACTTCCGTACGTCCTACCTGCCATCCGTTTCTGATAACCATACTTGAAAATCGAAGATAATTTCACGTATAGCACGTGCTAAACATTTTTTCTTCTTTTTTTATCTCCATACTAATCACACACACACACACATACACTTATATGCAAACGTATAGAAGTAAATAGATAAGTGTGTGAGTGAGTTAGATACTTCTAGGCGTACCTAAAAGCTTGTTCCAACTATGGCAACACTTACTTCGTCTGTTTATAATAGATACCTGTTACAACTTGCTCTGTGATGTTGCATAGGAAAATAGAAAAAAAAACAATAAAAAGAAATATATATATATATAATAAAATCTAAATGAAGTACTAGAAATTGTAAATGTATATTTTAATTATACGGAGAAAGTGGATTAACGTTCTTTTTCGATTTAATTTGACTCCATATGTTGTTCGGAGAAAGTGAATTATTAGTTTGCCTATCGTTCTAATTCTAGATAGCTTTTATATATATATATATATTTTTATTATTATGATTTATTACTGATCCTATTGTGAATTGTTAAAATCGTTCTTTAATCAAGTAGTATAAAAGAAAGAAAAAAATAAAATAAATTAAAACATAATACAAAACAATTGAACTTAGCAATAATAATAAAAATCCGATTAACTGATTAAGATCCGAAATAATACAACATTTAATTATATATAATTAAATTTAAATTACAATACAATATTTAAATTATATTTTTCTCCCATATCTCCTCCCCCTACCCTAATCAAAAAATTATATCAAAAGAAGACTGTAAAAAGAAAACAACAAAGCAGTAAAATGATCGATAACGTTGAATGATACTCTCAGTAGCAAAGTATAATAAACGATAAGTGTATCTTCACCGTCAAGTGGATCTTCTCGAAGGAATGGTGAAAAGGGTGAGAGGGTAGGAAGGGGGTGGGGGTGGGTGGTTGTAAGGGAGGAGGGGGAGGGGAGTCAACGCGAAACGTTGACTCGAGTTAAGCAGGGAATACGTAACGAAGCCTTCCTTCTTCTTATTCTCGTTCAGCTCGTTCTCGTAGCTTACACGTTTCCTAGCCAACATCTGAGACGTTAGTTCGATCTCGAAAGCCATTAATCAGGATCGAACGACGACCTCTCCTCGAGGTATACACATTTCTGATCCCTCTGTATACATCAGAGTTGACCTTGGATTTATGGCGAGAGCTCGACACCGTAAATGACTCTTTTCTATCTATCTATCTATCTATCTATCTATCTATCTATCTATCTATCTATCTATCTATTTATCTATTTATCTATATATACATCTTTTTCTTTTTTTCTATTTCTATTTTTATTTCTTTCTTTATTTATTTACATCTTTTTCTTTTTCTTTCTTTCTTTCTTTCTATTTATTTATCGTTGACTCGAAGTTGCACCTGTGAATCGCAAACCGTGTATGCCAGGACTGACAAACGAGGACATCAAATCTGAATAAGACCGATAAATATTCTCTGGTAACATCTGCCTTCATAGTCTACACTCTTAACAAGTAGACATTCTAACACCAAAGCACCGTTTTATTCCCCCGAGACGTGTCTATCGTTTATCTCTCTCTCTCTTACTCTTTTTGTCTTTCCCTTTCTCTTACTCTTTCTCTCGTAAACTTATTTTCTATTTATGAAATAAAAAATAAAAAATACATTTTATTTCTGTTATTTAGACGATATCTTGTACTGGTCTCCGAGTAGAGTATCCATAATTCATATTTTTAATACTGTTGTTAGTTTGATGACAAAATATTATTTATAAAAATGTGTATGCATATATATATATATATATATAAAATAAATATTAATGTTGAGACTTGGTTTATTTCAACCAATCATTGTAACCAGTTTTGATAGTTCCCTTGTTAGGGACAATAATAATAATAATAATAAAAATAAATAACAACTGTGTCCGACTATTGCTGACACTTAAATGTCGTTGCACCCTGGTGCATATCGATTCTATATGCCTGGAATAAGTATAATATTATTAAAAAAAAAAATATATAGATAAATTATATTATAAATATTTATATGAAGAATAAAAAATAATGAAGACTTGCATTACTTAAATCTACCATATTGTGTGATCAATTTAAATACTTTTAGTGTTAAATGACAATAATTAAAAAAAAAAGAACAAAATAAAAAATAAAAATAAATAAGAACTGTCGAATAATTGCTGACACTTAAATGTCGTTGCACCCTGGTGCATATCGATTCTATATGCCTGGAATAAGTACAATATTATTAAAAAAAAAACAAAATATATAAATAAATTATATTATAAATATTTATATGAAGAATAAAAAATAATGAAGACTTGCATTACTTAAATCTACCATATTGTGTGATCAATTTAAATACTTTTAGTGTTAAATGACAATAATTAAAAAAAAAGAACAAAATAAAAAATAATAATAAATAAGAACTGTCGAATAATTGCTGACACTTAAATGTCGTTGCACCCTGGTGCATATCGATTCTATATGCCTGGAATAAGTACAATATTATTAAAAAAATATATATATATATATATAAATTATATTATAAATATTTATATGAAGAATAACAAATAATGAAGATTTGCGTTACTTAAATCTATTATATTAATCAATTTAGACACTTTTAGTGTTAAATGACAATAATTAAAAAAAAAAAAAAACAAACAAAACCAAATAAAAAATAAATAAGAACTGTCGAATAATTGCTGACACTTAAATGTCGTTGCACCCTGGTGCATATCGATTTCATGCCTCGAGCGAGTACGCTTCGAGCCGTGTTAATGAACCGCGGAATGCAATCGCGAATGCAGCAGGGAAGAGGACGGAAGAAGGAACGTTCATCCGGTGATACGAGAACGAGATGATGAGATGATGAGGAGATGAGAGAAAGAAAGAAAGAAAGAAAGAAAGAAAGAGAGAGAGAGAGAGAGAGAGAGAGAGAGAGAGAGGGAACATCGAGCAAAAGGAGGAAAAAGAAGGACGGTGAGGGGCGGGGGAGAAGGGGAGAGGGTTCGAGCAGGGTGTTAAGTGGGTAGAAAGAAACGACGAGGACGAGGACGAGGACGAGGATGCACGCTTTCGATCGGTCTCTCCTCATCCTTCGAAATCCTTTCTGCAGGTGTCTCTCGTCGTTCCTCGTTTCGCTAATCACCGTTCGATCATCGTAATGAATTATTTTTGTTCTCATTTTTCTTTTTTTCATTTCGGTCTCTTTTATTTCGTTTTTGTTTTTTTTTTGTCATTTCTGTTACGCGCACACATTGATGTCCACTCAATGTGAATTAAACTCGACATAGCGTCGGACGTTATTCGTTGAAAGTTTTTCCTCGATCGAGTCGCATCTTCTTCTTCTTTTTCTTTTTAATCCTTTTTCTTCTTCTCTTTCTTACTATCTCGCGTGATAAAGAAAGAGATGGAAGAAGAAGACTCATTAACTTCACGGCAATTGAACGTTGAATGAATGAACCTGTCAGATTAAGATCGACCAAGGTCTATCGATTCTCGATCGACATGATGAGAGAAACGGTTGACTTTTCTTTGAGTTATTTCTTTTTTTCCTTTTTTTTTTAGAACGAGGCTGAGGAGATGCGGGGTCGTTGTTTGGTTTCTTCTTACATTGTCGATAAATGTTTCGTTCGATAATTGAAATGTTACGTTGGATGTTTAGGATGTGTGATTCGAGATTATCTTTTTTTTTTTATTTACAAATGTTTAATATTATTAATTAATAATAAATTAATAATAAATTTATTAATAAATAGATTAAAATTATTAAATAATTTTATTTATAAATATTTTAATAAGGAAGAAATTAATCTCGGGGAGTGGGGTGGGCGGAGTGGGGGAAAGAAATAAATTTTTGTATCATCTTGTGAAGATACGAAAATCGAATGACGTATGAAAATGATGAGAATTGTTTTTCTTGTTTCTTTTTGTTTGTTTGTTTGTTTGTAGAAATTAGAAAGCACAGAATAGACAAATGTCGATACGTGATACGCATATAATACATAGTAAGACTCTTGTAACAAGAGTTAAAAAAATTAATTTAAACTTTCGTCGAGAGATATATATAATAAGTGAATGACCTGTACTAAGGACATCTTTTCCTTCCTCTTTCGAGTTGATCGAACTTCTTAAGACTTCTACTTCACTTCGAAAAAGCATCGATGCATTTCGTTACGGTAGGGGTATCAAGTATCGAGCTCTCGCTTTTAACTATTGATCATTAATACCAGATTTCCGTTGTTGTTCGATGAAACGTTAGAAGTTTAATTCCTTTTGAACGGATATGCATTGTTTTTTTTTATTTTTATTTTTATTTTTATTTTTATTTTTATTTTTATTTTTATTTTTATTTTTATTTTTATTTTTCCTTTTCTTTTTCTTTTTCTTTGGGGGAAAACTTAAATATAATCGACCATCGGAAATCAATATTGAGAGGAAAATAATTGGAATAATAAATTAAAGTGATCGATAAGTAAGAATTAATTTGTGTTTGACAAATTTTGGAATTGAATATATGATTGTATATACGTTGTGCATTTGTTCGTTAATATATATATATATAATCAGGTTTTTATTGCACAACTTACAAGTTTTTTACAATGTCTTATCATTCTATCACATATAATTATCTCACATTTTTGGCATGCTCTTAACACACCCCTCGTATACCACTAATTATCACCAATCTTAAAATTATACTATCTCATTTGTTCGATAATATAATAATTGTTTAAATTAATAGAATTAAAATATTTTACAAGCTTTTACTTTAATGATCCTTTAAGTTAGAAAAGAATTCAAATATATATATATATATATATTTTTTTTTAAATTTATTACATAAGAGCTACTTAAATAATTATTTAAAAAAATGTACATTTAAATAATTTTAATCAGAGATACGTGTTGATATACTTATGTATTTGATAGTAGAAGAGGATGAAAAAAATAAAAAAGAAATAGGGTAACGGAAACGTGTGCGCTTTCACTCTGTGTAAAATTTCGACAAGGAGTTAAAATATAATCGAAAAACGAGAAGTTATACTCCAATGGGAAGTTGGAAAGATGTCCAGACCGGAGAGTTTCTTTCTGGGTCATCTTTATCGTCGATTCTTACGCTTACGTTCCGACACGAACGAAATTTCGCGATCTTCGTGTCGTCCACGCAACCAACCGTGCAAAAAGGAAAAGAACGAAGCATCTACTCGTTGTAAAATTATTCGCGAAACTGTGTCGTGTAACCGTCGTCTCTTCACGTGTTTCTCTTCAATACATTATGCATATGGGATATTTAAAAGTTATCGATTAAAAAAAAAAATATAAGAAAAGAAAAGAAAAAGATTAAAAAAAAAAGAAAACAAAAAAATAAAAGCGTAATTTAATTTCGTAATAATTAATAACCTACACTTCTGATTCCCCCGATTGAATTTATTCATTTTTCCAAGACGCGATAATTCACCTTAATTCATTCCAAATTCTTGTTACGATAATACCTTCTATTTTTTGTCTCTTTCTTTCTTTTTTTTTTCATATTAATTGAAACTTTATTTCAAATATAAGAATCGTTAATTTAATATATATGTGTAATATAAATTTAAAGAGAAAATCTTATGGGAAAGTGTGTAATGATCTAATGGCGACTATGAGTAATCATGAAATAAACAATTAACGGACTAATGGTCCGTAGATACAAGATTACTCGAGAAATATAGAAATAGAGAAGTATAGTTAGATTTTGAAAAAAAAAATAAAAAAATAATATATATATATATATATTTCCAACTCTCGTAGTTCCTTGCACTCGACATTTTGCATATATATTTCCGGTACGCGAGTTGCGAGGAATCTGGTCCTCATCAGGAAGCAATCGCTCGTACGGAGGCTGCCAAATGGTAGGCCGTTAATATCAGCGATTGCGAGTCGAACGGAAAAGAAGAAAAGAATGACAAAAAGAAGCAACGAAAAAAAGAAATAATACAGAAAAAGAAAAAAAAGGAGACAGAGAGAAAGAGAGGAATACCACACATGCATATTAAATGTTACGCTTATTCACTCACACTTATAATCATACGGAAAGAATTATGCATATTCATATGCGTTACATATATGTATGATCAATGCATTACACACAAACACACACACACACACACACACACACGTATTTATATTTAAAAAACAAAAGAAGCTCTAATTTGTGAAATAAAAATAAACACACACTCACACACATATACACACAAACGTAGAATTAATTTCATGTGTATACGATGATGATATTCAATTGAATCGAAATTTTTGTTTTTTGTTTTGTTTTGTTTTGTTTTTTGATTAAAATTTATTGTAAAAATAAATGAAGTTTGACCCTTTAGTCGGGAGGACGAAATCTTATCGAACTTTTCAAAGGAGGATCAGGAAACGTTGATCCTCGAGAAGATCGATCATTTACCGTCTCACCTGTCGATCCGTTCACACGTTCTCGAGTCCTCCTTGTTGAAATTACTCAGAAGGGGAGATCCGTTTCGTTTTCGTGTAGCTGATGAATTATTTTTGGATCTTCCCGAGGTCATTGCCATGCCATTTTTAGGCTCTCGCGTGTACCATCATCATCTTCTTCTTCTTCTTCTTCTTACCCATATTTGTTCGAACGATTACTAAGGGGAAGTAATGACTCGCTGCTTTCGAAATATTTTCCAAAGATTTCTCTCCTTTTTCTATCTATCATTTTCTATTTTTTGTTCATATACTTTAGATTTAATAATCATAAAACACTTGCAAATCGTAATTCCATATTTAAACGTAAAATAATTTTAATCTTCTAATCGTTAGTCTCCCTTCTTCTATATCTTTGGCACGTTATCAGAAATATTTCATTATACAAAAATTCATTGTATAAAAGAAAATCGTATAATTTACTCGATCCTGTACATAATTTAATACTTAAAAAAGAAAACAAAGTATACAAATTTCATTGAAAATAATTCGGGACAGTTAACAGAATAAAATATTTTTGGCACGTTACCATAAATCTTTCATTATACAAAAATCCATTGTATAAAAGAAAATAATTAAAAAAACAGAAAATCGTATAATTTACTTGATTCTGTATATAATTTAATACTTTAAAAAGAAAACAAAGTATACAAATTTCATTGAAAATAGTTTAGGACAATTAACAGAATAAAATATCTTTGGCACGTTATCAGAAATCTTTTTTTATACAAAAATCCATTGTATAAAAGAAAATAATTAAAAAAACAGAAAATCGTATAATTTACTCGATCCTGTACATAATTTAATACTTTAAAAAAACAAAGTATAAAAATTTCATTGAAAATAGTTTAGGACAATTAACAGAATGAAATATTTTTGACACGTTACCATAAATCTTTCTTTATACAAAAATCTATTGTATACAAGAAAATAATTAAAAAAACAGAAAATCGTATAATTTACTTGATCGTGTACATAATTTAATACTTTAAAAAAAAACAAAGTATACAAATTTCATTGAAAATATTTTAGGACAGTTAACAGAATGAAATATTTTTGACACGTTACCATAAATCTTTCATTATACAAAAATCTACTGTATACAAGAAAATCTCGTATAATAATTAATAGTTAACAGAACAAAATATGAACGATCACACATACACACATCAATGCATGATAATTTATAAAGTTACAACCTTACGATATATACATATATATAATAATAAAATAATAATAATTCAAAGGGGATATCGTTGAAGTAAGATAATAGTTACACGTATTGTAGCTACCGTCTCGTGTAAAACGTTAGGTTCGTCGTATCAGTTGAACGTTCGTCAACAAGTCTCCTAGATCTATAACTTATTGTATTTTTACAAAGAAGCGAAAGTGGCAGAGAGGTAAACGTGGAGGCAAGCAAGCAAGCAAGCAAGCAAGCAAGCAAGTAACCAAGCAAGCAGCAAGCAAACAGCCTTTAACTGACGGTAGCATAGTAGGTAGGTATATATTGTAAAATATATATGTATACCACAAGAAGTAAGAAGCAGCTCACAGTACAGAAACACGATAACCATAACCCGAGAGACCGACTTTCGGTACTTTATTACCACTTCGAAATGACACGTCGAATATATATCGCCTTCTTACAAATTACATTCTTCTCGAACGCGATCGATCTTTTCTTCCATTCTGACACGACATCTAGAAACACGTCTTCTTCTTTTCAAAATGAGAAGAAGGAAATAAAGAGAGAGAGAGAGAAAGGGAGAAGGAAGATAAATAAGAGCCACGATAAAGATCATTTTAGAAAGTAACTACAGAATACAACACAGTGTTATATAGATACCGAGATAATATCATTTTTGGTGATAATTAAAATATATTATATGATATTATATTTTTTGTTACTCTTAATAGCGTTGATTTCAATTCTATCGTTTTTATTTTATACATGTGGTTTTCTTTTTTAAAGAAATGATATTTAGTATCTGACAATATTTGCATGAGATTATATATCACGTTATATTTTTTTTTTGTTTTATTTCATTCATTTATTCTAGTTAGATAAATTATATTTATTTGCGCGCTTAGAGTTCAAAATAATGATTTAATGTTATATCTTTAACGCGTCCTTTTTTGAGTATTTTAATATTTCTTAATATTTTTAAACACATACCCCTGTGTGTGTATCAGTTTTATACATATTATTAATTAATAATTATTTTTATATTATTTAACTAGCAAATCAGGTTATCAAATACCTGTTCGTACGAATTAGCATTTATATAGTGTCTCCTTAATTATGTACATAATTTATCACGTCAATTAACGCATTAACTTCTTTATTTAAAATAAAAGCTCGAATGGAAGTTACAGTTTGGATTTTTTTTTCTCTGACTCTTGGGCTCGATCATAAAGTTGTCACCCATTTGATAAGCCTCAAAAAAAAGAATGAAAAAAAAAAGAAATGTCTTCTTCTTTTGTATCTCCCCTTATTTCTCCGTATCTTCCGGTTTAGAACGATGCAATCGGTTCAACGATCGTTAACCGATCATATTTTCATATCGTACAATTCAATTGATCTATTCAAACTTCAGATAAACAAACTGCTTGCACACGTTTTTTATTTCGATCAATAAGCGAATAATCTTCGACGCAATCGGTCGATATTTAGTTGAAAAACAAAATTATGCGATAATAAAAATAAGTGAATAGAGGTAAAAGAAAAGAAAAATGATTGGAAAAATATTATCCGAGGCAATTTCTTTGATTCTTTCTTCCGGTATAAAACGTGCGATCCGGTTAAACGATCGTTTTACGATCGATCTTACAACATAATTCGACGTTACGGTAATCGATCGGCTTTCTGAGGTAGAAACGCGTGCCGCCGTTAGTCAGACGATCGGTTTCAGATCGGTAAGGAAAAACGTAACACCGGCAGGCGCCAAGTTAAAAGGCGCTACGCGAACGCCATTTCCACCTTTCGATTTTGCACGTGCTATCGATTAGTCGTTCCTTCTTTCTCCCTCTCTTTCTCTTTCTTTCTCTGTTTTACTCTTATCGATCGCGTTTACGTTGTATCGATAGATCCCTAGATTTATCTATCTATCTATCTATCTATCTATCTATCTATCTATCTATCTATCTATCTATCTATCTATTTATTTTTCAACTATCTATCTATTTATCTTCGAAATTATCTTTGTTCTTTTTTTCTAACGTTCCTTTTTCTTTTTTTTTCCTCATTATTTCATAACGATCAAGATAAAAGCAAGATTGCAAGTATCTAAGTAGCAGATACATTTACCCTTTACTTCCGCAAGAAGAAATTGTTCTCCTCTTTGCCCTTTCATCTTCGGATTCTTCTTGGGTTTTTTATTTCCTTTTCTTTTTTTTTTTATTAATTTTATATTTTCTATCAATTGATTCTAAACACGGAAGGAACACTCCTCTTCGTGTTTTACGATTTTATATAGATGCTGTTCATTATTATATATTATATTAGTCTTGAAATTAACCAATGGGTAATATCTTAAAGATCTTATTACTGTCAGCTTATTTAATAACTATGACTATGACTATGTGTAATATAATGTAATTATTAGTTATATAAAGGATATTGGTATATTAGTTATTAGAAGCTATTTTGTTTAATTTTTTTTTTTTTATTCTAAAACAGTAAAAAAAAACAATCAACCGTATGAAAGGAGAATAATTACTTTTTACTCGGCATGCTATTTATATTTATAAGTTTCAACATATTTTTAGCTCAGAGAAAAGGAAATCTACAATAGGAAATAGCTAAGAAAATAATCATATTTGTTAAATTACATATAATTATAATTTCACATTTTTATATTAATACCGTGTTAATTATATATATCAGGTTGTTCGGAAAGTGATTTCGCTTTTACCAATAACAAATGAAGAAAAATAAAAAATAAAAAGACGATTTGTAATATTACTTTCTTAACAATCCAAACTATGGATTATTTCTTTTTTCTTTTTTATTACAATATCGGTTTTTTTATGTTGTTGTTGTTGTTGTTGTTGTTGTAGAATCGTCGACAAATCTATTCGAACGTGAAAGCCGATACGCGTAGATCAAGATCTCTTAAGGGGGACATTTCGAAGGAATATTTTTTACTCATGGATTTGCCCCCTACGCACGATCGAGATCGTGATTTTTAATCTACCTAGCCACATAATAAATCTGGTATATATCCGATGGCTATAGGAAGATCCTGGAATAACGTAAGATCCGAAGGGAGTAAGATCGAAACGATCGAGGGAGAAGATCTTTATCCTATACGATTCGTGGAACGATAGAAGCAGATCTTATCGATCGGTCTATGATATTACGATCGTTTAATAAATCGTCTCACGTGAAAATAATTCTCGATTTAAATTACAAAAAATAATAGAATTTTATGAAATAAGAACAAGAAAAATATTTCGTCTCTATTATTTTTGCGATTTTATTAATTATATATTATATATTTTTTATTTTATTTCTATATATAGAATAGAATAGAATATTTAGATGATATATATATATTATTATTATTATTATTATTTATTTTTTATTATTATTATTATTAACTTTTGTATCGATTATTAAACCTTCGTGCAAGAATAATTATTTGATATATATCGTTATTAATTTTATTATTATTATTATAAATTAATTATCTCTTCCAAATGATTATTATTTTAATATATATTGTTTAAATATAATTTTGCAGAACAAATTTCTATATATACATCATCCAAATATAAATATTTCATATCATTCTTATTTTTAACTTTTGTATCGATTATTAAACATTGTATCAATTATTAATATATATCGTTATTAATTTTATTATTATTATTATAAATTAATTATCTCTTCCAAATGATTATTATTTTAATATATATATATTTTTTAAATATAATTTCGCTGAACAATTTAGATTCTTCCTCCTACTTCTCTATCACGTAATCTCTATCAATCATAAGAAAATATTTTTAAAGGAAAATAAGACAAAAAAAAAGAAAAATTGTAAAAAAGATGTAACTATATATAGAATAGATAAGATTATCTTTCAGAAAGAGAGAGAGAGAGAGAGATCGCTGTTAACTTTCTTATTTAAGAGACTACTCGAGCTGACTTCGACTGAAAGACTTTACTAAGAATGAAAAATTCGCGGTAACGATCACTCTCATAGCGACCTGTTATTACTCGGTAATAGTGTTAACTGCTTTAACGGTGATGGCGCCTTCCATTACGCGTATATGCACTTACACATGTGCACATTGTAACGCAACTACCGTGTAAAAGAGCGAAAGGCCTCGCGGTGAGAAAAGGAGACCAAGAAAAATCATTGGCTAAGTTCGTATTCGCTTTCAAAAGGAGACCGACACTTGAGATTTTCCTAGGTGATAAAGAAAATTGCTGAAAATTGTTGGCTCCAGTTTGAATCGGAACAACGTTTAAAAATAATCTAACAAAACGAAAACTTTTCAACATTTTATACTTCTTCCCTTTTTTCCTCTTTTCTTTTTTTCCTTTTTTCTTTTTCCCTCCGTTTTACCGATACCAAGCATGCGAGTCGTTTATAAGTTTGAACTTCTTTAACAGCTTTGAAAATTAGGCTTGCGTATTTGTTAATTGTTTATGGTATACCATAATATTGTTTATTACATGCATAATTATTGTTTCCTAACTTTTTATTGTAGAATTTTATTAAAATTATTCTCACGTATATGTGTGTGTGTGTGTGTCTATTCATAATTATGAAAGTAATCTTATTCAAGGATCTCAATTGATCACTTTTGCGTTACTTCGATCTACATTATAGTAACGTGGAAGTATTAACAAAAAAGAAAAAAAAAAGAGAAAAAATAAATACATGAATGTATATGACTTAGGTTACTTTCATAATCATCAGCTCATATACATCGTATATACATAGAATACCACATTGCACATGTAATTATACCCCGTTTGATAAGCAAATTGTATTTCTTCATTAACTCATTTTTACAATCTATAATTGTGCATTATGCATGTAACTGTATACACCACATTATACAATTATATTTTTACTTATGTATAAATAAATTGTAAATATATATATATATATATTCGTTTTATTAATTACTTTTTACAAGCTATTATTAAATTCACCAGAATAATATTTATAAATATATACATACGTGAAACATTATTTGATGAACGTTTGATAAGAAAATTGTATAATTTCTTCATTTTCGCAATATAATTTCCGCGATAAGAGATCTTTCTCACTTTGGATATTTATATTTTTTATTACCTTACATTATTGCCACACTTTTCTCGTCGTATCGTTTTTCCGTTACGTTAGACACCGTTGTAGAAAAAAAAAAAGAAAAAAAGTTACATATACTTTACGAGGTGTTTTTAATTTGAGAACGCGTACACCTCTAATGATCTCCAGCCCCTCCCCTCAGCCCCAACCCTCGCCACCCAGTTTCCACGTATTGATTTAAAAACGATATTTCGATAATTTTGTTGTTTTGTTTCGTTTCAAACCTCACTTTCCTTCCTTCCATCCTTCTGCTTACGCTTATGCTCAACTTGTCGTACATTTGTACCGTTTTTACGGTAAAAAAAAAGAAAAAAAGAAAAAAAAAGGGGAACGTAAACGTAAACGTTAAGCGCATTCTTTGTGTACGATTTCAATTTCACCATACGACGTCCTCGTTACGTATTGCATCCTATGGCCTTCGTAAAGATAAGACGACGGTTCCTCCCAGTGAAAGTTATTAAAACCTTGCCAACGGCTGATATATGCTGTTAGACGAGAATTCGATCGTTGATTTAACGACGTCCTTCCTGTTTCGGATAAAGAACACTGGTGGCAACGAGGAGAATAAAAAAAAAGAAAAAGAAAATAAAAGAAGATACGCAAGTAGATAAAAAGAAAAAAAAACCAAAACCAAAACCAAAACGAAAAAAAATCCAAATGCATTCGGCAATGCCCAGCCCCCTAACCCCACCCCATTCCACCCACTGCAATATCGATCGAAAATCTACAGGATGTTTCAAAATATTTGAACACGTGTTAAACGGGATTGTTTATATTGTTAATAATAAATTGTTAAAAATAAGGAAGAAAATAAGGGTAAAATATGTTCACACGATCGTATTAATTCGATGAGATTTTTATCTTAACGTATATAAAATTATCTCTTTGAAATTGTGTTCATATGTTTTGAGACACCCTAAGTAATACGCGTATATATTTCTACATATTTTTTCATCGATAAAAGTATAATGAAGATGGGAGTAAAAAAAAAAGAAAAGAAGATATAGTTAGTTGAATTTCGAATTATTAATTAAGCTCGTTTTATAGAATTATTATTATTATTATTATTATGATTATTTTTTGTCTCTTATCAGAGTTATAAACACACATTTAAATAAATGTTTACAATCCTTTTTACGTTTGATCGTCGAATTTGGTAAAATATTTTTCAGATAAGTTTCTGCAACTCGGTGAAACTTTCTTGGGAAAGATCTTCTTTTATAATTATTCGACTATTATAATAAGTATAATTTATTAAAACGTATATTATAAAGAATACAAAAAAATAGAAATTTATATTCGTCAAAAGCTAACTGTTCCTTCGATAATTTCTATTATCAAACCTGTCATCATTTAACATAATTTTAGTTGTTATTTTTTTTTGTTTCGAAAAAATGATTAAAAAAACGATAATTAAATATTCAATATTCGTTACTTGAAATATAACATTTTTAAGAAGATAATACAACATCTTAATAAAATCTATAATAATCTAAAAATAATCTTCTTAAAAAAATCTATATGATAAATCAATCGAATTTCTTTTTAATAAAAAAATCATATTCCAACAGAATGTTTTTTTTTTTTAACAAACCTATCGAGATTTTTAAGAAAAAGAAGCTGATTCGGCTAGTAGTATTGTTCCAAGTATAAAATTCTCAGAGATCCGTTTGGTACACTGAGTAATATGAGGAGGAAGAGGATGGGAAGGGTGAGGGGGGTGGGTGGGAGGGAGGAGGAGGAAAGGATCGCTCCTGGCGCCACGTTATCGTAATCACCATGGACTTCCTGGTACGGCAATCGAGACGACAAGCGAGAAAGGACACGAATCCAAAGGCGTTCCTGGAATGTCCAACGTGCATCATTTCTCTTTCTCTTTAAACTTCACATATGCAAGTAAGCTGGATTGTGGCTGACGTCAGCTTGTCGACCTGGCAATTCGATCCGGTTGGAAATGCGCACACTCTTTATAAGTATTAAATATTATTTATATTTATTTTTCTCATATTTATATTTATTTTGTTCTTTTGTGTGGACTTTTTCAAATCATCCACCGAGATATCTTAATTGAGGATTTTTTTTTGAACCAAAAAAAGATATCTTTTTTTTCATTTTGTTATAACTTAAACTACGATATCTCCGATTTTAGGACGATTAAAATTAGTTAGAAATAAATTATATATATATAATAACAAAAATAATTAAATAATATATATTTAAATATATATAATTATTATAATGGGAAATAAAATTGAAGGATAATTCGTAATGAATTTCTTTAGAAACGATACGGTATCCGTGAATTAGAATTCTTGAAATATTTCATCCTATACCAAGAGTAATTCGCGTTTATGCAAAATGTTCACTTATGCGAACAAATTCAATTATCGATAATGGCGTTACGTAATTTCTAATTACGTGTTCATCTTAGAGACCGGTCGTGATTAGAACTTAGAGAACGTAGCGAATTATTTTCCCGACTGGAATATACACGTTCTTAGTTTGTGTAGTACCAAGATTAAAGGATTACGTGTCTCATTATAGAATGATTTTCGTGAACGTAAACGTCGTGGGAATAAAAAGTCTTTATTTTCAAAAGGATTCAAAATAACTCTCACACGTGCATTTATCCTATACGCGTAAGTACGAGCAAACTGTAAGATAAAAGAAAAAATATACAAAAAAAAAAAAGATAAAAGAAAGAAAGAAAGAAAGAAAGAAAAAAAAAGGAAAAGAGTAAAAGCAGTGAAATCGTGTAAACGCACACGTAACTTACACGTTGTTAAATATATTTACGTACTATCCCACGATCATTATAGATAAATCTAAGAAAGTGATTTAGTTCGTAAGAAGTGAATCTTTGTTTCAACCAATTTAGGATAATTGATTATTTTAATCGTATTTTCTGATTGGCTCGTTAATTTAGTTGGTCAGTTATCGAGATTTCAACTTTCTCTGATTATCGATCCATTCGTCTTTTATTAGTAACTCTGTAAACAAAATTTGATTTCAACAAAAATTCATACAAAATTTGTTAAATATTATTTTAATATACAAATATTATAATTATTTCCAATCTAAATTGTCATTTGACTGATTCCTATTTCTTTTATTACTTTTAAAAAATCCTCCCTTTTTTTTTTTTGGTTGCTAATCCAATATTTTACAGAATTATAAATACACATAGATATATTATTGTTATGCAATAAGACATAGTAACACGTATATCGTATTTTAAGCTCTCATTGAAGGTTATAAAGATTGAAAAAAGCTGCAAGAAAAACCGGAAATACGACTGGTTGTTTTATTTTAACGAATCTTTCCTCCTACTTTTATTCAACGAGAAAAATCTAAGGTACTTCTAGGGCAATTAAACGTTAAATTATTGCGTGGATTAGTGGAAAAACGGCTGGCTGGTGTCATCCAAGAATCGAATGAAATAACTTTTATTTATTTTTTATTTTTTATTTTCTTCGACTCGACTTAATGGAAAGTGAAAAGTCATAAAGTTGGAATGGGCCGAACAGGAAGCTGGAAGGGTCATCGTCAATACTAATATTTTTTTCTTTTTTTTTTCTTACCATAAGCTAATTTATTTTATAGTTTTCAACTAAGTCTAATCGATTTTCTTCGGATTTTCTCGATAATTCCACGAATATTTAAGAATTCTCACAAAATGTAATTAACAATTATGTTTTTGAATAGAATGAAAAAGAAAATAAAAATAAAAAAAATAAAAAAAAGAAGGTTCAATTAATTTTCCATCAAAAATTTCAAGACTCTTATCAACGAAGATTTGCACACTTACAATTAGATTAAATAATTACGTTTATATATATATATTTAAATATGCGAATAAACAAACAAAAACTATCAAGTTACATTTTGTAAATATATTTAATTAACGTTTTCACCCATGAATGACATAAGTTCGTTGCATTTCACTTTGGAAAGTCTTAGGGAAGACGAAACATGGGCTCACGCATTCGAGAGGATTAGCTATCGTTACCACGTTAATAAATACCATCGCTAATGTCACAATTAGATATTAGAGGATTCCACGTTCCACTTACATGTAGAGGAGATCGTCCAGATGGCCAATCGGATTCGATTTCAAACTACGTGAAAGTTCTCTGTCGGAAATAGAGACTACGAAATTGGATCGAACGATTTGGAATATTTACTAGAAACTCAAAGGATCATTTCTACGGATAGGAAAGTTGAACGTGTCCAATTTGATATTAATGAATGTTAATGAGCATTTGAAGTAGGTTCTATGCAAGGATATTCAATCTATTTTTTTCTTTTTGTTCTCTCTTTAATTTATTACATTTTTTTACTTTTATACGAACTTGTTATAAACACGAAATTACATAGATACGAAATGAGTGCATATTGTAATTAAGAAAAAATAGGTCAAATTTATACTTTTTATGCGATTCCGTTGTAAAGTATATACGAAAATAAAAAAGATTAATAATAATCGAACAAATTGGTAACTAATTAGCACTGATATTATGTTAATAAGTTTTTTTTTTGTTATAGCAATGATTCTCGTGAACGTAAAATAAAAAAAAAACACACACACAAATGTATGAATTACGCATAAAGTTTGATATAATTGATAGAACGCATGGTAGATAGGTAACGTTGATTGTTCAGTAATTTGACGTTTATTACGAAACGAGTATGTTTGATACACACTGGCAAACGTGCTGTCATTCCAATCGAGATGAACCGTCGAGTGAAGTGAAAATGGTTGACAGCTGGCGGCCCTGACTTCCGATCAACTACGTCGATCTCTCATGCATTATCTCTATGACCGTGTACCGAGATACTCGTGTAAAGCTTAGACGACTTCCGGCTTAATCTCCGCTCGTTTTATATCTTACACGAGAGAATTATATACTACTACTATTACTACCTACACATGCTAATATCTTCAATTATTATTCGTTATTTAAATCTCATGGGTTGCGCGTTATAATAGAATTTTTTTTTTGTTTTTTTTTGGGGGTGGGGGAAATTAAGTACACGTGCATACATACATATATATATATATATACATATATATGTGCGTGGTGTTTGCGTATTGTACGCTACTAACAAATTAAATTTAATTATGTGAAGATTATATAATGTGCTATTTTAGATTTAATAATTAGAATAATGATTAATTTTTTAAGCCGAATTTTTATAATACATATTTTGTTAGATAATATGATCAATCGATTTTTCACGATATAGATAAATAAAAAATAATAAATAAAATAAAATTGTGTATATATATGCGTATTTTGTTTTTTCTCTTAAATTTTCTTTGAAATTTTCATATACGTCTGTCACGCGTGTCCTTAATTTTCTGTATTAATTATGAACATTTTTTATAATCCTATATTTGGAAGAGACAAAGACAAATACTCGAGAAGAAGTCGACAGTAAATTATTTATTCTCGATTCGAGTATACAGTTTTCACCGTTTAATTAATTATTTCACGGCAAAGGTTCCTACATCTTTCTCGAGAAACGTGTGGGTGGGAAGATCGAGAGAATCCCAACGCGAACGTTAATCATCCCATTCATCGATCCTGCAAAGATCGATGGCACCATGACACCATATATGTATATATGCATATATAAATATGTATGTGTATGTATAAGTTCACGTAAGTTCACACTGACCTCTCCATTCTTTAAAGGTTGCTTCGACCGGTTGAGAAAAATGATTTCGCGATGATGGTAAAAAAAAAAAAAATTAAGAAAAAACATTTAATTCAAGTTTTCAAGTACTCTATGACAAACTTAATAATATATATAATTGTTTAAAAGATATTAATAAAATAATAAAATAATAATAATTCATAAAACGCGAGATAATGGAAGATACTATAAATGAATTATTCGAATAATCAAATGGTTTGTTAATTGACAATCCAAAAATTGTCTTTTATTTATTATCAAGTTTTAATATTTTTTGTATCGTATATATATAAAATATTATTTTAATTATGACCGTATTTATTTGATTATCTCGTACGCATATATTATACGTAAAATGAGCGTACAAACCAATTTCTACCATAATTTATTTGTTTTTCAAACTATTTCTCGCGCGTGGAAGAAGTAACGAAGGAACGCGGATGTGTCGCGGAATGAAAATAACTCGGAGAATCCTCTTTCACTCTTTGTTTCCCTTTTTTTATTAAATTTTTATTTATTTCGTTATTTACTTAGGTGGCCTCGACAATCGTATTTAATTGTCGCGAATGAAAGGACATTAAATGTAAGATCGCCTTGATCGTCGTCGTTGTATGGTTGTCGCGTTGTCGTCTTCATTGTCAGATATGGTAGTCTTACTAGGTCCTTGAAAAAGAAAGGAAAGACAAGCATCTTTCAGAAGAAAGTGTACCTATGGTGTACAGTGTCCTGAAATTACCTTGACTGGCTTAACTACACATGTGCATGGAATTTCAAGGCTTTTTTTTTATATTACATTGGAGGGATGTTTAATGTTCTACGAATGTCATCATTTATGTTATACCAAGGTGCGCCAAACATTTCACGAAGATTTTTAGATCGTAAATTTTACACATTATGTATAAAATCGAGTAAATTAACGCGAGGAAAATTTGAAGAGCAAACAAAATGTGCATTAATTAATTGCAGTGTTAATAAAATGAATTAAACCAGAGATAAAAAGATCTATCCTGTTACTAATAAAATATGCAATAGAATATACAGTTTTTCACGAATCATTCCAAAAAAGGAATTTCTCATGTGTTCGTCAATAATTGATTGAAATCATTACAACCAGTAGTTCGTGTCGATTAGGATCTTTCATCCTCGACATGATTGAGCACTGGAGGGATTTTAAATTTGTTCACTCACTGAATAAGAAGTTCTACGATGGCTCCAAAACACTCCTACTTCGTAGCAAGTATAGCAAATTTGAAAAGGAAGACAATCTGTGGTCATGTCTGTAAAATAAAATAGAACAAAACGATAAGTTATCTATAATATGATCCAAAATCATATCAAATAAAATCGAATAAAATGTTAATAAAAATGAATACTTACACTGCATTCCCATGGGATGAAGCTTAGTGGCACCATGGTGATGCATTTCGCGTGAATCTAATAACGCGTTATTAACGAAAATAAGAAACTATAGATGAGTTTCTTATCGCGAAACCGAAATTTAATTATACGACGAACAACACTGACTCTAATTCGCGTTTGATTTTAATTTATTATATGACCCGATCACTGATTTTACAACTACTTTCAAAGACTGCTTTGCACGCAGTCAATGCAAGTACAAAAATTACACACTTTATTTGAAATCTTCATTGATGCACTGATTCTCTAATACGCGAACAGTCTGTACGACTGTTTATAGATAAAAATACAACTTTAAACTCGAACAAATTCTAATGCAATTCATTGCTTTGGTCGCAGTGTTAATTTATATATAAATTTTTACAAATAATTCGCGGAAACGCGATAGAATTGAAATTAACGAACGAACGTGCTTCTATCCGTGATTTTAATTATATCTAAACGATCAAACACTCCCGTGCATTGCATCGCGCACGATTGCAATCTGAAACATAAATAAAAAACAATACTATTAATATCATTATTATAAGTTAAAACTATTGAAATTTTGGTGGAATTATTTAATACAAAAAAATACTTACTTCGAGTCTTCATTGATAAATGCACGATGGGTCTCCTACCCTTAGGATGACGATGAGCACACGTTTAAACCGAATATAAGAAACTTTCCGAGTTTCTTTACCCGAAAAGAACGAAACTTTTACATACGGCGAACAACACTGATTCTAATTTCCAAATTTTTTAATATTTTATTTTAACGATACCAACACACGAATACTTCATTGCCTACGCGCACGATTGCAATGATGTTCTGAAACAGAAAAAGAAAAAGAACAATTAATATCATTGTCGTTATAAAAAAAACTATTAAAATTATCATAGAAATGTTTGATAGAAAAACATACTTACTTTTAGTCTTCAGTGATGATTGCAGGATGGGTATCCTACCCTTAGGATGACGACGAATAAAATAAAATAAAATAAAAAATCTGAAAAGCTGAAACATACTAAAAATTATGAGTTATATTATTATTAAAAATAATATGCAAATTCAAACAATATCAATCTCACTATTTGTATGTAATTGTACACAAAGTATGTAATGTTATTAAAAATTGTTAATTAAAATTTTTATAGTTGTTTAAATAAGACAATAACTGTAACTAACACTCAACTAAGAGTATTCTAAAAAGTAAATCTATTTTTTTACCATACTTAATAGTGAGAATGACTTTTTATAATATTAAATTTCACCGTGATAAAGATAGAAGTAAAATTATTAGATAATTTAATACGTCGTCACTTTTGTATGTCTTCACTTGTCGAAGGCCGGAAGGAGAATGAGATACGTTGCTGTTTATCCTTGAGAGTGTCGAATGTTCGACCGTTTTTGTTTTGTTTTCGGCTCGAGAATACCTGCGAATATATATACACATTTATATCTATCTGTACGTTAATTGTTTTGTTTTCTTATTCTCTTTCTCTCTCTCTCTCTCTCTCATTCTCTTTCTCACTTTTTCTGTAGCATTTTTATGTCAGATACACTTATAAAAATAATAACGTTTACCTCGATGAATTTGAAGACAAAAAAAGGAAATACAATTGTAAGGGTAGGTATATGTATTCTTGCTGTATTCTCCCAATGCTTGGAAACCTAAAAAAAAACGTTAAAAAAATAATATTATATTAGTACAACATAAAGAAACTCAAATATGTATGAATGTGTACGAGTTATCTAGGTTATGTATACATACCTGTATATATGTATATGTGACCAAAATCAAATTTAGTATAAAATACGATAATGATGAAAAATAATCTATTAATGCATTATTAGAGCATCATTAGAAATGGAAGTAAGTATCGATTCCGTGAAAATAAACTGGAAATTAGAAAAAAAAGTAACATTGGTGAGATTTGGTGCGAAGCCGAGTAACATTGATGATTATATTTTCACGGATATCTTTCGAATTGTTTAATATTTCGTTTTAAAAACACTCACGTATAACACTCACATGCTTGTAGTTATCGTTTGATATATATATAGAAAGGTGTACGTTAGAAAATATTTTTTAATTACCTGTATATAACGGGACGACAAAACTTGCGTGCGATCTCCAGCACCGACGCCGCGAAAAGAAAGAAGGAAAATTAGTAAAGAGCGCCTTGTTTTTTTCTCGCGCATATCTTTTTTATAAATAAAAAGTTTTAAGCAAGACATATAAACAACATTTAACAAAAAAACTTTAACAGAGTACAATGACTCAATATAACGGTGGATTTCGAGGAAAACAGTGCATTAATCTTATTTTTTCGTACTTTTAGACAACAATAGACACTTTTATCGATTAATAAAGAATTATTTTAATATTCTAATACACTTAACTTATATTACAAAAAAGTTTTACCCTCGAAGTCATCATTGCGCAGGAGCGTTAAAAAATGACATAAAAATGATAAAAATGCTAAAATCAAAGCGTTATAATCTTAAATTTTATTAATTAGATACATTATTCCCTTTATACACATGCGTAACGTTCGGAAAGTCATATAAACAACTTTCAATAAAAGTAATTTTCTAGAGGACAATCACTCAGTCCAACGGCGAATTTCGAAGAGAACGGTTGACAGAACATATACTCCGAGCTTTTAAACAACAATAAACATTTCTATCGATTAATTAATAATTATTTTAATACACTAACACACTCTACTTGTATTTAAGATTTTTTAAACACATATGCATTGGTTTAAACATTACATACCTATTAACGTACTTTGAATATTAAATAAATTCGATCTGATGATTTACTAGATGAAAATTTTACCCCACCTCCTCGAAGTCGTCACTGCGCAAGAACATTAAAATAAATATACATTTATTCAAAGAATTACATAAAAATGATAAAACTACTAAAATAAGAACGTTATAATCTTAAATTTTATTGATTAAGTAGATTATTTCTTTTATACACATGTGTCGTTCGGAAAGTCACATAAACATCTTTTAATAAAAGAATTTTCATAAAAGAGAAAGTGCCAGTTTCAAGGTGAATTTCGAGGAAGACGGTTGACAGAACATATACTCCGAGCTTTTTAACAACAATAGACATTTCTATTGATTAATTTACAATCATTTTAATGAACTAATGCAGTTTTCTTATATTACAGCTAAATTTTATCCTCGAAGTCATCACTGCACAGGAGCGTTAAAAAATGACATAAAAATGATAAAAATGCTAGAATCAAAGCGTTATAATCTTAAATTTTATTGATTAGATACATTATTCCCTTTATACACATGCGTAACGTTCGGAAAGTCATATAAACAACTTTCAATAAAAGTAATTTATATAGAGGACAAAGGCCCAGTCTGAAGGGGAGTTTCGAAGAGGACGGAGCTCCGAACATATACTCCGTGCTTTTTAACAACAATAGACACTTCTATCGATTAATTAACAATTATTTTATTATTATAATGTACTCTTTTTATATTTCAGATATTTTCAATACATATCTACTGGTTTAAACATTACATACATATTAACGTACTTTCAATAGAAATAATTTTAATATATTTTTATTTTATGTTCCTTTAGATGACTTTTTTACACTTAATTTCGTTACTGTGCCAATACATAAACATAAAATTTACCGATTACTTATACTGTTTTTTTAATCAATTTTCTGCTAGACTTCGACATGTAATTGTATTACTGGCGAATAGATGAAATTCTTTGGGTAAGCACTAAAAGTGATGTTCCTTAAAAAACGTTCTCTCTCTCTCTCTCTGTCTCTCTCTCTCTCTCTCTCTCATTCTCTCGGTTATATTATTTTATTTTCTTTAAACTATATTCGGATGTGGACATCTTTAGGATGCACATCCCTCGTGGGTCTTCGGAAGCGGTTACCTCCTCGTGGTTAGACCCGGGCAATGGTATTTTACTTTCAGTATAATGTTTAACATATTTTATATGCTAAACATTCCATTGCAAGTAAAATCCAGCTAAAGACCGCTTAACATAAACATTATAATTGTAATTAGTTTCTTTCATTTTCCTAATTAATATCATATCAAAATTCATTTTATTGTTTTCCCTTTAATACTCCCTTCATATTATATTTCACATTAAAATACTCGATTTATTTTATAGGAACACTAATCTTGTGCATTCTTTCAGCCGTTTTTGACGTGCAGTGCGGTCGGTAAAGTACGTCTCGGTCCCGTTCGTGTTCGCGTTCGCATTCGCGATAAAAAACTTTTTTATAGTTTTTTATTTTCGTTACCGTCCACCCATCGTCATCCTAAGTGTAGGAGACCCATCGGGCATTCATCACTGAAGATTAAAAGTAAGTATAATTTTTCTATGAAACATTTTCTATGATAAATTTTCAATAGTTTTCGATTACGACGAAGATATTAATCGTTCCTTTTCATTTTCTGTTTCAGAACATCATTGCAATCGAGCGCGTAGGCAATGAGGTACTCGAGTGTTTGCATCGTTAAACAAAAATCGGAAATTTTTCGGGTAAAGAAACTCCGAAAGTTTCTTTTATTCGGTTTATACGTGTGCCATCGTCATCCTAAGGGTAGGAGACCCATCGGGCATTCATCACTGAAGATAAAAGGTAAATTAATTTTTATATTAAATATTTCTTTAATAATTACTTATAATTTTTAAACGATAACAATGATACTAATCGTTTTGTTTTTTCTTTTTCTTTTTCCAGAAGGCTAAGTGTTTGTGTTAGTGTTTGAACTGCGTGCAATGCAGTTGTAAAAATTAGAATCAGTGTCGTGGTCGCGATAAGAAACACGTAAGTTTCTGATTTTAGTTGGAACCGTCTACGGCATCGTCATCTTAAGGGTAGGAGACCCATCGGGCATTCATCAATCAAGATAGAAAGTAAATTCATTTTTCTATTAAACATTTCTTTAATAATTACTTGTAATTTTTAAATGGTAACAATGATACTAATAGTTTTCTTATTTTCTTCTTTACAGAAAGGTAAGCAAGTGTTGGTGTTTGATTTTTGAACTGCGCGCAATGCAGTTGCAAAAAATTAGAGTCAGTATTTGTGCGAATAATTAAAAAGTACAATTTTTATCGCGAAGGAGAGTCATGTTTGTTCGAATTATTAAAATACAATTTTTATCGCGAAGTAGAGTCGTGTTTGTTCGAATAATTAAAATACAATTTTTATCGCGAAGTAGAGTCATGTTCGTACGATAATTAAAATAAAATTTTTATCGCGAAGTAGAGTCATGTTTGTTCGAATAATTAAAATACAATTTTGATCGCGAAGTAGAGTCAGTGCATTCGGTCATCGTCACCCTAAGGGTAGGAGACCCGTCGTGCATTCATCAATGAAGATTAGAAGTAAGTATACTTTTTATGAAACATTTTCTATGATAAATTTTCAATAGTTTTTGATTAGGACGACGATATTAATCGTTCTTTTTCATTTTCTGTTTCAGAACATCATTGCAATTCGTGCGCGAAGCAATGTAACGGGAGTGTTTGATCGTTTATAATTATAATTTAAAATACGGATTAGAAGCACGATCGTTCGTTAATTAAAATTCGGTCGCGTTTCGCGTTCGTGTTCGCGTTCGCGTTATTTTTGAGATTTATATATTCAATTAACTGCGAGCAATGCAGTTAATTGCAATAGAGTTTGTTCGTATAAAATTATAGTTTTTTAATTTTAAAACAGTCGTACAGACTGTTCGCGAAGTAGAGTCAGTGAAGTGCATCAGTGAAGTGCATCAGTGAAGTGACCGCCTATCGGAAGTGAAATTTTTGTGTTTGCATTGACTGCGTGCAATGCAGTCTTTGAATTAGATTGTAGAATCAGTGTTTGTACGAATAATTAAAGTAACATTTTAATCGCGAAGTAGAGTCAGTGACCGGACGTAAATTAAATTCAAATCGTATCGCGTATGTAGATTCAGTGTTGTTCGCCGTTTAAGAAAAATTTCGGTTTCGCGATAAGAAACTCTTTTATAGTTTCTTATATTCGTTTACCGCGATATTAGAGTCACGGGAGTGCGAGGAAAAGTGCATCGAGGAATTCTCCGATGGGTCTGGTGGACGAGGGATGCAGCTGGACCATTTGCTACGAAGTAGGAGTGTTTTGGAGCCACCGCAGAACTTCTAATGCTATCTGTTCATATTGCATACATGTGTCATTTTATTTTAAAATGCAACATATATGTAATATAACAGTTAGCAAGTCGTGAGTTAAAATTTAAAGTCCCTCCGGTGCTCAATCATGCCGAGGATGAAAGGTCTCAATCGGCACGAGTTACTGGTTGTAATTATTTTAAAAAATTATTGACGAGCATATGAGTTATTCCAAACAAGGATTATTCCTTTTTTGAAATTGCTCATGAAAATTGTATATTTTATTGTATGTTATATTATTAGTTCAGGATAGGTCTTCTTGTCTCATCGGTTAAATTCACATTTAATTAACAGTGCAATTAATTAATGCACTTTTTTTTTCTATTACGTGTTTCGTTCGCGTTTAGTAGTGGTGAAATCGAGTATTAATTTACTCGATTTCGTCTAATAAAGCATGTAATAAATGTCTTACATGCATTGCTTCGTACTTAGTTTATTTAATCGCGATTATATTTTTCAATATAATAAAAAAATGAGCAAGAAGACAAACCCATTCGCGACGGATAGACTCTGGCTGTTATATGGTGGCTCAAAGCCCAGTTCTTTCATTAGAACAGCCATTTAACAAAGAGTCGTCCGAGATTTTTATTATTTTTTTAAATTCTTAAAATCTTTTTAACGTAATTAGAAATGACTTGTATAGTCATAGCCCGCTTAGATTTATTTGAAAACATTTTATTATATTAATCAATTTTAGTTTAGGCTTTTCAGCATCTAATTTACTAATCCCCGTTTCTCCCCCCTATACTTTCTACGTTCTCATTTATGCGTGTGCCCAGGTGTTACACGTATGGGTGAGAAACGGTTAGTATAGGTTTTTAGTTTTAAGTTTTTCCCCCTATTGGCGTCTGTCATTGTGCTAGTGATTGCACGGTGTACATTGCACATGTGTGTGCGGTTAGGAATGTGCATTGTACATCGTTTCGCGATACGTAATACCGCGCTTATTATTTTTTAAAGTTATTGAATAAAAATAACTTGTAGAGTCACGCGTACGATACGAAATTTTCTTTTTTAACAATCGTTTTGCATAGTAGAGTTTACTGCATTTATTTGCGGAAACTATGATATACTCGTATATAACTAGTATGCAATATATACTAGTTTATACTTGTATTTTTGCATTAGTCATTTATGCAATAATCACTAGCCTTGACAGACGATTACAGCAATTGGTACGTACTCCCATAAATTTAGAAAACGCGTTTGAACTAGGGTGTCGGAGGTGCCCCGGGGCATGCTCTCTAGTTTAGGCTTTTGCACCCTGGTGGTATGTGTGAGAACCGTGGAGTGAGTGGATGGGTATGCATGTGTATTTTTTTGAGCGAATGTGAAACTTCAATTATAAGTAGGTAGGACCCCGGAATGGCACGTGGCATACTTGCACTTTTCAGTGCGAGTCCCCACCTCCGGGTTTTATACGGAATTGTCACAAAATTATATCTTTTTATTTTATCTTACTTGTCTTGTAAATTTTTTTGTGACAATTCTGTAATATGTATTATGTATCATGATTCAAAGGGATTTGCAACCATTTAAGAAATTTATTTCTATTTCGACTCTATCTCGTTCGAGATAGAATCGAAATCATCCGCAAAACCTTTGATGAATTGATACTTAGTTTTAAGTATTATAATAGCACTTCGCACTATCGCGATTTAATCTTAGAAATGTTTCATATAATTCGATATAAAGAATAAATTAAATAAAAATATTGCAAAGAAATGCATTGCATTTTTATATTATTTTTATTTCAATTCGATTATATTACTCGATAGTAAAAGTGTGAAGTGTTATTAGGTCATCGATTAGCATAATTAACTGCTCGGACATTCGATTAAATGTGCTCGTGTAATATGCGCACAGTTGATGAACTTTTAAGTTCGTTGATTGTCCACGAGCTAGGATAGCTAACGGGAAACGCGAATGCATTTTGTAATAATTAATAAATAGAGTCACTCCCCTAACGAACATCGGAATTATTTGCAAAAGATGTATGATGAAAGAAAATAAATGGAATTATTTCATATATATTGTAATGTGAAATGTATTTCATTTATATTAGTGTTATAAGCAGTTGAGAGTAATTGAGTGAAAATGTCTATAAGTCGTTTCTAAATTGTAGGACCATAATCTGGCATATTATAACGGTTTGGTATTAGAATAGAGTCGATATTTTACATAGTTAATAATATTCCTTTCGGCGATGAGATATCTCTCGACCAAAAGGTAATAATTATTTTCTATGTAAAAAGCTCAGGATGTTTTACTAATCACATTTTTTTTCAGGGTTGTGTTAGGGTCGGTTAGGTTTTTTTTATAATATAGAATCAGGGACGATTCTAATTCTATATCATTAATCGTTGTAATATGCCAAATTATGCGAATACTTTTTGGAACGATTGACGTTTTTGGTCAAAGATTCTTTTCATGCTCGCACGTAGGGAATGTCCGACAGTAGGCTTGAAGAAAGAAGAGGCTAAAAGCCGAAGAGGCTAAAAGCCGAAGAGGCCCCCACTTAATTGTGGCTCAAGAGGGCAACTACAGACTTAATGAGTTATTTTCAAGTTCGACAGCATGGTTGAATTTTTTGAAAATAGCTCGTGGTCATTTGATATTTTTATTGTTTTATTTTTTGTTTTGCTCGTCAATAATTTATAATGGTTATTAAGAATGGTAATAATTAAAATAGTTTTCTTTTTGTTACAGTTGACCATCGTTGGATTTGCCATACCACCCACCAAACATCGTATAATTTTTCCTAAAAATAAATCGAGTATTAGCAAAATTTGATTTTAATTGATATTTCATTTAAGAGACAGAAAATACTTTAGAATCATGATAGAGTACAATACCATTTCCGAATTCCCCCTCCCATATCATATCATTTTCTGATTTCCTATTACACACAGTTTCCCCACTTTTCATTCTTCATTTCATTAGTAGAAACTAATTATCTTATAATGTTTTTTAATGTCTCTTTTATTGTTTTAGGTATTAAGATTTAATCAATTATTATATATATTTAATTAATTTTCATTTTATTTTGTTTCAGGATATGATTAATTGAAATGCATTTGTAAGTATTCGATTTTGATCTAAAAAAGGAACATGATTTCGATGCATTCATTGGTTTTTCACAAATCTAAATTAATTTTTCTTTTTTCTTTTTCAGGTTCGTTTTCAGTATTTTTTTTTCAATGGGTAGCGGGTAGATTCTTTCTTTCCGAAGAAAGGTCTACTTCAGGGATGCGACCCTGCCCACGCGAGCCTTGATTCTATCTTACTCCCAAAGATAGAATAATGTCCTTATCTAAAATTCCACCCACTCCAAACGATCCTATTTTTAATATTTTGTTGGTATTATAAATTATGTGAAACGGGGACCAGAAGTCGACTGAATTATGGTAAACGGTAGTATTTTAATATGTTTATTACTTTAATATTGCATCGCTCTCTCTCGTGAGAAAAATCATTGTTATTGCACTTTCATGGATCAGTGCAAATTATATTGTAATTAATACTATAATTTAGATGGATTGGAAATTATTAAATATAAAATATTCGTAACTTTTAATCCCCGTATGTGCATTTATTGAAAATTATACTATGGGGTGTTACTTTTCAGTAAAATCACCGATGTTACTTCAATTCTATTTAGATGCATTCATCGTTCTTAATTTTGTTATTTAGTATTCCAACTTTTCTCTTCATTCTCGATAATTTATGTAAGATTTTTTGGATGTAACTTATAGGGTGGGGCCTAAGAATGAGGTTCTTTAAAAACCGTTCTCTGTTAGATCATTTTCTTTCATTTCAATTTTATTCGGATGTAAAAAGTTTCACTTCAAAAGGCCCACTTTTCCTCTTTTTCCTTACCCCTTTGTTTTTTTGTTGCAGGTTACATAGGGGGAGGACCACACGAGGACTAAGTTATAATAAAATATAGTATAAGATAATTAAATGTATAATTTGAATCTATTTATTCTTCTCCCCTTAGCATCGCAGGCGTGGAATAATTATTTTTAATGTATTTTTAATGTATTTCATTTGTTCATAGGTTACATGTTTTTTCGATTCTATTCATGTTTCACTCCCCGTTTATAATTTATTATTTGGTTTTTCAACTTTTCTCTTCATTCTTGATAATAATTGTAAGGATTTTCCGAATTAAACTCTTAGGATGGGGTCTAAAAGTGGGGCTCATTAAAAAACTTTCTTGGGGCTTTCATTTTCTATGGTTTCGATTTATTTCGGATGGGGCATCTTCAGGATGCACATCCCGGGTCTTCGGAAGCGGTTACCTCCTCGTGGTTAGACCTGGGCAATGGTATTTACTTTCAGTATAATGTTTAACATATTTTATATGTTATACATTCCATTGCAAGTAAAATCTAGCCAAAGACCGCTTACCATAAACATTATAATTGTAATTAGTTTCGTTTAAATCCCTAATTTATATCATATTCCTTTTTACTCCTTTCCTTGATTCCTTCTATCCATTTAATGTACGGAAACTAATTACTTTATAATGTTTTCTTAATAATTTTTATATTCTTACATATATTACTTGGAACAAATCAAGAATTGTCGAAATTGAATTTGTATTTTACATTTAGGCGAGCTCACAAACGATATATTTTATTAACAATTATTATTACGTTTTTAGTATTCATTTCTCTTATCTCTTGAAAATCAAATAAGAATTGTTTCATCCTAATCGTAAAAGAATTCTATTCAATTAATTATCATTTTAATATTATGTCTATAATAAGATCATCATTTCGAATGATCATCATAATCATCATAGTATAATATTTTATAAAACCAGTTGATGATTCATTCGCAATACTCGTTATTCACAATATTACATTAATTAAAAAATATTTTCTATAAAAATTTGTGACGAAATATTATATAATAGTGGAATAAAAATGAAAGATATTAATTTGAAATAAAAAGGTGAGAAGGAAAGGAAAGGAAAGGGAAGGGTAGGGGAGGGGAGGGAAGGGGAAAGAAAAGTTAACTCGAAAGATTATCTCTTACGTGGTAAGTCGTTTAAAAAGTTTGCAAAAGGAAAGTTTACGATTATAAGCGAATGCAAATCGATGACTTATCGTGCCACTCTATCGACTTCTTGGAATTCAATTACTAAGAGAAAGAAGGTAAAAAGGAATAAAGAAGAAGAAGAGAAGAAGAAGGAAGGAAGGAAGGAAGGAAAGAAAGAATGAAAGGAGATAAAAAATGATCTTAGGGATGGTTAGGGAAAATCGAAAAGAAGAGTAAGAGAGAAAGAGAGAGAAAGAGAGAGAGAGAGAGAGAGAGAGAGAGTATAGGATAAGTCGAATAAATTTCCTGACCAAAAGGAACACCATGAAGGAAAACGGAATTCCCCCCTTCATTTTGCATTCAGTCACTAATCTAACGCTAATCATCGTACATCTGGAGGATACTGAATACGGAAGTAATCGCTGTCCGGTAGTTATCGATAAATTTAACTCTTTAAATATTATTTTTATAATATATAATACTTGTTAAATAGAAAGAAAGAAAGAAAGAAAAAAAAGAAAAGGTAAAGAAAAAGAAAAAATAAGAGAACGAAAGATAGTAATACAAAAATAATGCAAGTTTATTTTTGTGCGTTTGTGTGTGTGTGTGTGTGTGTGTGTGTCTCTAACTTTTTGGAACTTATATATGCATATAGTAGGATATTAACGTGAATATTAGTGGATATTAGTGAAGAGATTTAGATGATGATTTTCTTCGATGCATAGAAGTTCTCCTGTTCTTAATTGATTCCTTTTAGAAGAAGGGGTTTATGCGATCATCGAGCTTGAATACGTTGGCGTTTATTTCCAACCGAATCTAATCGGTTTCACGTGGACGTCTGTTGGACAGCATGAAAATCGATAGTATATTTATATATATATATATATATATATATATATATGTATATGTATATGTATATGTATATGTATATGTATAGTTCACAATAAGTATAGACGAGAGATTACATACTATGGCGCCATCCTATCTTGCTGAAATTCTTGATATCATGTATTTTATAAAACCTTTATAGAGAATTCTTTATTTAAGATTAATGTCAATCTATTGACTAAGCCATCCCTTAATCTATCTTTTTTTTTTGCTTTTCTTTTTATCTTTCAAATCGGGACACATCTAATAATATAATAATTATATATATTTATTATATCGATATATTAATAATTATTTGTATAATAATTATATAACGATATTTTATTGATTCTTTTTTTCTTAAATTCAATGTTCGGAAATTTTAATTAATATAATGTGATATTTATTTCACAGTTATTTTTATCAAATGGGGTGGGGGAGGGAAAGAAAAATACTTGTCAAGATATACGAAAGTTATAAAATTTCTTTTGAAAATAATATATTCATTTTAATTATCATGTGTTAATGTTTTTTACATCTCAATAATCTTATACAATTGCGTTATTTTATTTTATTATTTTAAAACAAAATCATTTTAATTATCACGCGTTAATTTTTTGTTACATCTCAATAATTTCTTACAATTGTGTTATTTTATTTTATTATTTTTAAGAAAATAATATCGCACAGATATTCAATCGTAATAATATATCGTTGTTATTTAAAATGAAAAATCACATATGGTATGCATTATATTTTTATTTTACATTTTTGAGACGCCTTAAGCGATATATTTATTGATAATAAGTTATTGTTAAGAAAGAAAATCATGAGAAAATTTGTAATAAAATCTAAAGACAAGAAAAAGAGAAAGAGAGAAAGAGAGAGAGAGAGAGAGTTGGTCCTCGTAAATGCGAGGAATTCTACTTTGAACTCTTTCGAAGCTGGTGGTCCACTGGATACCACGACGAATCTCTTTCTTTTCTTCTCTCTTTCTCTCTCTCTCTCTCTCTCTTTCTCTCTTTCTTTCTTTCTACTGGCATCGAGAGAGCTTCATTACTCTGGCTTTTTACTCGCAGACCCTGAGTCACGAGCAATATTCCCGAAGCAGAACGGACATCGTTCTCAAATGCAACAAGAGTTCTTCGGTAGTTCACGAAAACCTTACCCTTTTTTCTTTGCTTTTATTCTTTTTTCTTTTTTATTCCTTTTCTTCTTCTTCTTCTTGTTCGTTTTCTTCTCACTTTCCTCGATGTTGTTTTTTCTCTCTTCGTTCAATGGTATCCGATAATTCACATCCTTCCTTTACCACCCTCTCATATTTTTTTATTTATTTATTTATTTATTTATTTATTTCGTTCTTTTTGTTGGTTTTCTACAAGTTGCAGAGTCTAACAAAGTATAACCGTAAACGGAGATTCGACAATTTTCTTTCTATTTTTTTTACACTTCAATTTATTTTTCATTTATCTTCGTAATTTTTTTCCCTTGTGTTAACTAATTATATTTTTTTTGTTCATATTTTTGCGCATGACTGATTAATATAATAAAATATTTGAACGCAATATATTCGCGTGTTAGATAGTTATAATTAATTTCTCTTCTTTTTTTTCTCTAGCTAAAATTATTCCAGTCGACTATGCAATATTTATAAATCATTATTTGTTCGTTTGTTTAATAATCGACCCGTTTATTTTGAAAATTATTTAATTTCATTTGTCGTTAAATTGTAGTAACACGTACCCATCTGAAATTTAGGTGTCGTAAAAATAATATTTCACGTTAAAGATGGACCCCCCCTTAGGAGGTAACTTTCAAAAGAAATAATTCAAATGTAATTCCCGTTGACCAATAACAATAAAAAAAAAAAGAAAAAGACAAAGAAAAAGAAAAAGGTAATTAATTAACTTACAAATAACATTTTGACTCGCAATACGTAACACCCATATACCAATGTCACGTATATTAATGCACTTTAAATGTTACAAATGATCTATACGATCGTTCATTTTTAACCCCCTAAATCGATTATTCGACCCGAACTTAAATTTACGCGCTATTAATCATGAGAATGAGTTTGACCGAGTTGAAACTCATACGATGAGGAAGAAGAAGAAGAAGAAGAAGAAAAAAGAAAACAACAAAAAAGTAATAATGATAATAATAAAAAACAACAACAACAAAATTAAATCGAGTTCTTCAACCGGAGTCGATCATTCAAGAAGTCAGAGTTTCCTTTGTGTCAATGGTTTCGGTGCCAGAATTAAAGGAACTTCCTTCGCCATATTTTTTTCATCATTCTGGGCCACGTTACAAATGCAGTGAAAGCAGGGATTTGACGCTTATAAAAATTGACCTCTTCTCACCCTCGCCAGTTCTCATATATTTTTTTTTAAATGTATGTACTTATACTTACCCACTCATACACTTATACACTTACACACACACACACGTTGTTTTCTTGCGTGTATTACGCGAGATGCTACAAAAAGATGTTCGCAAATCTTATGTTAGTTATATCGTATGGCTGTTACTTTTGCTGCGGCATCTTTGCCGACTCTTTTAAAAAGAAGGATGAGGATAAGGATGAGGATGAGGATGGGGATGGGGAGGAGGAGGATCTTAATTCTTCCAAGTCGATAATTCACTCGTATAACACCGAAAGAAGCCTAACTTTTGCGCCCTCGAAAGGAATCTTTTCGTTTATCTTTTTATTTTTCTTTTTTTTTTTATATCTTTCTTTCTTTCTTTCGAACGGTGAAAGCGGAAACTCGAGTCCTCATTTTCGACAATCGAAAAATATAACTTATAAATAGTTTGAACGAATAATAATAATAATAATAATAATAATAATCCTTGGCGTTATATACGTATTTATAATATATTTCCGGGATTATGTTCATACGTAGTATAAAAATTCGTATCCATTATTTTTTGTCTTTTTTGGAAAGGTTGTGTTTCTATGGGGACGGTCACGTATTTTATTATTAGGTCAATAATTGAATTAAGGAAAAGAAAAAAAGAAAAAGTTTTATGGGGAAAATTTTTCACCCTCGCGTACGAGTTATAATTTGTAAAAGGATAATTACGAAAAATATTTCGATACTTTATATAGTTTTCAAGTTAAAATTGTCACGCGTTAGTATACTTTTACTTATGTTAATAACGTAGGATCGTAAAAGAATTAAAAGTTTAAGTGAAAGAGTAAAATTTATGAAACATTTATTAATGTATACTATGGGGATAAGATTTTAATTCTTGGTGCAATAGTTTTATGCGATGCACTGCTTTGTTCTCGAGAATGAAAGAGAGAAAAAGGAGGAGGAAAAAGAAAAAAAAAAAAGGAAAAAAGAAAGAAAAGATGAGAACACACGTGCGAAGAACGATAGATCCTCACGAGTGAGTTTATCGTTGCAATTAACACTCTCGGTGCCCGTCTGTTTTCCGACGATCTTCTTTTCTCTCTTCTTTCTCTATCTTATATTCTTTCTTTATTTCTTTCTTTTTTTCTTTCTTACACACAAACGTGCTCCGCAGCAACCAGCATCCGCTCATTTTTCTTCAAACTCGATTCGCCGAACAGAGATACTCTTCTATCTTTATTTTATTTTATTTCATTTTATTTCATTTCATTTCATTTTATTTCATTTATTTAATTTTTTTAATTTAATTTAATTTTATTTTATTTCATTTTATTTTATTTAATTTTATTTAATTTTATTTAATTTTATTTTATTTAATTTTATTTATTCATTTTATTTTATTTCATTTTATTTTATTTTATTTTATTTTATTTCATTTTATTTAATTAATTTAATTTTATTTTATTTAATTTTATTTTATTTAATTTTATTCATTTTATTTCATTTTATTTTATTTATTTTATTTAATTTTATTTAATTTTATTTTATTTCATTTTATTTCATTTTATTTTCTTGTGTGTTACATTCCACATATCTCTACAATTCTCTTCCTTACTGTATATTTTTTTATTATCATTATCTTTCACTATCTCTCTTTTATACAATCATTCCGTTTTTATTGTTATCATATTTTTTGTCATTTCGTTTTATTACAATTTCCTATCACTTTTTATATCAATCTTATTCCTGTTCTATGTTATAATTTTCTCACCCTTTCTATTGTTATCAATTTCTTTCTTTACATTACATTTCATAGTCCAGTCAACGCGGGCCTTTTCCTCCATGTCTCAGGAAAGAGGGTAAGAACTTGATATAAGGGTAAATAGACGACGCTGAATCGAATGGTGCTAATTTTTTGCGGTAAGAGTGCCGTTTTTGAGTAAAAGGGTAAAAAGGATAAAAATTGGTAAAAAATGGCTTTATCTTAGAATCTAGGCATTTAATCGAAAAAAGTTTCAAACAAAAGTTGTAGAGAATTAAAATATACATAAAAAATGTTCTATGAGTTATCTTCGTATTTTCAAAAATAAGCGAATAGAATTGGATTGAAGATGGGAAAATAATTGTAAGAGTGGGGAAGCAAGTCCCGCCTCTCAGTCGGCTTTTTACACGCGAGCGGGCTAGTGTGCGTGCGAGCGTCCGTGTGCACTAATACACAAACGAAGGATCTTCGGCAATCTTCGGGACTCTCGGTCTTGAATGAAAGTGCGAGTGAGAGAACAAACCAATATTTCTCTTTTTATTTATCATGCGATAACGAGTATTATTGTCCTTGGCCATCGATTGTTGAGCGTTCTGATATTTCTCTTTTCATATTTTTTCTTTCGGTAGCAAGAATTTTACGTCTTGGCCATCGAGCGTCGAGCGTTTGTATACGAGTGCGAGTGAGAAAGAAAACCGATGTTTCTCTCTTTCTATTTTTTCATTCGGTAGACAGAATTTTACGTCTTTGCCATCGTGTGTCGAGCGTTTTGTATATCTATATATCGGCGTATAAGCGCGGCATTTTTAAATCGAATCTTGATGCTTATGGCACGCCGTTTCTTTATTTATTGTCAAAATAATGAACCTTGAGTAAACAAAAATAATTCATTTTAGCAGAAACTATTATTATTTAGTTGAGAGTAAAATAATGAATTAATTTTGTGCCTCGCCATAAAATTAATTAGAATAATTAATCGATATAAATTCTTTGCCTCACAAAAATTTATTTGTATATCAAATTGAATACGTATTCTGTCTAAGACGAAATTTAAAATTTAAATATTTTTCCTATTAAATTATGCATTTTATAAAATTTTAAATTACTGACTTTTTGTCTCGTAAAAATTTATTAGTGTATCAAACTAAATACATATTTGAAAAAGAAGAATTTTGTATCCACACATAAAATTAATTCAAGATATATATGAAAGGATATTCTAAAAACGTGGAATTTTTTTTTGTCTATACATAATTTTAATTCATTTTTATTATGTTATAAGAAAATAGTAATGCATTCTGATTTATCTTCGAAGTCTTAAGAATTGAAGAATCTCATTCGAGATTTTACTTTCTCATTTTATTCTTATCAATTTCCGTTTCTATATACCTCCCACAATCTTAATTTTCTTTTTTTTCTTTTCTTATCAATGCACCATCATTTTCATTTCTTTTCCAATTAATCATCAATTTATCTCCTTTCCTATTGCTATCAAAATTTTCCCTATTCTCTTTCTTTATTTCATTACGATATTATTTCCCTATTTTTCCTCTCATTCCCCTCCCCATCATTCAGTTTCTATTTTTCTCAATTTTTTATAATTTTTATTGTAATCATTTCCTGTCTCTTTTTATCCTCATCATTCATTGTCCCTCTCTCTCTCTTTATTATTATCATCATTCCCCTTTTCAATTTTTTTTTCTTGCTTTACGTCGTTCCTCTTCCCCCTACTCCTCCTTCCCCAGTCGGTTTTTCTATAATAAAGTTCCCCTAACTCATCTATGGCATTTCAAAACCGGACGTATGATTTACGTTGAAAAACAATCTGCCATTACCCGATTTACAGTAACATCAAATATCAGTCAGTGAATTTATAATATTCCATTTATATCTTCTCCAACCCCCCTTCTCTCCCACCTCCCGCCTTCTCCCCCAACCGCAAACCGGATGACCGACTACTATTTTCCACTAGTCGTTCTTTCCCCCCATCCCCCTTCCCCCTCTTCCCCCTTATGCTACTATCTCTTATGGATGTGTTTTTTTTTGTTTTCTTTTTTTGAAGTATGTTTGTTCGAGAATTCTTGACGACAACGAAGACGACGAAGACGACGACGAATAAGGGGTGGTGAAGAGGTTGAGGAGGAGGGAGGAGGAGGGGGAACGGGGACTGCGAGAAGACGTCTGAGAATTTTGAGGGGATAACGAGACTGAAAATATCCGAAGGGTACTGTTATGGTCCAGACGACGCTTTGCTCCTCGTCGCCATTTAAATATTTCATTCTCTTTTTGTTTTTTATTTTTTTTTTTTTTATTTTCTACCGTGAAAAATATCGAGATTAGGTCGATTCGAGAGAGAAATAGAGATAAATCAGTTCGTTGTATTAATACCGACGCGTTTTAAGGTTTTATTTCAAACGAAAAATAACAATAAAATTAGAGTAATATGTATTGATAATAATAATAATAATAATAATAATAATAATAATAATAATCAAATAATGATGCATATATGCATTACGCAATAGTAATTTTTCTTCTCTTACGTTTTAGTATTTAAAAGAACGAATACAATTTTGGGAAAGAATTTAATTTCAACATTAGAAATAGATATATATATTTATCTAACATGAATAACAAATTATAAGAGAGAAAGAGAAAGAGAGAGAGAGAGAGAGAGAGAGAGAAATTAAAATGAGTCTCGTTAAGAATCAATCTTTAAGGCTATATAATTATCGAAAACAAAAAATAAAAAAAAACAATAAAAAAATAATATACGATTCACCCTTAGGGTTCCATCCTTTTACTCGAAATTATAATATACACGGTGTATCCATGTAACATTAATTATTCTTACCGGAAAAATGTAAATAACACATACACACGCACACACACACATACCCACACACCCATATACGCTTATAGACGCGTGCGTACGTAGAAAAGAAAAGAGGATAGAAAATAAAAAGAAGAAGAAGAAGAAGAAAAAGGAAAAAGAAAAGAAAAAAAAAATAACTATGGAGAGAAAGTTTCGCGTAGGCAAAGAGATATGTGGAGATTTAATTACGGTGTAATCACTTGTGTGTAAAGCCCCCCATGGTCCGATAGGAAAATTATGAACCACGGAAGGAGTATTATTTTCTTCGGAGTATATCGACCCCCTCCTCCTCTCCTACCCCCTCCCCCCTACTTCTACGTGTATCGAAGTATTATTTGCATTCGCGGTAGCCTCAGGTTAAACCGTTGCCGATCGCTACCGAGTTAATCGCGCATCTTTCGATTCAGAAGCTACCTCCTCCTCTCCTCTTCCTCTTTCTCATCCTCTTCCTCTTCTTCATCCTCGTCTTTTTCCTGTTCCTCTTCTTCTCTTGTCCGGACTTTCTGGTATCTCACTGGTTGGTTGGTTGGTTGGTTGGTTACTTTCTGCGATAACATCGGTTAACGCGAACCTACGTTACACACACACACACACACACACACAAGCGCGCGCGTAACCAACTCAATGATTTTCTTTTTTTTTTCAATTTTTATCTTTTCTTTTTTTTTCTTATTTTTTTTTTGTCAAGTTTCTTCCTTCAATATATTGTTTTTTCTGTTTGCTTTTCAACGCCATGAAAATGGAATTTTAACGAGCCACGTGTGCGCGTGCCCTCTCCCCCCCTTTTTCTTTTTCAATCTCGCGGATGGAAAGATAAAAAGGAAAGTGGTATTGGAATCGTTCGAAGTATTCGATGGTAAAATGGATTTTATTGGTATTTGATTACGTGGAAAGGGGGTGGGGGAGGGGGAGAATGATAATTGGGTAAAAAGGAATAATAAGATTTGGATAATATTTATCGCATGGTTTGAAAGAATGTTAGGGTTGGACATGGAAATTGTTCTATAAAAGAAAAATATTGTCAATATTTTTTAAAAGAAATCAAAATAATAATCGTGAAATTCATGTAATGACAAATTTTTTATTATCTAACGTATTCGATATAAAAATCATCATCATGATTCGTGAAATAATATAATATAATATACATATAATATAATAAATAATTTGTTTTCGATATTTAAAAAAAAAAAGATATACGAACGATTGCAATCAAAATAGTAATCGTGAAATTCATATAATGACAAATTTTTTGTTTTCTAACGTAATCGATAAAAATCATCATTAAATTATATTATATATATACACACATGTCTCGTAAAATAAAATTAATCAAATAATAATTAAAATAATATTCAATTTTTTTTTCTTTTTTTTTGAGAATAAACATTCTAATGATTCGTAATTTTTGGCAAAAATAAAAAAATGTAATATAAATCTCTTCAAAAATTATTCTATCAAAAATATCATAGTCCTTGGATGTTAGTTTAGCAAAAGTGATTCTAGTTTTCAGATATCTCGTGGCCAAGGGCGCCGAGATATAAACTATCGTATTATAGTGGAAATGTACGTCGGTAAAGTATGTGAAAAAAAGTTTCGCGTGCTATTTTCGTCAAGCCTTGTCTCTCTTTCTCGAGGAAAACCCCCTCTCTTGTCTTCCCCTCATCTCCCCAGCGTCCTGTCGCGGTACTTATCCTCTGGACAGGACAGGTAGGCGTATAAGTTACCGTGGACCGGGTTAGGTAAAAAGAAAAAGGCCAGACTCTTACTGAGAAATTGTATTATATACATAATATATACTATATGATTAAACTAAACTACGAATTATTTTTTCCAACCAACGTGAATCACTATTAATTCTTTAACATTTTTTTCGTAACATTTTTCGTAACATTTATTCCAATCGATTGTATTCAAATTTATAAATAATAGAAAAAATGGTTATTTTCTGTCGTTGTTTAATTTCCAATTATTTTTTTCAAAAATTATTGCAATTGTTATTAAATTTAACACGGATTTCTGTTTGGATTATTTATCACGTGAAATTATTTTAATCTTGTTATAATGATTATTAAATTATATTTCATGAATAATATCTTTTATAAAAAGTATACTATAATCATTTTTCTTGTCATCACACTTGACAGATGTAATTTAACAAATGTAATTTAACAGATGTAATTTAACAAATGTAATTTAACAATATTACGATTATTATCGAATCAATGAAATTATGTAATAGGTTTTTTTTATTATTACTCTAAACGATATCTCTGATATTTTAATTCTTCTTTCATAAAACTTTCTGACACATACACACACACACACACACACAGAGTATTTTCTTCTCACGATTTTTTTCGAACTTTTAACATTGTTATTATTGATAAGAGAATCAATTGAACGTGCAATGATTTATAGCGGCGCCACAACAAATCTTACGCATATAATATCATATGTGTAATACTTATTCGTATTTCCGGTTGGAATAGAATTGCATACGAACAGAGAAAGAGAGAGAGAGAGAGAGAGAGAGAGAGAGAGGAGCGATGTCATTCGTGAAAGCACACGAATTCCAAGAGACACGATTTATCGTATCCATTCATGTATATTAGTGTCGTTACCGGAATTCTTTTGAAATGCTCCGCCAATTCCGAGAACTCAACAAAGATTTAAATGTAAAGATAAATATTTGGATGTATCTATATTTCGTTAAATATAGATATATAGATATATCATTTTTTATTTATCTTATAAAAATTAGCAATATAAAATTAACGATCATATTATTTTTTTCTTTTTCCATTGGAAAGAAATTACGATTTCATATAAATTTATATAATTGAAATGCAATCGTTAAATGAAAAATAATGATTTCGCGTATTTTATTAACATTTCTAATACGTTTGTTAATGCATCGAGTTTTATTTAATTGCAAGAAAGAATATTAAATCATGTTACATATGTAGATTATATCAGCGTATAAATAAGTGAAAGAAATTAGAGAAAAAACATGAATTTTATGATATTATATATATTCAAATAATTTCTATAGGTGTCTCATAAGATAAATCATAAAATAAATATAGTTTAATTTTTTAACTTACAGGTCATTGATCCTAATTACTGACCACGTGCATAAGGAGAAAAAATAAACAAAACAAAAAAGAAAAGATAATAAAAATTTCACAATTTAATTGTAAGATATGAAAAAAAAACAAATATATATTGAAAAAATAAAATCGTAAATTAAATACAATTAAAACTTTAATAACAACACGTCAATGAACAAGTATAAGTATATATATATGTATATGCATTGATTATTATAAATTATAGTCCTTTCTCTGATTACAAAGTATAGGAAAAGGATCTATGCAAGTTATGGGGAGAAAAAATAGTTGATCTTAAGTATAGTAGAATGAATATCGTGTGTTGTTGGTTGTATTGAGAGTTAAATCTAGTCGGGAAACGAGGAAGCGAGCTTTCCTTCACGTTCGTTCACGGACGAACGAGTTCTCGATCGTACTATCGATCGTACTATCGATCGAGCTCTCGATCGAATGCGACATCCTCTACGAAACCGATCACAACAACAATACCTTTTCGAGTAGGAGAAGATTAACGATCATACTCGTACACTCCTTTCGTGAAACTTTCAGAGGCAAGAGAGGCCTCTTCAGCATTAAAAAAATATAATATTTATTTATTATTTATTATTATTTATTGGTATTTTTCTATAGAATTATTACAAAAGTTACTCGTTCAATTTGTTATTAAAAATATCATTTAATAATATTATTAAAATATAATTTAATATTATTTATTATTATTTATTGGTATTTTTTTATAAAGTTATTACAAAAGTTACTCGTTCAATTTGTTATTAAAAATATCATTTAATAATATTATTAAAATATAATTTAATATTATTTATTATTATTTATTGGTATTTTTCTATAAAGTTATTACAAAAACTACTCGTTCAATTTGTTATTAAAAAAAAATTTTAGTAATAATAATGAATTATACAAGAATAAACATATTTAACCATTGCTTTAACGAATTCAATCATATTTTGTTAATATTATATTAGATTGTTTAATTATTTTTCTTTTTTTAATCGATGTTTTCATAAATTTTAATCCAAACTATGAAAACGATTAGAAATTGTCTTCGAAGTTTTGATCGAACATGTGAATTCATGACGGTAATTATTTTTTAAATATTAATAAGAAGATATATATATATATATATTTCCAATTCTTCTCATGTTTCAAGGCCACTCTCTTTCAAACAAACGAGGAAGTCTCGTCTAGTAACCCCCGTAAAAGAAAAAAAAAGAAAAAAAGAAACAAAAGATATCCTTCCCCTCTCCTTTTGTTTTTCCTTCATTTTAAAAAAAATCAATGACACCGAACACCTTGAATGAACCGTACACCAACTGTTGGTTAAATCAAAGTTCACATTGAAATACATCCCCCGTGAGAAGGACGGATAAGATTACCATAGTAAATGGGGTTAGCATGATTAACCCATGGACCACTTTCTAATACAACCAGAAGCACGGAAGCAACCAGTAAGATTAGATTACAAAAAGGGTTGTTGCTTAGGTAGGTTAGAGGTAAAGGGAGGTTAGTATTAAAGGTACGGGAATAATGTTATGGTTTAAGAGAATGGGAATGATGGAGAAGGTGAAAGAAGGTGGAGGAAGTAGACGAGGAGGAGGGTGAGGGTGGAGGAGGGTGGGCAAGCAAGCAAGCAAGTAAGCAAGTAAGCAGCCAAGCAAGCAAGGGGAGAAGGATAAAAGAGAAGGTACGTATACAGGTGGCTTTGAACGAACAATGCTCACGACGCAGTTTCCTACAATGGAGATCATAATCAAGACTCTCTCGACGTGTAATGACTTATGGTCGTTCGCTCATGGCGAACAATAGATCGGTGACAGAGATGTTTATGGCGGGAAACCGTCCTGAATCGGCAAACCACCACACAGGCTTCTTTCTTACCTTTAAAACAGAAAGAGAGAGAGAGAGAGAGATAAACAGTGAATATAAGTGAGTTAGTAAGAGAGAGAGAGAGAGAGAAAGAGAGATTGGTTGATATCTCTTGGCACGATGCTAACAAAATCGGGTATGGTTTTATTACGACAAAAAAAGGAAAGAAAGAATGAAAAAACAAAAAGAAGAAAGGAAAAAAAAAAGGTTTGTACGATATTACGACATAGATTAGATGGGTCGTATATAAACGTTTGAGATTGTCACACAGGTGTTCAGGATCTATTTCCATAGGATTGGCTAATAGGTTTGATGTCAGAATTTGTGGGGTTGTTCACTTTTTTTTATATGACTGTCAGACTAGTATTATTTTTTTCTTTGTTCTTTCTTCTTTTTTTTTCTGGAAAACGTCTTTCCTGTTGTTTGAGATATTTTTATTATTTATATTTAAATTAATAACATAATATATATATGTGTGTGTGTGTGTGTGTAATTATTTTTCTTGTGTGATCATTACACAAAATTTGTAATATTTAATATAATTAATCGTATAAGAGAGATTATTATAATAGTTCGTTATTTCGGGATAAAATAATATTTACGTAACCAATGACCAATATTATTTGATTCATAATTTCGATTGATAATTAAACAAATGTTTTTTTTTCTATTTATACAGGAAGGAAGAAAAAAAAAGGTGTTACCTATCCCCCCCTTTCCCCTCATTTAAAAAATGACGTCATTCATCGCGTAATCTTTCTTCTGGTCGCGCATAATGATACAGAAAAAAAGAGATATACTTTTTTCTTTTTTTTTTTTTTTTAAACCATTCGTTTGTTCGATCGTAACGAATATAACGGTGGGTATGGTTAAACTTGCATCCAGATATTTTACTCGTTCTTTGACAGACGAACTTTAAAGAGAACGTTAAGGTATATATATATATATACACACTTCTTTTTGATTGGATCATTCCGTGCTGATCAACGAAAAACTTCGTCCTCTTATTCTTCCTCTCTCTCTCTCTCTCTCTCTCTCTTTTCCTCTTTTTTTTTCATTCGTCCAAACTGCCACGAGGGGTGACACGAACCTGCAATTTAAACTGCATTTTCGTGTGAGCCGTTATAATTGAAGGCCGGCCAACTACTTATGCTTCTTCATATCTTTATATATATATATATTATTTTTTTTTATTAATAAAAAAAGACATTTGCAATCTCATATATTTAAATAAATAAGCTTAAAGAATTTGTTTGATTTACTAAAATACTAATTGTTGTTATAAATGTATATTAATTTTGATAATTTATTAATGTATGTAGCTGAATGTTTATTAATTTATGTGTTACATTTATGTGTTATATTTATGTGTTATATTTATGTGTTATATTTATGTGTTACATTTATGTGTTACATTTATGTGTTATATTTATGTGTTATATTTATGTGTTACATTTATGTGTTATATTTATGTGTTATATTCATGTTTTACATTTATGTGTTATATTTATGTGTTATATGTATATGGTTATGTGTGAAGAGCTCACGTAGGTCATGGTATACTTACACCCTAATTGAGATCCCTTCAGTTATTTAGTTTTTTCTTTATCTCTCTTACCAATTGATAAATTCATGATAATTTTGTACTTTGATATAATGTATCTACCCATCGAAGATCGAAGATCAAAGGCCACGATCGTCGTTCTCCTTTTTCGATTTACAAATGAGTCCGACTTCGATTCGATTCGATACGATACGATACGATCCGATTGGTGGTTAGTTGGGGGTAATTTGTAGGGCGAGAATGAAATTCGATGTCGAGAATAAAAAGATGTTACTCGGATTAAAGAAAAGAAAAAGAAAACAAACAAAGGAAAGGTGTATACTCGAGACAAATAAATTTGTAATAATCGTAAATTTGAAATCGATGATAATTCGAATTTACGAGCAATTTTTCTTTTTTTTTTTTTTAGCTAATTCTGCGTTGGTAGACAAAAAAGAATTGTTGAATAAAATTATTTGTAATATTAAAACTGTCAATTATGAGCCAACGTTAGATTGGATTAGATTGGATTAGATTGGATTAGATTCCTGTTATATTATTATTTATTTTTTTTTTCTTTTTTATATATTAAGTATAATCATTTTCCTGTTCTTATAATTATACTGGTAATATTAAAAAATTCTATTGGAAATTAGTATTTTGCATAATTATCATATTTAATCAAATTGTATCATAATATTCGCATTTACATCAGAATGAAATTGTACTACCCACATACACACATACATATATACATTCATAAATTACGTCAATTAATTAATATGCATCGAAGTATGTGTGTATCATTTCTTGTTTCTCCTTTTTCTTTTTTCTTTTTTTTTTTTTTTCTTAACATTATTTTACCTTATAATTTCACACAATCGAAACGTTAATAACGAGTAAAAGTAAACGAGAGATAGATAATCGAGCTATGATCATAGTTCGCGTTCTTATGCCTTAGCTAAAGGACTTTTTTTTCTTATTTTTTTTTTTTCTTTTTTTGCCGAGACAGTGCCAACGAGCCGGCGCCAGAGAATTTCTCATGTCGCGAGCCGTGTTTGCGAGCAATTAACAAGAATTCCAACGAAATGAGCCAACTCGTACCTACTCCACCGTGTCCACGTGTGTGTGTACATATATATCAATTTTTTTTTTTATTCGATACTTTACTATAACGCTCTCCTTCTTATTAGTATACATCACTGTACTGTCATTTTTCATTTACAGTACTTTTATCATTTGTAATAGAAACTAATCGTCCATATTTTCTTTTGTATTTCTATTGTTATTAATTAACATTTATATTTAAACACGTTTTTATATTTTTTGATAATTCATTTATGATTTCATCTCGTAATTTATTTATGATTATTATTAAAATAATCCAATGCTTTCGATATATATATATATATATTTTTGTTTTTAAAGAAATAATTATACTTTCTATTTAGAATTATAGGTCGATGTAAAAGGTGCGAGATAAAAGATTCGTACAATTGTTTCGAATATATTTTCAACTTAAATCAAATAATAATTATCGAGGATAATTTGACATAGTACAATTTACAATTATTACAACGTTAACACGTGAATATGTAATCAACGAAGAATAAAATATACAAAAACAATGAGATTAATTGAAAAAGTGATTTATTTCTTGGAAAGTAATTCAGTGAAATCCATTAGTGTATGCGATAATCTCTTCATTATTCTCTTTACTCGATGCTATTATCATAAATATTCGGTTTAGACCTCTGTTCTTGAGAAAACACTTAGCCTCTTTCTCCACACTTTCATATTTTCCATCCATTTCTCTATATTTCTTTATATGGTATACCAAAAGAGAATATGTTCGTGATCATGTAGTAGTAGTAGTAGTAGTAGTAGTAGTGTATAGGGCTGTGTCAATCCAAAGGTGCAGAAAGGGTGGAAAAAACAAACAAAAATCAAATATTTCATTCGTACTCACTACAATACCAAATTTTAATCATACAATGCAATATAATCAGTGATAACAATTTTATATCATCAAATTTACTTTATATATAATATTAAATAATCCTATTAACATTTGTGAAACCACTGATGATAGAACGCGTTCCAGATCGAGTAAAAATTTATTTCCCATGTCTACAAAAATCTGAAATCAATAACGATAAGAATCAACCTTTATTTAATTAAGATAAAACCAAAAGTTCGTGCATCTTTAAATTAATATTTCCCTTATATATAAAATAATTGTATAGACTTGACGAAAAATATTCCACTATCTAAGACAACACAATAAACCATAAAATCCATCAAAAATAAACAAACAAAATGAAGATTAAAAAAGAAATAAAAAAAGAAACATCAATTAATCGGTTTAATCGGATGATAAAGTGTTGATAACCGTAGTTAGCAACTGGGTAGCAAATACTCGTGATGCATCCCTGATACTTCGTAATAGTAGTAGTAGTAGTAGTAGTATAGTGTAGAAGAAAAATAAGAAAAAAAAAACTAATAATAAGAAGAAGCTCGTGTAATGCTCCTGAGGCATCTCGCGTAGATTAATACCAAGATACGACATTGTGAACTTCCACGTTGCATTATATGCGTGTAACGTACCGGCCGACTACTCACGTGATATGTCACCCGATGCCGACGATGCTATCGCGTAAATGCGCTTTGAACGACGAAGAAGAAGACGACGAAGACGACGACGAATGAACGAAGACGAGAAGTAGAAGAGAAGGACCCCAATGAACGTTGTGTATCAGCCTTTAAGCCAGGTATAATGGACACAAACCACTTTGGTATGCTTTTTCTTTTTCTTTATTTCTTTCTATCTTATTCTCTCTCTCTCTCTCTCTCTCTCTCTCTTTCTCTCTTTCTCTTTCTCTCTTTCTTACTCTAACTCTCTCATTTTTTTCTGTATTTTTTCTTTTCGTTCGAATGATTGGAAAGTACTGGTATTCCAGCTGGTAAGTACTCGGGAAACCTTTGGAGAATTAATGGAAGGATCGAAGGGTCTTCTTCTTCTTCTTCTTCTTCTTCTCTCTCTGTTTCTTTCTTTCTTTCTTTTGGTTTTTGTATTTTCTATCTATCTTTCTCTTTCTATTTTGCTCGGTGATCCAAAGGTACAGTGAATTGTGTAAGCGGCATAACTTACGTTCATCTTACTTTTTTTTCTTTATTTCTGATCTTTTTATTATTATTATTATTATTATTATAGCTGTCGATAGATGATGGTTAGGATAGTATAGTATAGTTGAGAATTAAAGAGAGAGAGAGAGAGGGATATTGGTCATGAAATGTTTGATTTTTGTTATGTGTATCTTGGATGAGTTTATTCAGAGGATTATTTAAAGTACCAAGTGATGATGAATGTTGAAATTACTCGATGTCTCAATCATTATATGATGTAGGGTAGTTTATGGTGTTCGATTAAGTTTGTTATATTGTTTATTGATTATTTCAAATTGTATGGTAATGTAAATATTTTTTTCTTCTTTTTTTTTTCTTGTAATATATAGATTTCAATATTAATTCTAGATACTAGAAATATCAAGAATTATTCTATACGTTTTTCTAACTTTATATAAATAAATGATTTTATAAAATACATTTTATTCTAAAGGGAAAAAGAATCCTTAATTTAATTCCAATTTAAAAAAGAAGACACACACACACACATAAGATGTTATTTTTAATTTAAATTAAATAATATATAAATTTAAATCACACAAAATGAGAGCACGTGTATGAATTAATTTGAGAATAATTTTTGTAATAGTTGTAGCTGTATTAGAATAGAAACGATATGAATGAAATAATAAAAAAAAAACAAAGCAAACGTATAATTAAAAATCAAATAAAATGTCGTCGCGAAATGAAATTGGATTTTATCGGTTTGTTTTATGGGGTTTGAGTTATGGTTTTTTTTTGTTTCAAGATTTTTCTCGTAGCATTTGAGCTTTTCTTCGAGGTGGTTCGAGGAACGCCTCAAACTCTTATCGAGTGTTTAATATCCGACGAGGAACACATTTGTCCGCGGTTTGTTTGTCCTGCATAAGTGCGTGTACAGGTGCATAAGCCAAGCCAAGCCAAGCCAACCCAACCTAGACAGCAGACGCAGGTATTACCCGACGACGAATGGTAGAAGAACTCTGAGCGTGTTTCATTCTCTCTCTCTTTCTCTTACTTTATTTCTTTATATTTTTTTCTTTTTTTTTTATTTCTTTTCTCACAGTTTTGCTTCAGCAACGTTAGGAGAAGGTAACGCTGCTGCGTTTGTCCTCGACCATTATTTACCGAATGATGATGCTCTTCGGCGCCCTTAACTTTCGTCATTTTCTTTTTTTTTCTTTTTTTCTTTTTTTTTTGCCAATACTCATTCCACGCAAGACGTTAAAATTCCGCGAAAAAGAATCAGTGTTGTTTTTTTTAATTTCTCTTTTTGTTACTTAACGAATATACCATACTTATTAAATATGTAATTTAATTATAATTACAATTTAAATATATATTTAAGATTGACGATTAAAATGAACGGATTTAATACACTTTATTTGTTCGTAAAATTTGTCGTAATAAAAAAAATATTTGTTAATTTACCTTTTTGTTACTTAACGAATATACCAAACTTATTAAATATGTAATTTAATTATAATTACAATTTATATTTAAGATTGACGATTGACGATTAAAATGAACGGATATACATTTTGTTTGTTAGTAAAATTTGTCATAATAACAACAAAATTTTTTTAATTTACCTTTTTGTTACTTAACGAATATACGAAACTTATTAAATATGTAATTTAATTACAATTACAATTTATATTTAAGATTGACAATTGACGATAAAAATGAACGGATATACATTTTGTTTGTTAAATTTGCCATTATAAAAATAAAATACTTTGGATAATTTTTGTACAAAATTTCAGATCGAAAGATTACGATTACGATTTTACGATCTTACGATTTGAAGATTAGATTATCATAATTTCATGTACGTTACCTTTGCTATTGCGTTCATATCCTCAGGACTGACCCAATCTGCTGTGTTCACTTATATACACACACGCATACACACGTGTGTGTACGTGAAATCCGATCGAAGTTGTGTTGATAGTGTTGAGTCTCGCGTGCATGAAATTGCTCTAACCTGATCGATAAAAGTAGCATAAAACCTTTCTATAGTTAAACTAGGTTTCATGGTAGTAGTTTTCCATAATGTTAGAGAGGTTTTTATTTTTATATTATCGAAGCAAGTAAATAAATTAAAGGCCTTTTTCCTCTGCACCCCCCACCCCCACCCCCACCTTCTCCTATCTTCTACTTTCTTTGTAAGAGAACTTGCTAAAAAGTCATTAGTTGGTTGAATTACTTCATTGCTTGCTGCAAAATGAAAGAAAGAGAGAGAAACCATAGGATATATATCGTGATCCTTTATTTTTCTATTCTCGAACTCGTAACACGTCGTCTCAGCATTCTAGGTCACTCGGTAATTCCGTCGAATTACAAGAAAATTAGAGGCGCCTTAAAGGAGCCGTGAAAGGTGAACCTATTGTATATAAGAATTTATATACCCTGACATAAAATATCGATATTCATTCGAGTTGAATTTTTATGTTTGTTCTAAAATAATTGGACTTCGAAACTTTGAAATACAGAAAGTTGAATTATTAATTGGTTCATTTATATATTTTTTCTATATATATTTTACTATATAATTGTTATAATAATTAATAATATAATATTCATTATATATTTTCATTTATATATTTTCTCTATATATATTTTACTATATAATTGTTATATGAATTAATAAATTATTTGATCGTCATTGAAGTATACGTTGTACAACACGTGTATGAGTAATTATTATAATTAATATTTATACTCGAATTATTAAACTAGATTTATAGATTGATTAGTGTGTTTAATATAAAAATTAATAAAGTATTAATTATATATTATATTTAATAATAATCGTTGTGTTTCAAATGAAAAAAAATTGAATTTAGGTTGGACACTTATCGAACATTCTAAGTAGTAACAGTCAATTTCTTCTAGACGTTATCGGACGTTTAAGTAGTACGAACGAATATTTTTCTATGTGCACAGACCATTTCACTTTTTATACGTTAATTACGTTTTACGTAATTTAGAAAATAATATTAAAAAAAGAGTAAATTCATATTAGTACAGAAAAAATGAAGAAAATGATTATTAATTATCCGACGTGTGTCAATTTTCTAATCATATTCTTTTGAATTTTTTTAATACAAACTAGAGAAATAAATGAAATAAAAGAAATAGAAAAATAATAAAATGAAAATTCAAAAGATAGATGTTAATCTGACCGTGCGAAAGTAAAATAGTCAAGGCTTGCTACTATACGAGATAGTTATATATATACATATATTTACTTACGTATGTGATTAGTAAGTAGTATTAGTAGATAGATCGTAGTAGTACAACAGCGGGAGACAAGAAGATTAATGTTATGAAATGAGCAAATTAGCATTATGCAAACCTTGCATGTATCACCCGTCTGGGCAATAATTTAGAGAAGATGCACGAGGTGAAAGCGTTGCCAGGACATCGGAGAGCTCGGATCAATCTTGTCCGGTATATATCATTCGTAAAGATTAGGTCGATCATCGAAGAATTCGTATCCTTCGATCGAAATCATTCCCATGATTTATCTCTCGATCTATTTTTATTTTCTTCTTCTTCTTCTTTTTTTTATTTCTATGAAAATATGAAAGTTCGTATATAAGTATTTCGTTTTTTTTTTATCATAATTAATCTTGTAGAAATATATACATGTGTGTTTCTGTGTGTGTTTTTGTGCGTGTGTGTACATTATATATTAATTATTAATAGTAAATCTAAAAATATTATAATTAATAATAATTATGTACTACGATACGAAAAATCAAATTACGTGAACAAAAATTTTGATCGAACGATCAAAATAAAAATTATGAAAAATTAATATTTATTAAATAAATTAATTTAAGCTGTACCGAGATAAAGTAAAAGAAATACGTTGAAAAAATCCATTCTTTCCGATACGAATTTCACGCGAGTTGTTAACACAACCCAAAAGAAATAAAAGAAACCTAGTAACGACCAAGAGAAATAATATATTTTACTGTATAGTAATAAAGAGTTAGATACCTAGTTCAGGAATCGATTTCTAATCAGTGTTTGTCGCGTTTCGAGGTCCCCTCATTCGAGGTCAATCTGAAATCCGATCTTAGAAAAGGCTAAAAGCAATCGGAACGAGCTTGACGCTTACACGGCATTTCACTTAGCGAAACAAATATCTATCTGTGTGAATGGTGAATCGAAAAAAACGAAAAACGAGGGGGGAGGCAAAGTTAAAGCAAAAACAAATAAGGAAGAAAGGAAGAAAGGAAGGAAGAAAGGATCAGAAATCAGAATTAGGTTCGGTGACCTCGATAGAAAGAAAAGTTAGTCCAAGGTCATAAGAAAAGAAGAAGAAGTAGGAAGAAAAGAATAAAATAAAATAAAATAAAAATAAAATAAAAAAAAAGGAATGAAGAAATAAAGAAAGAGGTTTCTCGTATATGAACCGACCTCCTCACGGAAGGCAAACCTCGGTGTGTTCGCAAATATTGAATCTTTGCGATTGGTCCGCGATGGGTACTCTTTGTAAAGAACCACACACAAATTGCCGAGTCAGAAAAGATAGAGATAGAGAAAGAGAGAGAGAGAGAGAGGAGAAAAAAAAACGGAACTTTAAAACGAGAAAAAGAGGTACTCGAATGTTATGTGCTTGGAAGTAGTCTTCACGAATTTTCGGACCTTTTATTTGATTTTATTTTATTCTCTCCTTATATGTGTGTCTGTGTGTTTTCTGTGTGTCAGGGACGAGAGGACAAGTTACTCTTCTTTTTTTTGCTCATGATTTTTACGATCATGCTAATCTTATTTTTTCCTATTTCTTTATTCCTTTTTTTTGGGGGGGGGGGAGAGTGGGTATATTTGGAATACGTTTTGTTTTTTCTTTTTTTTTTGAAAAATTAATGAATAAAATTTGTCTATTACTTTGCACGTTAATTATTGTAAGAAATATCAAAGCAATGTTTAATTGTTTTTTTTTTTTTAAAGATTGTTACGGTTATTTTTAATCATTTATTTTACGCTAATTTGTTTTCTTTTCTTCTATTGTTTGTTTTTTTTTATTACATATGATATATATGTATAGGTGTATTTGTATTGAAAATTTATAGGTGTATGTAAATATCTATGGTGAAACGTTCGGATAAATCGAAAAGATCATTAAACGGAATGACACGTAAAATTGTTCTTCCTGTTATTTTCGCGTAAAGCAAATTCGTTGGCGCCAAGAGAGAGAGAGAAGATGAAGTTTAAGTAAAAATCTATCACGGTTTGGTAAATATTGAATAATCTTATATACTTACTCGGTCTCTCCTTTTTTGTCAGCGATTTTTACGGATTATATTATCTCTTATTGATTTCTTTTTTCTCTCCTTTCTTTCTCTTTGCGAAGAATTTGAATTTTTTTTTTTACGTTAGTAAAAAGTCTTCGTCGTCGTCGTCGTCGTCGTCGTAAAGCATTAGTATCGATGTGAAGTTAATTAAGCATGAAATGAGTGGTATTAATAGAGTAGAGAACGATGAAAAGAATTAAAAAAAATACAAAAAAAAGGTTCTTGTTTTTTTTTCTTTTTTTTTTGCTTTTTTTTTCCACAACGACCACGCTTCGTTGGACATCGTTCTTTTTTCTCTTCTTTATTTTTTTTTCTTCCATCCGTCAACATTTTTTTTCCTCGTGACTAAACTTTGGTATTAATGAGCACTTGAATAATAATAAATGCGTTCGTTAAAAAATATCATAGAAATGAAAAGTTTATAATAAATTTGAAAACTTGTAAATTTTGTTTATACTCTTAGTTCGATTAAAATTTTATTTTTTTTTTATTGCGTACAAATAAATAATTGTCTGTCAAACGTACACCCTCGTTTTGCAAATTAAAAAAATAATTACGTTTTGTTTTTATTTAAAAATCTTTATAATGATATTTTCGTTTCTCTAATGATAAAATTATACAAACACGTATATATATATATTTTTCTTATAATATTGTGTAACTATTTAATAAAGAATTATATTTTTCGTTGTAAATCTATCATAATGGAATTTTCATTGAATTTATTATCGCAAAAATACATTTCTCGTATAGGAAGAAGTTTCGTACTTGCTAACAAATCTTTATCGATTATTTCTCTCTCTCTCTTTCTTTCTTTCTTTCTTTCTTTCTCAACGGTAGCATCACAAATCACGAGGAACAAAGCTATCGTTTATAAAATGTTTAAAGCCTTACGGTGTAGAGAAAATCGTGACGTTGTGTTCGTCCACGGGGAACGATGATTTGCTCGACTAGATATGGGAAATAGCGATAGAAAAGATCCCAATGTGGAATTTCGTAGAACTTTCGTATAAAGTACAGTTGGTATACACGTTAAAACGAAACATATAGAAATCGGTCTATCGTTAGACCAAGAGAGAAAGAAAGAACGTAAGATCAAAGCGTACCTTTTCTTCTATTTTCTTGTAAAACTACGAGTATCGAAGAAGAATTGTCCCCTTTTCTCTTCCTTCGAAACAATCGAGGGAAGTTTTTGAACGAAACGTGATTCGCATCGATGAATAAATAAAAATAAAGAAAGACGTAATTGAAAAATGTTAATAAAAATAATGAATAAACTTCGTAGTTGAATTAAATGAATTGTTATAAATGATCATTTGACATTTGATTGATTTATATTCTATAATTATTCGATTGACAATACGAGCTAATGCATGTATCTCGAATAAATTTATTAAATGGGTAAAAATTGAAATAAAATCAAATAATATTTATATTATTATTAACAGAGAAATACCTGGTAATGAAAATTAGAAAATAAAATATTAGAAAGGAAAAAAAAATATATACTTGAAAGTAGATAGAGAGAGAGAGATTAAGTTTTGATTAGCAAACGCACGTTAGCTTACTATAATATAAAAAAATATATAATTTATACAGTTTATCATCGAATTAGATTATAATTTTCTCTCATGACTAATGAAGTTCAATTTAATATCGATTAAAACACACATTCGTACCTACATATCTGAGTACACGCTTATACACATATATATTCATAAAACGGGAGAATAATAATAATAATAATAATAATAATAATAATAATAATAATAATAATAAAAAGAAATATCTACGATTTAAATACGGAAGGTCGAGACGTGACTTCTCGTTTCTTCGTTTACACGTATCTTTTTTTTTTTTTCTTACGTTTCCTTTTCTCTCCTATGAATACTATTTACACACTAATACACATTTATATACATATTTATACACCTATATACACTTATTGAAAGTATGTATCTGTTTAAACTACTGACAACTGGACGGAAAAACCTCGACAGGTCTTTCTACACTTATGTACACGACACGCAGCAGCAAACTACTACTAATCGTTGATGCTTATCACAAATTTTTCTCTTATCGGGTTAATTGTATAACCTTTCAAATATAATACTGAAAACTCCGGCAGCTATACTAATTACACGCACAAAGTTCTTATCGATATGAATTTTTTACTATCGTTTTACGTTCTTTCAAAATCTTACGAAGTTATTTCGAACTATCGCGTCATTTTCTTGTCAACTATAACACAATTCCAATGATTCATTTAATCGAACCAATTTCAAAAATTAAACTAGCGTATAATATATAATTGATTTTTATACGGCCGATGAAATTTGTTAAAAAGTCAAAGTAGATATTGTTCGATTAGATTTATTTCTCGCACGAGCACGTATATACTATCATTAGTTATCAATTTTTGATTCTTTCAATAAATTTGTTTATTTCAACAATTGACGCATCAAGACACATGAATATTTTTCGATATTTAATTTAATTATTCGAATTTAGAATAATTCTTAAATATTTTAATTTTATTATATATACAAAGGGGTAATGGTTGAAAAGTTTTGAGCCTAACATTGCAAAACAATTTCTCAAAACAAGTTTCTTTTGTTTTAATCGATCAAATGTATATCTTATAATTGATAATAATATTTTAATATATAATAATTTTATATGATAATTTATATATATATGTATGCGTTGAAATTCGTATACGTTATTATACGTAAATATAAATCGTTGGTATATTCAATATGGTAACGCAAATGGATGAAAATGCTAAATTCGTTCGGTATACAACCGACGACCGTGAAAATAGTCGTCGCCAATCTATTTTTGCCTTGAAATTCAAGGCATTCCAAAGGGAAGAACCGCAAGAAGAAGCAAGAAGCAAAAAGCAAGAAGAAGAAACGTTTAGTATCATCTCGTGTGAAACATCCCGAACGATTTGTTTCTTCGTGCTTCCCGCGTGGTTAATGTCAAAGAAATCTCAACATCCTATAAATTAAATTATATTACAACTCTACTGACTCGTTCGCGTCTGTTCTGTTATTTTTGTAACTCGTTAAAAATAAAAATTATAAAATAAACCGAAAAATTCACGAAAATGTGTGAAATGATTAAATTGTTTTCTCTCTTGGAATAATTTTTATTTCGAAAAATAAAAAAAAAAAGAAAAAAAGAAGAAGTACAAATTTGTCTCCGTCGAGGCAGGCTCGAAACTTTTCAACCCCAACCTCTGTTAATTTTATTTTATATCATACTAATTAATATTTTAAATATATTTTCTATTACAGTGTAATTTGATGATATTCGATATTACCATTCAATTGGTGTATATTAATTTATTTATTAAATTAATACGTATTTAATAATAATAATAATAATAATAATAATAATAATAATAGATGGAGAAATGGTTCGAAAGGAAATTTTGGGTTTTTATTTGAAACAATCACGAGTGACGAATTAATTGAAATTAATTCGATTTACACACACCAGTTTAGTGTGATTGCATAAGAATATCCCATGCGAGTGCATTTTAAAATGGGAGAGGTTTAACGTTTGTGCATCCGGGTTTGGTTGCTACTGCTGCTTCTCTCTCCCACTCGTTGCATCTTCCTTGTGGTTTTGGAGGACACGTAGGTATCGACCTTAATACCTTTCAATGAGTTTTTAAAGCAAGCAAGCATTCGTCGTGTCCGGCTCACACAGATGTACTTCTTTTTTTTTTCTTTTTTTTTTCCAAGAGATCGTTAAATTGCATCCTATTGCGAATACGAATACGAATGAACGAACGAACGAATGGGAATGCACTTTTCCGTTATTTGACGACATTCTTTCTCTATCATTTGTAATTATTCAATAATTAGAATTATTATTGGAAAATATATTCTATAATTATTAAATGACAAATAATTTGTTAGTTAAATATTTCTCGATAAAATGTTTAATAATAATTCTTGATATAATAATAATAATAATAATAATAATTAACATCAAAATTTTTCAACGTAATATAAACGAAATGAAGGAAATGTTAAAGGTATAATAATTGAAATAAATCATTCAATTTAGATAAGATTTAAATGATAGAAAATTTCAATAGATCTCGATGAATATTGAAAATAATTGCACCAAAATCTCGTAATAATAATCATAATAAAACATTTCTACAAACTAATGAAAGATCCTATATTACGTGAGGTAATGAAACATAAGTTAAATCGTATAGCCTTGAAAGCCCTTATCATTCAAACACACGTGGTTTTTTCCTGATATCGAATATCACGTTTAAACGAATGTTACTTACCTATCAGTGTTAGATAACAATCCCAATTTAAGCAAAAAATATATATATGATATATATGAAATTCTAACAAAAAAATTTATTATTAAAATTAACATAAGTCCATTGAAAACATTTGTTTATACAAATTAAAATAATACAATATATATATATATATATATATATCACAATGCTTTTTTTTAATAGATAATTGACTTATTGATTGAACACGTGTCTCTAGTTTGGTACATGTTAACTATTACACACCTACATATATTGTGTGAACAAGTAGAAGGTGGTGAGTCAATATTACGAGATGTTTACGATAGAAAATCGTTGGTTGGTGGACCACACACGATTAAATGGTGTACGATACGGATACCCATATCGGTCGTTTACATTAATCGACCAATCGTACGTACTCGTGTAAAATCGTATTCCTACGCACAGACACACACACGCACACATACACACTCTTTCTCTCTTTCTCATACGTGTTACATTACGTTCTCGTAGACGCGTTACAGCGTAACGTGTAAGTAACCTTTCCATTTCTTTTCTGATTCTCTTTCTTTCTGTTACTCTTACAAGTTGTTACAAATTACGCGTTACATGGAACACCGAAGCAAACTCGGTGTGCCCGGAGTCTTGTACGAGAAGAAAGATCGAACTTGTGTTTCCTACCTAAGAGATTTACAATGATCTATGTGTAAGTTTAATATATACATATATATATGTATATGTATATAAGTAAATACATATAGAACTATGTGTGTCTGTGTGTGTGTGTATGTGTGTATGTGCGTCTCTTGGCACACTAATTAGGACATACGTGCTGACTTATCGCGACATTACATCGCAAGGAACGAACGTGATCGAGATAAAGATTGAATTGCATCGCGTGCATTTATCATGCTCTTTTCTCTCATTCCTTTTTCGCGGATCATTGCGCCTTACGTGTGAGCATTATTCGAGAGAACGCTCCTTCGATCGATAGATCGATCGATCGATCGATCCATTCGATCCACTCGATCCTGTCTTTCTTATGGAATCGACACCATATATACATATATATATGTATATATGTTGTATTGTGTTAATCTATGTGTATATGTATTATACTTTTCATTGTCTCAACTTCTTTATTTAATTATTTTATTCTAATTTTTTTTGTCATTGTCTCACCTTCCTTATTTAATTATTTTATTCTATTTTTTTTTCATTGTCTCACCTTCCTTATTTAATTATTTTATTCTATTTTTTTTTTATTGTCTCACCTTCCTTATTTAATTATTTTATTCTATTTTTTTTCATTGTCTCACCTTCCTTATTTAATTATTTTATTCTTTTTTTTTTTCATTGTCTCACCTTCCTTATTTAATTATTTTATTCTATTTTTTTTTCATTGTCTCACCTTCCTTATTTAATTATTTTATTTTCTTTTTCTTTTTTATATTTCATATTTTTTATTTTTTTAATTATGTTGGTTTAATGTTAGAATTTTTTAAATTGATGTATACTTATTAGTTGTGTTAATTTATGTTTTATAGGTATTTAGGGTGAATTAAAAAGTTCTTCGTGTTTTCATTGTGTTTAAACTTTACATTGAAATTTGTATAACGGATTGTTTTTGTAAAATTTACTTTGGAAATGTTATTAAACGCACGTACTTTTGTTTCAGTCCTAATGTACTTCTTTTTTTGTTTTTTCCTTGTTTATTTATTTTATTCTATTTATTTCTTATTTTTTTTTTTGAATCATGTAAATCTAGTGTTACACATCATTTCAGATTGATGAAGTAGAATATTTTTTTTTTTTTAAGTAGAATTAACGAAAATTATTATTGTTATTATTTATTTCATTTGAATTTGTTTCACCTACGTTTTAATTTACTTGAGAAATTTGTATTTTTCTTCTTATCGTTTAAGTCTATATACACGTTTAATTTACATCGAATAATAATTTGGACGATCTATCTTTTTTCTCTTTTCTTTTTTTTTTTTTTTTATATATTAGTTTCGTAAGTTTCTATTTATGTGATTCGAAAGATATTTTCGAGTTGTATGTATTACGAATGTTTACACATGGAAAATTCAAGAGAAAAATTGATCATAGGTGTTAGGAGTTAAGCAAATGTATCTTTTTAATGGGTTTCCATTTCTTTTTGATTTATCATTTTCCTGAGTGATATATTTCATACGTTTAAATCGAAATTTAATGGGGAAATGTTTTCACGATAGAAGAATAAAAAAAAAAGAATATTTATATATATATTTTTTACGGTCAATCTTTCTATGCCCTTGAAATTTTGTTTTTCTTTTTTACAAAAAATATAAGTCAAACAATTCAAACAAAAATAGGTAGTTCGATCGCAAATTAAAAAAAAAAGAAAACAGAAAAACACGGCGAGAACTCAGTTGCCAATCTGATAATAATAATAATAATAATAATAATAATAATAATAATAATAATAATAAAACGTCGGTTACGTTATCTCTCGAAGGAGAATATTAATAAAATATTAAAAGAAAAAGAAAAAAAAGTTGTACAAGGTTAGGGGTAAAGGGGGGGGGAGAAACAAAAAAAGAAAAAAATTCCAAATAACGGTTATCGAGAAAATAATGCGAAAGAAGCAAAATGATTATACAATTTCGCTTAGAAATGTTTCCACCAATAGGGTTTTAAGCAGCGCCTTTTGATCATCGAGAAATAATATTATTTAAGCGAACCGTGCAAAACAAAAGGGCAGGCGGGCGGGCGGTAACCGGAGAGGGTGTTGGTGGTGGTGGAGATGGCGGTGAGGGGATGAGGAGGGGGAAAAAGAGAGAGATAGATAGATATCTCATTCCTTAATACCTGCAGATGAAGATTCTACGTCGATGATCATGATTATCATCTCTCATTTTCTTTCTCTTTTTATTTTTTTTTTTCTTTCCTTTCCTTTCTTTTTATCCACTCACCAAGGAGGAGGAGGAGGAGGAGGGGATTATAACCAAGCGGAATTACAAGGGCCGAAGAAAACAACGACGATACCCTTTCGACGAGCAACACACCAGGTGGGGGAAAGGTGGGGTTAGATGGGGAGGGAGGCAGGGGGGATAGGGGAACCCCATCGACTGCAGAAACTCGATCCTATTTTTATTTCCCTTGTTGTGTTGGTGTGGTATTACTGCAAGCGGCGGGGATATGGGACGGTGATAAGGGAAATTTGTGTTCGCAAACGGCAAAAAAAATGTGAATCGACGAAAGGAAGAGAAAGAATTTTATTGGTGGTATATGTTTTGTATAAAAAAAAAAATGAAAAGAAAAGTAAAGGTAATAAAAACGTAGGTTATCGTTACAATCGTATTTTTTCTTTTCTCGAATCATTCGATATATTAGATTACTAATAGAAATAGAAATAGAAATAGAAATAGAAATAGAAAACTTTTGATCGATTGATACCAATCACCTTTCTTAAGAACCTTTCTAATTATCATACATATATTTTCTAGTCTAATCGAATCAAATAATAATATACACCTATAATTATTTATATCTTTTTATTAATTCTTTTTTATTTTTTTTTACAAATGAAACAAGATAATTGTAAATGTTCTCGTTCGTTATTAATTTTTGTTAATTTGTATTCACGAGGGTTGAATTGATTTGTTTATGATGAAAATGAATTTGCATTTTTAATTTACAATCACTCTGACACAACCGATTACATACATTTATACATTTTTTTTTAAGGATATATATGTTACCGTCAAAGAAAAATGATTTATACATTTCAAACACATTTCTCTTCAATTTTTACTCCAATAATTATTTAATTTCAATCATAAAAAAATAAATTCTTTTTTCTCATTGATAAAATTAAAATAGAAAAGTATTTTGGTTCATTTGCAAAAATACAAACTAGTTGGATAATAATATGCAAATGAGAATTTATTAGTATGTTCTTAATGTTGTTCATTAGTATACCTATATCTAGTACCTACATTTTGAATCATAATTTATAAAGAGAGCGATTAGATATTAGACCACACCCACATATACACACATATACACCCATATATATAAATTTACATAAATATAAACACATATGCACACGTATATACATATACATATAAATACATAAGCACACGTATATACATACACATATAAAGACATATGAATACATATGCAGACGTATGAACACATATATACTTAAATACATGTTTCTACGCATTACTACATCCCCATGAGTTGGATTTAAGGGCGTCTCGTGTTACGTCCGGCTCCGGGGCTTGGAATTCGATCACGATTCAAGTCGTTATCTCGTTTCAATGCGAAACAGGTCGATCGAATCGTACGGAAAACACTTGACCCGTGAAACGCATAATCGGGACCGGCGCCATCGGTTGATTCTCAAAACACACTTACACATATATATATGTAAGTAATACTAAATAGAGTGTGTTGGTTGCATATTATATGCATACGTGTTCAAATCTTACGAAATCGTCAGGCACACAAATAGCATAAACACACCGGTGACTCACATTTCATATAGTTGTATCGTAAATGCATTTTCTAGGTATAATTTTTGATATGATAAGGTAATTTAAACAAAATAATGATTAATTATAATATTAAATCAAAAGTATGTTTATTTTCTTAATTAAATGAAATTTTTTGATAAATTATATTTAATTGTAAAACGTGACAATGTATATTTATATTGGTCATCTTATCTTTTGATTATACGAGAGAATTGAATTACAGTTTATGAAACTTTGTAATAATATGTTTATTAAAGTATATTCTATTTCTTTTTCCAAGAATTATATATACCTACTTATGTGCGTTCTATTATTATCGTATTATTTAATACGTAATATTGCATCTTGCATCCTGTTGCATATTACATGCAATATTATATATTAAATATCAGAAATTGTTTGGATAATAATTAATATAAAATATATCAAAAAAGATACATAACATATATATTATATTATTATTATATATTATTATATATTAATATTTATTATTATTATTATTATATATTATATATATTATTTTATGCATACGTTATATAATATATAACAAATCAAATATAAACGTACAATACAATATAAATAAAAAAAAAAAAACAAAAAAAGCCCTATTACGAGTATATAAAAAATATATAAAATAAAATATTAGATATATCACATTGAGAGTATATGGGATACATAATACATACACACATACACACATATATATATTACTTTAGTGGGTTGGATTAGACCGCTGGCATTATAAGTACATAATAAAGACGAGAGGTAAGACTAATGACGGCAAAGTGGAGGCACGCATTATACCGGAGCAGCACGTAACGACGATGTAACATTAATCAATGTCCCTTTTCATCCGTGCGTGCGTGCGTGCATGCATGCACACGTGCACACGTGCATACGTACGTAAGTGTATATATATGTATAAGTGTGTGCATATTCGCTCATGCACGCTTCTAGTTGCCGCCGGTTCTACTCGACGCACCTCGTTTGGCTCACAAAGAAGTCATTGCCTCTTCTAGACGAGCTTCCATGAAAATTTCTTTCTCTCTTTCTCTTACTTTCTTTATTTTTATTCGAGTGTCGTTCTCAACTATTCGTCCAAGCGTAACGACCAACAAGTTGACGACGACAAAGGTATCAACCGATTACGTTTCCACGTTAATTACGATGCAAAATCGTAAGAAAATCAATTAGTGATAGGGTTAGGTCAGGATTTATTAATAAATCATTTTATCTATGAAATCATGGACGGATTTTCTTTGTTGTTGTTGTTGTTGTTTCTTTTTTTTTTTGAATTTGTTTTTATTTTTTTTTTTTAAATCTATTCGAATAATAAATGTTACTCATGTGCATCGAACGCTTTCGACGATTACGTTTCACTACTGACACTTACGTTTTTGTTTGACTATTTTTGTATTTTTTTTGTCGTTTGTTAAAGGTTAAAGGAGGGAATAGTAAATACGTGAGTTACGTGGGCGAATTGAATGGAGTTGTATAATTGTATTTTACGTTTCATTCATTTTATCTGATATCAATGAAACATCTGACGTAAATATCTTTTAAACGATGATCGTATTTATTTTCATTTTTATTTTTTTTTGGAGAAGGGAATGTTTTATGAGGCCTTTTTTTCTTTCTATAGTGTATAATAATATTTAAATTATCTCGATTTTTATTTGATTTATTATCACAGAGAATAGATCCAACGTATAAAAAAATAATTTAATTTGTTATTCAAATTTGAAATTATCATCAAAAATTGATCAACAGAAAAATAATTTATTAATCTTTTTTTTTTTATATAAAATTTCTTTAAGCTTCTTCGAATATATTTTATGTAAGATCAAAATTGATGACAAATTATTGCTTGATAAAATTCTAATTCAAAATTATATCGATTATCTTGATTTTTATCGTGACAATGAAGTAATCGTTAACGAACAGTATGATCAAATGATTTAAATTTGCATTAAAAAAAAACGTCAATGTCGAAGAACGTTCGTGAACGATTTTTCTTTCGATCTCTTTTCGTGATATAACGACACCGAATCGAATCATTTTCGCGAAAGACGAGCCCGATATTTTTCACTCCTTTTTCTTTTCTTTTCTTTTCTTTTCCGAGGTGAAACACCCAAGTGAATTCGTTTCAAAGTAGTGCGGTCAGATTAACCGCTTCGCATTCCTATCTTTGCATTCCCTTTGGTCGCCATGTAAACCGGATTCGGCAAAGAAAATGCGTACCTTGTTCCTCCCCAAAGAAGATTCATCGAGTTAAACAAAAAAAAAGAAATAAACAAAAGGGAGAAAAAAAATGATCAAAAAAAAAAAAGAAAAAAAAAGAAAGAAGAAGAAAATATATATCAAAGAGAAGAAGGAACGGGGTGGATAAAGCAAACACCATGGGATGCCATTGCAAGGAAGGGAACCTTGCATTTCAAAGCGTTATCATACTAACCAAAGAATGTTAGAAATGTTTTTCTCGATCCTTTCGATTGGTATTTTCTTCTTTTTTATTTTTATTTTTATTTGTAGTCCCCCTTCTTTTTTTATTCTTTTAATTCGTATTTTTCAATAGTCGCATTCCTTTCTTCCTCCTACTCTCCTCCTCCCCCCACACTTCATGTAATAATTTCTTTCCTATTATTTTTTTTTTTTCTTTTTTTTTTACGCAATGACGAGAATCCGATGACTCTTCCGTTAACGACGAGGTATTATTCTGTTGTATTCAGCAAGTAAAACGCAGCTATACGATTATCCACGGCGACTGCATTCGATCTGACGACCTCCCACAAAGTACAATGGTGCATTATTACTTTCGGAATTTACGATCACGACGAGCTTAATGAGAAACTTATGAGATCGTTGTGTAAACGTTTGAAAATTTTATCGAAAAGAACAATTTTGTTACGAATCTTTGAAATTATTGTTTTTTTCTTATATACGAAATGAAAACAAAAAAAAAAGCAAAAAATTCCATTTACTTGTTAATTAAAAATTATACGAATAATTTTCTAATTAAATAACGTAAACTCTCTTTGAAATTTGTATAAAATTGTTAAATAAAAAAAATTCTATCTAACAAAAAATCGAAGAGATTTTCTCTTCTTAGAAGATTTTCCCCCTCCCACCCCCCAAAAAAAAGATATCGAATAAAATCAAATGAAATCTTGAAAATTTCGTTTTAGATACATACTAATAAATATATATGACGTTTGTAGTAGATATTATCAAGATTCGATCGTGAACCAACTCGAATCTACGATAGTTGAGTTGAGTTTTATCGAAAGATCTCAATTTAGAAATTCAAAACCACGTTAGTTGTCGTTCGCGTGTTAAAGGTATCGATTGAAAGTGTTAACATATACATACGTAAACATGAAAATGTGCATGTAAACGTAGTTAAAAGTGAAATAGAAAAAATGGAAGGGAGGGGAAGAAGAAAAGAAAGGAAAAAGAAGATAAAAAAGAAAAAAATAGAAAAAAAAGATAAAAAACAGTTTCCACGTCGTCTCTAGCGACTATCGTTTGACATTTGAAACGCAATACAAATTGCAAAGGCGATTCTATCGTATCGTGAGAAACGTGGATCGATGTATGTACCTTTTATATGTAAGCGCGAAAAACGATAAAGAAATAGAAAGAAAAAGAGAGAGAAAGAGAGAGAGAGAGAGAGAGAGAGGGAGAGGTTTCTCTTAGCAAAGTGTGTATATGTAAAGGAGAAATGAAGTAGAAGGAGGGAAAACAGGGAAGCTGCATTTGGCAAAGTGCCTCTCTCGTTGGATTCGAATCGAGACGACGAGAATTGCCATTCACGAGAGTTACCGTTACTCGTTTTCTACACAAATCGAGTAGAAATATACATATATATGTGTGTGTGTGTGTGTATATATTTTTACACAGGGTGGTCTCCAACTATCTAATAGAAAAATTCAATTATTATTATATATGTAAATAATTATTATTAATTTCTTAGGGTGGCCTCTAATTATCTAATAGAAAAATTAAATAATTATTATATATGTAAACAATTATTATTAATTTTTTAGGGTGGACTCTAACTATCTAACAGAAAAATTAAATAATTATTATATATGTAAACAATTATTATTAATTTCTTAGGGTGGTCTCTAATTATCTAATAGAAAAATTAAATTCTTATTATATATGTAAACAATTATTATTAATTTCTTAGGGTGATGTCGTCTCCAGCTATCTAATAGAAAAATTAAATTATTATTATTTATGTAAATAATTATTATTAATTTCTAAGGGTAGTCTCCAACTATCTAATAGAAAAATTAAATAATTATTATTAATTTGTTAGGGTGGCCTCTAATTATCTAATAGAAAAATTAAATTCTTATTATATGTGTAAATAATTATTATTAATTTCTTATTGAGATATTGTTATTATTATTCTACGTTGATTCGTGCAAGTCTGCCTTAGACGTTTTTATTCTATTCTTTCTCTTTTTTATGTCACAAAAATTGTACGGTCTTCATCGTCATCTCGTACGAGTATTTAAATTACTTTATCTTTATTTTATTTATTAATATATGATTCTTATTAAAAACTCGATGAACATTGTACGAAACACACAATTCTTCTATTAACTTTTATATTAAGAAAATACTAATGAGACAAAAATTCTTGCTGCAAATATGTATATACACGTTTACAGTTATATTTCTTTTTTTTTCTACATAAACGTACGTAAATTTTATTTTTTCCAATAAGAAATTCATAAAAAGAGTGTCAATTTTAATCTTTAACGTATCACACGTGAAAATAATTGGTTAGTTCACACCACATCATTATTATTATTATCATTATTATTATTATTAATATATGGTTCACCCGATAGATTTCCGAACGCGAGTAATAGGCAAGTTACGTAATGATAGTTAGATTTATAGCACGATTATATTTTTGGTATAATAGTGAAGCCTTTTATTTAAAATTCGTGTTAGTTGCGTTGTTCGCTACCGGGCAAATTTAAGCTTGTTCGCGCAATCGGTAAAGTTTCCCCGACGTTTGGAACGAAGTTGCAGTTGCAATTGCAGTTGCATTGCAAAATCGATCCATGGATAGATAGATAAATCGATATATGCACACGTATACTGAATGTCATCGATTACAAGTAGGGATAAGTATTTTTTTTTCTTTTTTTTTCTTTCCCTTTTTTCTTTCCTTCATTCTTTTTCTTTTAATTTTATCCCCGTTTAGATCGCGAATACTATTTCTGTACGTCACCTTATCTATCCCAAGATATCTGACATTTCGGTTAAATCGATCTTTATAATCGACGCTCATTCTATCCTGCATATTTTTCAAGCATCGTAAATTGCGAATAAATATAATACGCGTAGTCTGTAAATTGAAAATACAAAAAAACATATACTATTATTTTATCTTATTAAATTTACAAATCAAAATTGTACGCAAATTATATTGCGTAAAATTCGATCGAATCTAACAAATCGTAAGATAAATTTATTACGAAAGTAAGTGTGCATTGAAGATAGATTTTAAATCTAAAAATGTGAATAAATTTTTATTTTAACGTTAAATAAATACGTTCGTTCGAAAGATCATTGTTTTTCTATGTATAGGCTCAAAATTTTTCAATCCTCCTCTATGTATTAAACACACAATACACACACACATTTTTATTATATATATAATTATTACTTTCATTAGTTTTTAATTTAAATATGAAAAATTCTTGCTTGGGATCATACGAGCTATTATATTTTTTTATTTACACTTTTACGCGTTTCCTTTGTTATTATTATTATCATTATTTATGATGAAGAATAAAAAATGACCGAACAGTGAAATTTTGTTCGTACTTATATAGGGAGGGATAAAAAAAGAAAAAAAAAGGAAAGAGGAAGAAATCGTCGAAGTAGAATGGAAATAGAGATTGATCGATTTTTTTGGTCGTTTAATGTCGAAATAGAAAACAAATGAAGGAGGGAATAGGATTTTATGATACAAAATAGAACGAGCGTAGTCGGGGCAACCACGTCCAATTTTGGTGGCACCATAAAGTAGGGAAATTCCAAGCACGTTTAAATAAAGTAAACGCTTATAGTGTGTGTGTGTGTGTGTGTGTGTTTCTGTTGGTGTAACGCCTACGAGGAGATAGTATGTTGCTCGAAGGTTCCGCGGCATGGATCTTTCGATTTACGATGGGTTTGTCTCGTGCAACACCAAAGACGTGCTTGCTTGCTTGCTTGCTTGCTTGCTTGGCCCTTTCCCTAACACTTTCTTTTTCCCTTTTTTTTTTTTTCTTTGTTTCAACAAAAGATAAAAACGTGACACTTTACTCACGTACGGTAGTCACCCATTTTTCACATGAAATTAATCATCATCTTAATAATAATTACTTTTGATCTTACTGTTGTAATATACGTAATTTTTTTAAACAATTTCTATTAACATTATTTTTGTTTTTTAAATAATCGAACGAGATAGAATGATATTCTCATTGGTTTATTCTTTTTAAAAGAATCAATGTATTAATTATTTTTGTTTGTTTTCTTTTCTTTTTTTTTTTATATATATATTTTAATATTAATTTGAACAATTAATTTCATGTAACGTATATTAATCATTGTTTTTTTTTCTGTTTTCTTTTTTTTATGTATATTATTATTACAGAAGATCGAATTATACCGATCGTGAATTTTAACGTTACTTCGATTTACATAATATATGCCCTGCAGTTTTAAACGAGAGAAATTTTTTTTTTTAATCCATCGTGTGATCTTTATCGATCTTGATTCTTTCGATAAATCGATTATAAATCGTATAGAACCAAATACGAATACGATTGTAAATACTTTGTAATACTTTTTTTTTCAAAAATTTCTTTCCTGCTCAATTATTGTCATTTTCATTCTTTCTTTCTCATTCTTTCAAAAAATAAAAATGACCTAATCAAAATAATGTAAAAGAAATTATATCTTTTGCTTTTTATTCTTTTTTTCTCAACAGATGAACAACGGTGTGTCTGTGAAATCAAATGTAATTAAAAATAATATTAACTCAAATTCAAATCAGGTTATATTTACAATAAATTACTACTACTACTACTACTACTACTACTACTACTACTACTTCTGATACTTTTATTTTAAAACAATTTTTAAAATATTATTATTAATATCAGGGATTTGGAAAATGTGAAAAATTGTCGATAAAATGAAAATATAATTTTTCATTTCGCGTCTAACTATCGAAAATTAATTCAAAACCAGTTCAACAACGTTACGTGTGTGTTTGTGTATGTGTGTGTACAGTATATCTCCAAAATTATGATAATAAAAGATAAGATAGTACAAAGTTTAAAAGCCCCGTAGTAGGAAAAAATATTTTCTCGATTAAGTGTAACACAATTAAAAAAAAAATCCCTTATATAATTAATACCAATCAAAAAAAAACTAATAGAAACTAACGTAATAGTTATCAATTATTATTCGAAAGAAACATGTTGAAAATACGTAATAATTTTTGTTAAAAATACATCTAAAAAAAAAAAGAAAAACATTTCTTGTTTTATATTTTAAATATGTGTTTAAACGAGTTGATAGAAAAATTGTTGGACAATTATTGTTTGTTTGTTTTTCACGATTCAAGACAATGTTTTTTTTATCTATCCCATTGACATTGTATAAATAAAAGGAAAGTTTGACAAAGACAAAAAGTATCGTAGTCTGAACCAACGTCCAATATGGAAAAGTATATATATCTACAATGAATTCATCCACGTCCCACACTCGGCAGAGCAGTCGCAATAAAGTTTACGACAGTTAGAAACAGGGCCGGTGACTTTAGTCGCAGGACGGAAAAAGAAAGGAAAAAAGAAACAACGAAAAAGAACTATAGCCCCTATATTTTAGAAATCTCTCCAAAAATTTGGGCTTTAAATCATGACGACGAAGAAGAAAAAAAAAATCTGACCTAACGGATCTCTTTTACGTACACTCGGTTGGATTTTTTGTTTTTTCTTTTTTTTTTTTATTAATAATGTAATATAAAATCAATTCTCGGATAGAATTATAAATAATTTTTAATGATTTTATTGATATTAATTGTAAATTCAAAATTAATGTTATAATGATAAGTGTAATAAATACAAATAAATTTTATATTAATATATATAATAAAATTTATATGAAAATTATTATACAATTTTGTTATATCTGTTTTGGTATTTTAAAAAAAGGCTAACAGATTAAATTCATATTTATAATTACACTTTTATTTCATTACTTTTATAACAAATTATATTATAATAAACGATGATAAGACTTATCGAATATTCAAATAGTTGACAATTCAAAATTTAACAAATAATAGAAATACATTTGATCATTCTATATTTTATTGAAATCAATTAAAGCAACTAAACACATTCCTAATGAATATATATTTATAAATCGTTCGTATTATTTATTCGATTTCATTCAGAGATGATAGTTACGTTTGAGTTAAATAAAAAAACAAAAAAAGGAAAAGAAAGGTAATAAAAAAAAATGAATATTAGAATAATTTGATGTGGGTTAAAGGGTTAAATGAAATGAAATGAAATGAAATGAAATGAAAGAATGAAAGAATGAAAGAAGAACCGGCCCTGTTAGGATAACAGTATCTCTTCGCGGCAGATAAAACTTGGCTGAAGTCGAAAGGTTTTACCTGCACATAGGGTCCCAACGTATCTTTATCACCTGGTTTTACTGCGCCACCTTCGAACTGTCATAACCGAGTACGTCTCGTCGTTTTCGTCATCGTAGTAGTTGTAGTAGTAGTAGTAGTTGTTGTTGTTGCGTGTCGTAGTACTTGTTTCTTATTAAAATCAACGAGTTTTATTTAAAAAATAAAAACAAAACAATAAAAAATGAGCACCCACGTGTTTTATACCAACAAATCGCGTGATCACTCATGTGAATGTTTTGTACGTATTTTTCTGTCATTGATATTTTGTCGTTCGTTTTGATTCTTGCATCTGAGGAAAAAGGATTTACTTATGCAATTGTAATGCAATTGTTTTTTTTCTTTTACGTTAACGTATTGCAGTTGGTTTCTAATCGAAAGAAATATTCCCGATTGGTAAATGATTTTTATATTGTTAATAGGATTGACGTGTTTTGTTTTTTTTTAGAACGAGCAAATTTTGATATTATTTGTATTAATAATGATTAAAATTTTGATAATGGTTTAATCGAATATTAGGATATAATATTGGAGAGAATATATATTAATGAAATAATATATTTTATTTAGAAAATAAAATTTATCTATCATACAATAATATAATTTTATTTAAAAACGAAACAAATTAATAGATAAAATTGATTTTACACGCGTATAAATATAATATATTTATACACAAATTATTATTATTACATTTATAATACGTATATATGTTTGTCGATGTTTATAATAAAAGAAAAAATTATTAAAAAGAATAAAGATAAGATCCTCATTAATCTGTTGGAAAACAAACGAAGATAAGAAAATTCAACTCGTCAATTCGAAAGTGAGATGAGGGAAAAGTATAAGGCGGGGGTGTGGTGTGGGGAAAGGGGGGTTCGGAACTCGTCGAGTGTGTGGATTTAATTAAAATCCTGTTAAGCCGAGAACGTTTTGAGGATTTTTCTCAAGGATTACAGACAAGTGGACTTACACTAACAAGGCTGCGACAAATACGTGCAAACCTCTGATTTTTTTCTTTTCAAACTTTCCACACTTCTACTGATCCATGAGGAAATAAAAAATAAATAAAAATTGATTGAGGTTAACACGATTTGCGAAAAAATAGGAGATAGTACAAAAATTTCGTAAGAATTCTTACGCTCATTTGTGTCTCTTATACAATTAAAAAGAAGAAGAAACAAAACAAAACAAATAAAACGAATTAGATATACTTTTTACAATAAAGAAAATAAAAAATAATAAAATAATGAAATAAAACAAAAAATCGAGGAAAAAAAACAAAAACTCCCCCCGTCGAGGATTCGATCCGGCGATGTCAGAAACACGAGACCCCATTGAGACCGTGCCGGTACCCGTTACGCTAGCGTAGCAAAAGACAAAATTTTGTAAAAGATTTCCACTCACATTTTTTTCACACAATGATTGACTAATCAATTTTGAAAAGGATGCAAAATATATTCTCTCTCATGGATCACTGCAAGTGTTAAAAGTTTGAAGAAAAAAAAATAAATCTGAGATTGCACATGACTGCCGTGCCTATGTAAGAATATGAACGGAATAAGTACGAAGGAAGAAGAAGAAAAAGAAGAAGAAGAAGAAGGAAGGAAGAAGAAATGAGAAAACAAGAAGAAAAAGACAGAGAATCATGAAGTAATAACTCATCTCGATCTCGAGTGAAATTTCCTCTTCGCGAAACGAAGTCGGGATCTAATTAATAGAAATTAATTGCGTTGACCCGCGAAGGAGGACGACTCCTCTTTCTTCCTTCTTGCATACGAGGATGCACTCTCCCTCGTAGGTGCGTAGGCGTTAAGGATGCCGGAGGTCGAAAGAGTAACTCAGAACTCGCCTACCTCCCACCACCACCACCACCACCACCACCCCTGTTCCTTTTTTTTCTTTCTTCCTTTATTTCTTTTCCCTTTTTTTTGTATCCTTCGTAATCTCACTTCAACGAAAAGTTTCTCTCGATGACGCACACACACGAGAGAGAGAAAGAGAGAAAGGGAGAGGGAGAGAGAAACCCTTTCTTTACGAGCACTATAATAAGTATAATAATAATATAATCGTGAAAAGGTGAGATCCTCTTTCGGTTGAGCAAGAAATTGTTAAGAGGAAAAAAGAAAGTTGCTAATTGTTTCATTAACGTTTTTTATTTTTTACGTTTTTATTTTATATATATAATGTTTTTCTTATGTAATTGGTTGTAATTGGTTAGGATGAACCCAATAGTTCGTGCGTTTAATCGTATCGTTTAATGATAGTACAAATAGTTTCAAGTCAATAAAATTACTTCGTATATGCAAGTGTGAAAAATATATATTAATTTTAAATATAATATAATTAAATATATAACATATCTCACATACACACACACACACATTATTTATACACAATTTATATATAATTCACAATAAATAATAAAATATTAAATATAATAATTAAAAACGTACGCGGAGAAACTTTTAGTTCATTCTAATAACACCAGATGTATCTCTCATATTAGATATTTTATCCCACAGAACGTTATAGAACACATACTCACGGTTATTTTAATTGGCCAATCCTCATGGTAGGTAGTTAGGTAGGTAGAATATGTAGATGTTAAAGGAAAGAAAAAGGATAAAAGTTAAAAAGTGTGAGTTAGAGAAAGAGGTGTCTGTCTGTCTGTCTGCCTATCTATCTATCTATCTATCTATCCATCTATCTACATATATATATGTATGTATATGTATGTGTATCTCTTTAAATGTGTTCGTGTGATCGCCGCCGTCGTCGGCTAATTAAAAAGACGTTAGAGACACCTCGATCCAGCCGGCGCATCGAGATGACAGGGCGAACTGAAGAAACCGGCCTCGAGGGCATTCCGCAAGGAAGAAACCAAGCAAACCAGCAAGAAAGAGAGAAAGAGAGAAAGAGAGGGAGAGAGAGTGAGAGAGAGGACCCAAGATAAGAACCGGCAAACGTCATCGAACTCGCGATCACCCTCGATATCGATCCTTCCTCGCAGGATTCATTTTTTCCTTTTGTTTTTGGGACCTTTTTCTTTCCTCTTCTTTTCTTTTTTTTTTCTTTTTCCCCTCTTCCGTTACGGAACTTTCGTTCTCGTTAATTATTTATACGCCGGATGAAATAATTTGCAATTTTTGTTTCTTTCTTTTTTTTATTTTATTTTTAATTTGATTCGATATTTAATATTGCAATATCAATTTTGATATGAAGTAACAAAATAATCTTCAAATATTTAAGATTACATTGTATATGTAATATATAAACTTATTAGATATTTCATATGTATTTGTATTGAAATTAGGATTCACATGATTGTTCACTGCATACCCGAAATATTATTAATCCATAAAAATATTCACCATTTGAATCTTTCGACTCTCTCCAATTTTTGATTTCATTCACGATACAACATATACATACATAAAATCACAAAGTTTAATAAAAACAAATACATAAAGTATCCCATAACTTATGCACACTATCGACATAAATATAAAAAAGAAATCATTCGAGATAAGAACAAAATAGGAGTCATTTTTAAGATTGATATTATCTAGAGGACACTTTGATTTTCAACTACTAGGGATTCGAAACGTAAAAGAAAGAATGTAAGCAAACAAACAAACAAAAATACAACGAAACAACCAAAAAAAAGTAGACGGGGTAGCTAGCGTAGGTTGGTGTTCTCGGACAACAGCAAAAGCAGAAGCAGAAGCAAAAGCAGAAGCAAAAGCAGAAGCAAAAGCAGAAGCAAAAGCAGCAGGAATAACAGCTCGTGCGAACTCATGTAGAAGTAACATACATATGTATATATGTGTGTGTGTGTGTGTACGTAGGTACGTAGGGTACGTAGAGATAGGTTAGTCGCGAAGGGGAAAACGTTCGGTAGGGCTCGATGGAATGGGGAGGAGGTTAGGGGGGTTGGGGAGGGTGAAGTGGGGGCAGGAGGTCCGGTTAAAGAGGTAGGATCGTTTTCTGCCGGTAGTAAGAGCCGATCCTTCGTTATCGGACATCGGGTTGGGTGCACCGGCCTCATCACGCCTCGGACCCCTCCCCGAACAGGTCCCAGGGGCCCAGTACTACGAGTAGTAGTCCCAGCATTGACTTCGCTATACGTGTTGGGGGGAACTTTGCCTTACAACTCCCCCCCCCTACCCTACCCTTCCTACTTATTTCTATCCTCTTCCTACCCCTACTCTTAGGACTGCTGGTATATACCAAGTGCATCGCTATCATATAAAGGCGTTTGCCTTCAACGTTACTACCGAGCATCGATACTTGTTGCATCGAGTTATGCAACTATGTAGATCTCCGATATAGAACTATTTTATTTTATATTATACATATTTCCTTCTCTCTCTCTCTGTCTCTTTTTCTAACTTCAATTATATTATATACGTGTGTGAATGTTTTCTGTATATAAAATAAAAAATCAATATATTTATATATATTCGAAAAAATATCTTTATAGATATTAGGAGAACAGTAGAAAATTCTTATGGTATGTTAAAAAACATTTTGTCGTAACACCTGGATCTAATCTGAGATACCTGAAAGTGTTTGAAAAGAGAGAGAGAGAGAGAAGAGGCAAAAAAAAAAAGAAAAAAAAGAAAAAACATGAAATAAACAGAAGGCAGGCACCTGGGACAAGTCTGTAATCCGAGCTACAGACCAAGCTGATAAAGAGTTCTTCCTTCTCTTCTTCTTATGGTATGGAATGGTATAGCCCGAGTTAATGACACTTTACTCAAGTCAAGGACATCTTTATATCGCAGATCTGCACTGTCTTCTTTGGAATTTACGAGAAAGACGGGGAAAAAGAAAAGATAAAAAGGAAGAGAAAGAGAGAGAGAGAGAGGAGTCTCGAAGGATACTGAAAATGATGCTAAAGGTGTGCTGATATATATACATACACACACGTGTGCTGATATATATATACATACACACACGTGTGCATGTTCTCTCTCTTTACTTTAAAGGAGTTAACTCAGTCACTGTTTGAGACTAATAATAATGTATTGTTTGTGAACTCTAAGATTTACCTACCTACCTACCTACCTACCTACCTACCTACCTATCTAACTATCTAACTATCTACATATCTATCTATGTGTATGTCTTTTAAAAACTCTCATTCTCTTCTTCTACTCACTTCTTGTCTTGCTCGTTTTAGTGGTACTGGACTGTCCACGACGTGTTTGTCTTGCGGTGAGTGACTTGCAGACCGTTCCAGTCCGATATAAGAAGAAAAAACACGGACAATCCTGAAAATACTCGAGACTTTAAGACCAAGGTTTCAATCTGTTTCAATGACACTTCTTTTTTCTTAATAATAATAATAATAATAACAATTATTATTATTATTATTATTATAATTAATCTGTCTATGTAATGTGTTCTTGTGTTCATCTAATGTGTGAATATTTGTGTGATAAAATGTTTTGTGTTTTGTTTTTCTTTTGATTGATTGAAAATTCAGATCATTAGAATCAAATGATGACCCAATTTTATGTGCTTTTCAATTTTTATATATATATATAATAATTTATTTAATTTTGTTTTTATTGAATTATTAAAATTTGCTTGATTTATTTTAATACTTTTTATTTCAACTTTATTTTAATCCGATTGATTGATAATATTCTTTATTATGCAAATAATGATGAGACAGTGTTACTTTATACAATTATTATTGCTAAGAATAGATTTAAAAAATAAAAATGAATGATATATTAATCGATCATTTCGAGTTGTAACGTTGTTAGCGTAATATTATCATAATGATTGATCATTGAAACTACTCGAACCGATCCAACCAAAGTCTAATCCTGTCACTTTTATTTTTCAAAAGTATAAAGATGAGCCTATGCAAATTAGAATGATACAATGTTGCCAATGTAATCGTAACACGTTATCAATATGATTGATTACATTAAAAATAATATACGAAGTAATCCTGTAGAAGTCTAACATTGTTATCTTATTTTGTCGGAGAGCATGAAAAGGATGGTCATTTCAAATTGAGATACAATGTATCCAATGTAATGAGATATTTATCATTATGATTGATTATATCAAACCTGATTGTATCATCCGGTACAATTTATAATATTTTTCAAAGATTCTGCATCATGAACAGAATATAAAACGTGATTGTTAATTGAAATAATACGTCGAACGCGTAAAAATAAATGAATTGCACAAATAATATTATTGCATACAAAATGACAATTGACAATTTGTGCGATTAATTATACCTAAACCAATATATTATTACATACAAAATGACGTTTAATTTATTCCAGATCATCTATTTGTTAAGCATAAAATATAATATTATTTAGTTACGCAACCCTGACGCATTTGTTCGTTCGAAGAACTCTCCCAATAAATTCGAGCTTCAGGTGTTTAACAAATCGAGAGAGGCCCGGGATTTGAACCCAGGATCTTTCGCATACCGAAAGAACGCTCTACCACTTGAGCCACGAAGACCTGTATAAAATATAATATAATTAAATTACATAAATATATTTAGAAAAAATGGTATAGCGATTTAATCAAATTTAATAAACCCCAATTGGTGTGTTAAACGAATTGAAATAATTAAATAGGGAAAATAAAATTTCTCTAAATGTAATCGATAACAATTCGATGACGAGTAAAGTTTCGTGATCGAGATTGAATATAACGGGTGTAAAACAATGAGAAATTGGGGGAAGTGTGCCAGAGATGATCGTTTGACTGTTGTGTAGTACACGAACGTGGTTCATCGAAATGGTACACGCCTTCCTTACATCGGTTGATCGAGTTCCTCACTCAGTCGTAATCTCACCCACACAGGTTAACCACTGTGAAACGGTCATGGTATCGCATAGCGATACCGTAAGCAGCAATATGGGCGGGTTGTATGATGTGCTTGCGCGACCAAGTTTCTCAATGATGAAAACAACCAACCAACCAATCACTCGACTATATTATTAATTATCATAATTATTACTCTCATCTTTTTTTTCCCTCTGAGACAGTTACGGTACTCTTGAATTTTCCATCATTTTCCATCATGGATACGTCAATTTCCCATACACGTATTAACACGTATTTTATCCAATCGTGGAATATAATGTTAGATTTATTATCACACTTTTTAGCATATATAATCAATTGTTTCATCAACATGCAAAAATATTGATTTTGAAGATAATTAAACAGTTTAATATTATACGATAATAATAATAATAGATATTATATATCAGTAAATAATATATATACACTTTGAAACGATTTGAAACACGTTTATGTTAAACGACACTACGATTAATTGAATGATTAGCTACCCATAATATAAGAATAGATTTTCTATCAATAGAAAAAATATTTGACGATTATATTTATCTATCAACCTATCCATCCATTTATCTATCTATCTATCTATCTTTCTATCTATCTATCTATTTCTATTTTTCAAGGTAACTGACTGCCCTAACGTTTCTCGTAACCAACTCGTCGTTATCCTCACTCACTCACTCACTCACTCACTCACTCACTCACTCACTCTTTCCTTCTTCCTTGAATGTATTTTTTTCTTTTTTCTTCCTTTTCTTTTCTTTCCTTTTCTTTTTTCTGTCGAGCTGCCTAAGGCATGTCTTCGATGGCGAACACGCTGTTAAATATAGCGAGGGCATTCATAAATCAGGCGAATACCGGCGATGTTAAAGGGGCGGTCGTCTTGCGTGGGCTGACCGAGCGAATGCGAATGCGTGGAGGAACGTTAAGGCAGGCATAATAACTGTGTGTGCATGAGAAAGAAAGAAAGAAAGAAAGAAAGAAAGAGAGAGAGAGAGAGAAAGAGAGATACAAAATGGAGAAAACTAAATTCTTAAAGCATCTTGTGGACCACCCCTCGATCAACCTTATCTTCTCTTTCTCTTTCTCTTTCTATTTCTCTCTTTCTCCTTTTTCATTTTATTTTATTCTCTTAACTTTATCAAATCTTTTTAGAATCGATCAATGAAAGGATCTATCACAAATGATTTCCTTTAGATTCGATAGATTTGTTCTTGAGTTTCTCTAAATTAAGAGATTTTATATCAAGTTTTTTCTATTAAATTTGGATAATTGTGATTTTTTTTTCTATTAATTTTCTTATAAATCATATAAGAAAGAAAGTAAAAGATTTTATATAGTAGTCAATTGATATTTTAAATAAAATTTAATTATATTTATCATTCTAACATTAATTTTTTGTTTATTTGTTTAATTAATCTTTTTATCATCAAACATAAATTCATAAGATTCTTAGATCGATTCTATTCTTTTAATAATTTCAATAATTATGATTAATTTTATTCAATTACGTAGAATCGTTAGATCGATGAAAGATAGTTCTACTTAATTTATTTATTAATAATTAATAAAGATGAGAATAGAAATAAATTCATATGACGGAATACAAGAATACCACCTTGTTTACCACCCTTGTTTAACAATGGAATAGTTGGGTGGTGTAAGAAGAGTAAAATAAAAGGGTTACCATTTATGGTGTTGATGTTTGGATAAAAGTAGGTCATCTTTAGATTCGTAGGTGTCGAGGTTGAACTGTTAACAACAGGTTTCCCATTCATTCTTCCTTCCGGTGTACCTTCATTTAAGAAAATAAAATGTTCAAAAGAAATATGATAGAAGTATTCTGATTCCAAAATGTAGAAACCTAGGGAAGACACGATACACCTAGTAACTCCTACACATACGTCCTAGTAACTTTTGGGAACCCTTTATACCTTATTTATTAACAATTAATAAAGGTGTGAATAAAAATTCATTCGTACAATCGATGATGAAATACAAGAATACCATTGCATAGAAATAGGGAAAAAAACTAGACAATTAGGTGGTGTAAGAAGAGTAAAATTACCATTTATGGTGTTGATGTTAGAATAAAAATAGGTCATCTTCAGATTCATAGATGTCTAGGTTGAACTGTTAACAACAGGTTTTCCATTCATCCTTCCTTCCGGTGTACCTTCATTTAAGAAAATAAAATATTCAAAAGAAATATGATAGAAGTATTCTGATCTCAGAATGTGGAAACCTAGGAAAGTTACGGTACATACTGAGAAAGAGTATTACACAGCACTCGGGTGGCGCTCGTCCAAGTGGCTCTCATGGTAACCATCAATCTTCGTTTTATCTTCTTCTCAATGGCCGTCGTCTAGTCGTCGCTCTAGGTGGGCGTTTGTGATGTTTGCATCTTTAACGACGACTATCCTTCCGAACTCAAACTCACCGTTACGTAATCCACCTTTTCTTTATTCTTCATTTCATTTCATTTCCTTCCTTCCTTCTTTCGTTTATTTCTTCTTATGTTAGTTAGATCAGAGATGTGTTTGTTCGACATGAGAGAAAGAGAGAGAGAAACGTGGTGGTGAAAGTGTAAGCCTGAATGGGTCAATGTGGTCCCAATCCTTTCGTTAATTGCTTTACTTTTAACTCCTTTTCTTTCTTTCTTTCTTTCTTTTTTTATTTTTTTTTTTTTTTATTTCTCTTACTCGAACTCAGTAGATCCTTGTTTCGCAATACTTAACTGGGGTAATCGAACAAAGAGATTGAAAACAACGATTCGGTTTGTTGTTATTCGTCGAATAACGAACGTTTTCATTCAAACGTTTTTAATAGTTAGATTTATTAACGTTAAATGATATTGTTATTATAGTTGGTCATATTGATTAATGAATTTCAATTTTTTACTTTTCATTCATTATTTTCATTTAATTTATAAATAAGTTAGCAAGTCAATATTAAAATCAACACAAAATTTTATTCCAATTGAAATGAATTATTTCTCGCTCGTAAAAATGAAGGTACGAACGAACGAATGAATTCGAATAAAAATCACGTTGTGTCAAAAGAAAAAGAAATAGAATTTCTTAATTTAAGTTAAAAAATAAAATTAGTCAAAGTTCGAATAAAAAAGTAATAAATGAGAGAATGTTCCAAAATTAGACAAACCCGATCTAATATTAGCGTCATTCCCATAACGTGAACGTGAACTGAAAAAAAAAAAACATACACGCCACATTATTCCGGAGAAGATAATTTTGGAATTTTTGTTCCTTTTTTATGACGAAAGAAAATAATCACGAAAAAACTTTGAAACAACCCTAATAACGTGTCGATGCTATACGAATTCCGTAAAAAAAAATTCTTTTTGCTTGTCGTGAGTAGTTGAAAAAGTAATGGCGGGGTTTGTTCGATGTAAAAGCATCTTTGAAATTGAAAATAAAAATACGAGGGGAAGATTTTTAAAAGGAAAGGGAAAAAGGAAGGAAGTTTGTAGGTTGTACACGTGGCATAAATGAATACAAGGTCATTTTTGAGAATGAGTAATATTTTGAAAAAAACTATAGGAATATCTAATATTGAACCGAAGTATACTAATTTATTCTTAACTTTTTTTTTTATAAACAATTGGAAGAAACATATGTAAAATTAAATAGGTTGTTCAATTCCTTGATACTTCATTTGTAATTCAAAATTCATTTCATTTTTAGTTACATATTAAATATCGTTTTTTTTGTTAAAAATTCTTTTCTCTTTTCCATACAAACCTCGAAAACTTTTGCTACAATTTGTTAACGTAAATAAAAAATAAAACAACACGCTTCTTGGTAACTATTGATATAATAATTTAAAATAAATTTGTATATTGAATTGAGATATATACCGAAATAAATTACACAAAATGAGAGAAAATAAAATAGAAAAAAATCAAAAAAACCCCCCTTCAAAAATTACGAATATTACTTTCTTCTTTTTTTCTCTTGCCGATCGAATAAATTGTCACACACACACACACACAACACACATACACACACACACACACACACATAAATGCAAATACGTTCTTTCAAAAAAGAAACCGATAAAACGATGTACTTAATAAAAAAGTGCGAAGAGAATATCTTTAGATCATTCGTATGCTTTTTATTTTTTTTTTTATTCACTTTTACCGGTATCGGTAGCGTAATGGGTCGACTAAAATTATCGCTTAGGGTTGGAAGATGAAGTGGGGTGAGAAAAAGGGAAGGGAAGGGAAGGAAAAAGGGAGAAGAAACTTTTGGGCGTGAAACGATGTGATCTACTGTGCATAATACTTGAGTATGGGGTCCCATTGGACACGCGATAAAAGCGATTGCATTAAAGTAGTCTCGTAAAGCAAACTGTGCCAAGGGGGAAGTGTTTCGAGGGTGGAGGGGGTTGGGGGAAAGGAAGGAAGGAAGGAAGGGTTTCTTAGAAAATAACGAGGCACCCCTCGACGATTTATTTCCTCGACTACCGAACTGACTTCGCGAAAAATGATAGTTCAACCGTTCCGAACCATTCTAATTCGTTCGTTCATATTGAATCTCTCGAAGAAAATTTATTCGTTATTTTTCTTTCATTTTTTTTCATCTCCAAAGATATATTTTATTTGATTTAATTATTTCACACCGATTCGATATGAATAATAACGATTAATTTCTATTTCAATTATTTTAATTGCATCTTTTATTCATCTATTTATATATATATATATATACGTTTTCTAAAGATATAAACGAGAAATATTTATTTTTATGAAAGAAAAATATAAGAGATTATAAAATGAAGAAGAAGTAAAATAAGAAGAAGAAGAAGAAAGAGAGATAAACAGATAGGGAAAGAGAGAAAGAGAGAGAGGATGAATTTATTCTACGTAAGCGTATACGTATTTGGATCACTATGACGTCATTATCATCTTCCGGTACATTGGTACAACTTCATATGGTCTTACGAAATCAATTGAATATATAAATATATATATATTAAATACGCGTATGTTTTATAAATAAAATAATTTTATATATTATTATATTATATTATATATATATATATATTTATATATATATATTATATATTTACAAAATAATATTATATATTTATAAAATATATAATTATATTATATATTTTTTTTATATATATTTTTAATTTTAGATATATATATTATATATTTATTATATTATATATATTTATATTAAATACGCATATGTTTTATAAATAAAATAATTTTCTTTTTTCCTTTTTTGCTTTTTTTCTATCATACTCTCTCTCTCTCTTTCTTTCTCTCTTTCTTTCTCTTTTTCTATTTTTGTCTCTCTAATTTTCTCTCATATACATACATACATACACATACATGTATAAAAAAATATACATACTCGTTCACTGTTTTCATTAATTTTGTTATTTATTATCATTCATTCTCATATTATACACATCTCACATATTCTATCTTTATCTTTCTCATTAATTTGCACACATACACATACAAAGATATATGCATACGAATATATATTATTTAATTGTTTTCGTTAATTTGTTCACTTTTCTTATATTCTATCTTTATCATTCTAATTAAGATTCTTTTTTTAATTTGTACACGTACATATTATTTTATTCTTCTTTGTTTCTTTCTGTTTATTTCTTGGCGTATATGTATGTGTGTGTGTGTGTGTGTATTTCATAAAGTTGATAAAATGAAGATGCAAATTTACATGGTTTAACACACGTGTGTGTGCATATATAAGTAGATATATATACTTAAATCTGGTGTTTAGATCACGTATGCAGGTAGCAGAAAAGACGTCGATTATTTATAGTCCGTTGCACTTACAAATGCATCGTGCCGGTGCACATTGAGAGACCCGAGAAGGTAGATTCTCTCTCTCTCTTTTTATCTCTTTCTCTTTCATTGATTTACTTTCTTGGCAAAATACAAACGCTATAAAGGTGAATCTTTTTAACCCGAACAAATTTATTTTCCATTTAAATTCGATCAAATTTTTATACGCGATTTTTCATAATTCTCATATATAATAATAATAATAATAATAATATTTTTAATTAAAAAATTAAAATTATTTAAAAAAAAAAAAAAAAAAAGGGAAAGAAACACCATACGAATAGAACAAAAATTTGCAAAAATCGTAAGTAATATAATTTCGTGCATGACGTTGCAAAGTTCTTGGAAAGGAAAAGAAAAGAAAATGTTCGACGATAAATCGATTAAATTTAAGAAAAGATTTTTGAAAAGATACGTCAACGATATACGCATTACGATTTCCTCCTTTCCGAAGAATTTTCGATCGTCATCTTCGTCATCGTCATAATCGTCGTTATCGTCATCGTTTAAAAAAAAAGAAAAGAACTTTCACCATGGTTTAAACGGGAAATACCGAGAACGGCAGGAAAAAGGAAATGGTAACGGTTAATGTAAAACGAAGTAAAAAAGAAAAACGAAATGAGATTCGTATGAAAAATTTCATCGACATTTTATTACTTCGCGTGGGAAAAAAAATTTGTAAATATTAAATCTTAATATAACAATAGTGTAAAACGATTAGAAAGTGGGATCCAATTGGTTGGTTGATTTAAATTTCCAAATTTATCCAGTTATTTGTTTGCTCGTTCAACCGACTTCCTAACGTCAGAAAGAAAGAAAGAAAAGAAAGAAAGAAAGAGAGAGAGAGAGAGAGATATTCAACGAAAACGTCACCAACAGGATAATACGATGAAGAAAATTCTATTTTCGATCCTACTCGAAATAGAAACTCCCAATTGCTTGTGTAGTCAATACATTTATAAGTATGTGCACATGTATATGTGAAAAAGAAAGAAAGAAAGAGAGAGAGAGAGAGAGAGAGAGAGAGAGAATATATCTGTGTGGTTACAAGCTTATCGGTTTTGCATAGAAACTAAAGATCTCAGAACAGATCTTGATGACGTATTGCATCCACAGTTTGTATCCATTACGGTGGTGCATCTCAAGTGCATGGAAAGGAGAAATATTTCGAAACGATTTCCGTATCCGGGCACATTGGAAAAAAAGAAAAAAAATAATTCAAGTAAAGAAAAAATATTTTATAATATCAATTTAAAATTAAATATAATATATATTATTATTTATATATTTTCATTATATTTAATTATACATTAATTACAATTTAAATTAATATATATATATTATTATTTATATATTTTCATTATATTTAATTATACATTTAATTACAATTTAAATTAAATATATATTATTATTATTTATATTTTAATTAAATTGTATTAAATATGTTCGAATAATATTTATAAAATATATATATTATATACGTTAAATTAGTTATATTTTTTGTAATGTAATAAAATTTATATAATTAATTTTTTCTGCAAGAGACACGCGTACACGTTAAAATACGAACATTAAACATTATATTATTTTGCTTGCTTCTTTTCTTTTTTTTTTCGTCTCAAGAAAATGATCTCAATCGAATGATCTCAATCGAATGAATTTTTCGCATTTCGAAAAGAAAAATATAAGAAAGACAAAAGAAAAAGGGGACACAAGTTTTTAAATATATCCCCGAAGTATGTCCTAAATTTTTTAAATAAGTTTCTGTGTTCTTATTTTCTTTTTTCTTTTTTTTTCTTTTCTCTACAGTCAACGTAAAAAAACGAAGAAATTACAACATTATTATACGATTAAACTACAATAATTTGCAAATTTACTTATTTTATCCATTACGTGCAACGATTGTAAATTTTGTTCTTTCATTTCAATATATTTATTAATGTAATCTATTGTTTAAGGCGCTTGGAAAAGTGTTGAAAAATATTACGATGTGAATAAAAGAAAATTCATTTAATTATTAGACAAAAATTAATTTTAATAATAAAGATTTAAATGTACGATACGAGAAAATACAAGTTGACAAATTAAGTGAAACAAATAAAAAAAATGTTATAACGATGACGTTAGTTAATTTCTCATAGGGGGAAGGGGAGGGGGAAAGAGGAGATGGGAGGGAGAAGGAAAAAAGGGGAAATAAAATGCGTGAAGATGTTTAACAAAACTTGACTTTAGCTTTCTACTTGAACAATCCTTTTATGGAAGAAAAGGGACGGCATTTGGAAAACATCCTTAACGATTTTAATTAACTCCGTTAGTTTCAACATAAGATTCTTGTTCTCTCTCTTTCTCTTTTTCTCTTTCTCTCTTTCTCTTTCTCTTTCTCTTTCTTTACGTACGCAAATATACAAGCTGACTATACCGTTAGACGCGAGTATTCGTTAGAAGAGAAAAGTCTCGGTTATATGCTTCTCTCTTCTTGTCGAATTTATCAAGGATTAAATTCGAATAATGATTTACGTTATGAAAAATAACGCAATTATTTGTTATCTCTTGCCATTATTGTTATTTTTCTGAGGATTAATCGGCTTATTAATATTATAACTTATCGTTCGATTAAATGAATAGGTATTGTTATTTTAAAAAAGAAATAAAAACAGAAACAAATGGTACTTGCTTAAATTCATGATTTCATTCAAATTCGAGAATAATTTCAATTTTTATTTAACAATAATTCATTGTGTTCAATATTTTCTTGATATTTTTCAACAATATATTATCAAAATATCGAATATCTTTGTAAATCTAAATAAGATTAAAATTAGTATTGTTTAATCGATCATTATTAATAATAATAATAATAAATAATATATATTCAATGTGTTTAGCACAACATATGATACAAATATTTAATATACTTATGAATCTAAATGAGATTAAAATTAGTATCGTTTAATCGATCATTATTAATAATAATAATAAATAATTTATATTCAATGTGTTTAGCACAACATATGATACAAATATTTAATATACTTGTGAATCTAAATAAGATTAAAATTAGTATCGTTTATTCGATCATTATTAATAATAATAAATAATAAATAATATATATTCAATGTTTAGCATTATTTTAAATAAAGAAAATTTGAAAGATAAAGAATATTTTTGAAATAACATATGATACAAATATTTAATATACTTGTGAATTTAAATAAGATTAAAATTAGTATTGTTTAATCGATCATTATATAATAATAATAATAATAATAATAATAATAAATAATATATATATGCAATGATTATTATCGTTTTAAATAAAAAAAAAAATTTGGCAAATGAATAATAAAAGATATCGTATATAAAATAGATTACACATCTCTCGAAGTGATCTAAATCAATTTTGATGTATACATGTGTATATAAAGTTTCATACACGCACATAATCATCCTTACTAGGATCGTTGGGCGTGTCACACGTCAGTGGGTCGACGAGCAGAACGTATCGCGATAACGTGTTTCTAGGTCACTCACCGTGCAATATACACAAGATCAACGTACTCATTTCTTTATCTTCAAAATAAGAAAATAAAAATGAAGAAAATGATATCTAAAGCAACAATGAGAAAGAGAGACAGAGACAGAGAGAGAGGGAGTAAGAGTAAAAGTAAGACAAAGGAAACATTAATTGTATCTTTATTTTCTTCTTTTTGTTTTCCTTCTTATTAACATCTAAACATTTGTTACACAAATCCATTCTATATTAATAATAATAATAATAATAATAATAATAATAATAATAATAAAATATTAATACACACGTTTTTATGCAAATATTTGAATTTTTCTAATCAATTTCTACAAATCGATGATTTCCAATCTCACCTAAACCACCTAAACCACTCGTCTAAATAAAAACATAGAATAAGTGATACTTAAAAGGGGAAAATATTAATTTTCTTTTCCATTCGTATTTTAATATCGACACATTTTATTGAATTAATCAGATAGAACACAAATACTGTATATTATATTTAAAAAAATATTACAAATACATACAAATATTCTCATTTTTGTAATCAATGTTTATCAATCGATTATCTAACAAACAAACACAAATAATATTGGTCAAAAGAAAGAGAAAGATCTTGAGTAAACAAAACTTATTAGCAGTGTGTATCGTTTTCTACTATCTCATTTAACTAGACTATTAACCTTGGCATCTTGTCTCGTAAATTTCCCCTTAACGGCTAGAGCAAAAGCTTCCTGGCTTACTCGTTGGTTCAACGATGCCAATAAAAAAAAAAAGAAAAAAAAGTAAAACGAAAAAAGAATCGAGTTATCGTAGTACGTACTCTATTTTAAATCGAAAGAAAATAATAGAGAGAAAGAGAGAAGAATACTATACTTTACACACAAACACACACACACCTACACACACATCTATATATACATATATTTTTTTTTTAATTAAATTTTTTGTTGTCTTGTTGAGTTGAAAGTTAGTCCGAGTGTCGTTAACAGGAAGAAAACGTTTAAGAAAGATAATAAAGAACCGTGTTAATTGCCTTTCCATTAAAGCCGCGAGAACAAAGGGCACGTGGTTGGTTGGTTGGTTTGTTCGTTGGTAAGATAGAAAGAGATAGAAAATAAGTTAATGAGAATATGTGTGTGTGTGTGTGTGTGAGAGATAGGACATTAGCAACCGGTCTCCGTGACCGATCGTTAACGGTTAGAACAAACGGTAGCGAGCACCCACGAAGAGTAAATCTTTTCGAATTACTATCAACACGAATTAGTATTGTCCACGTGGTCCTAAAGAAAAAAAAGTTAGTAACGAGTACCCTGATCGATTTTAACGATCGATCTCTCGACTCTCTTAGGATTGTGGGGGAAGAGGGTGGTATTCATTTGTTGTTGCTAATACGAAAAGTATGAAAAAAAAAAAAACAACAAATGTTGGAGGAAAATAAACGAAAGTTTACTATTAAAAATGGCCTATGTAATTAAACTTTCTTTTTCTGTATAAACGTAACACACTTTAATCGATTTTATTCGCTTATCTACGAGGGTGAAAGTAATTAATTCCTTGCTAAATATATACTATCCTTTATTTTAACTCGTTTTGTTTCTTTTGTTTTAGTGTTTAATTTGATTGTTGGGATTATTTAATCGTTAAAAATAAGATTGTTATTTCATTGTTGTCGTTGAGTGAAAATAATAATTGATCGAATAATTGTACGTATTTTTCTAAAATAAGGGGGAGATACAAACTTTTAAATTTCTAATTTTGTATATATTTGTCATTTACAATAAATAGAAAATATATTTTGCAAATTGTTACTTCTATCATACATATTTGTCTTATCAAATTATTCTAAAATTTTGAATAAAATATACTTTGAAATTATTGACAAGGTAAATTACAGTTGACAAGGATATTCGAAGATTAAGATTTTGAATTAAACCCTTAAAAATATATTTTCATATAATAATAATAATATATAATATATTATAAAATATAATATATATTATATAATAATAATAATAATAATAATAATTTAAATTATAATATAATTATATTATATAAAATTTTATTGTTTTCAATTATCTGACTATCACAACAAAAAATTATGGTCCCTCTTAACCCCCCCCCCACCCTATGTAAAAATAAATTTCAATATAGAAAAACAAAAACATATATTGGGGATCGTCAGTTTGACACACCTGTCCTAGATGGATAATGGATCATTTACCTGGGGGTCTTTGGTGTTTGTTATACGTACAACTTGGTAACAATATAATCGTGATCCCATGAGTGTTGTGCTCGCTTATAAAGTCGCTTTTCCTAAGGAATGGGTCCCGTTCACGTGAGACAATATGCGGAAATCATTTTATACGCGAATGCCCCCCAGGATAGAAACCGAACCACCATCACCAACCACCACCACCACCATCACCACCACCACCACCATTACCACCGTTATCGAGTTGAGACAATGAGATCGATGTTAGATCATATGAACGACTTCTATTGGTCTACTACATGCTAAGAATTATTATTATTATTATTATTATTATTCGATATTTTATTTAACAAATCGTATTATTATTCTAATTGTACTTTACATCTAAAAAAATTCATTTCTTTTCGAATAATCGTGAGTAGTTCATGTTTTCCAATGTATTTTTTTATTAAATATATCGATGTAATAAATGAAAGAAAAAAAAGAAAGAAAATCAAGCAATCATTGTTTGCAAATAATTCGTAAGTTTGCCATTCGTAATTTGCTTTTTTTCTTTTATTGGATAAAATTTATCGAATAGTAAATTTGGCGTGGTTATTAGTTTCTTTTTTTTTCTTTTGTTGCGAATTATTTTCAATGTATTCGACTCGTCTAAGAATAGAGTTTCATAGAAATTCAATAAAAATGTTACATATGCTAACTTCTGGATAGAAAGTCGTTTCGACGAATAAAGGACGGCTACTTACACCGTGAACGAAGATCTCATTACGTCTCTCCCGCGCTTTTGCATAACGCGAATTTGCATCGTTTGACATTTATTAAGAATACGAATGCACATTATGTCTCTTTCTCTCTCTCTTTCTCTCTTTCTCTCTTCTTCTCTTCTTCTTCTATTTCTCTGTGCTTCGACATCGATTCGTGATTTATAATAGTTAGGCACATTGTCGGTGCTAGACGTTTTACAATAACAATAAATAAATAAAAAAACGGATGCAGTTACAGAAGATTTTATTCTGGTAACATAAATTTTCCCCGCATACGAATTTTATCTAATATACATTTTTATTTTTATTTTTCTATATAAATTCTATCATTACCGGTTTACATTTCTTTCTTTCTTTTTTCGATTTATACAAAATGTTTTTTCTTCCGAATATAAAAAAATGGATAAAATTGTTTTTCAAATGTAATATATGTATATTGTAATAATTACATCTTTATAGTATAGTTTTATTTAAGAAATTGCATAAAAATTAAAAGAATGTTAAAATGAGAACGTTATAATCTTAAATTTGATGTATTAGATACATTATTACTTTTATACACATGCGCAACATTCGGAATGGCATATAAACAACATTTAATAAAAGTAATTTGATAGAGGACAATGTTTCATTTCAACGATGGATTTTGAAGAAATGTGTAGTTTTTTATTTTTATATTAAATTAAACGTTATAACGTTCTCATTTTAGCATTCTTTTAATTTTTATGTAATTTCTTAAATAAAACTATACTATAAAAATTATTACAATAATTATTAATAATTACAATATATAATTACAATTATTACAATATACATAATTATACAATATACATATATATATTTCAATATAATTATTACCATATATACATATATTATATATATATATATATATATTAATTATAATTATACAATAATTATTACAATATACATATATATATATTTTTACATTATATATTTATATATATATTTCTATTTATTTCAATATGTTTTTCTTTTTAAAGTAAAATGTTTTTTTTTTTAAAGTAAAACATTTATTTTATTTTTAATAACAAGTTTATATTATATATTCCCTTTATTCAAATAGAAATTATTTTTCGTCTTAAACCATTCTACATCACTAACTTTAGTAACATTTGAAAAAAAAATGGACGAAAGATTAAAAAAGATTTATAATTTCGACATAGTTCATCCGGAATGATATACGATCATTTCAAAATACTACAAGTACATGAGTTTCCAAAGCTTGAGACTGGGTAACATCATTTGATCGAACGGTTTTACCTTCGATCGTGCCAACCCGACAGACGTCGAAGAATGCGAACGATCGCAAACGACCCACCCATTTGCTGCTGCCTCCTCTTATTTTTTCTCTCTTTCTCTTTTTCTCTCTCTCTCTCTCTCTCTCTTTTCTCGAAGGAAAAGACACGCATCGTGTGGTTTCTTCTTCCTCCCTCTTGCACAATCGATCTTGGCACCGAACTCTCTTCTGGCGCCGAGTTGACCTCTGCTCTTTTTTTTTCTTTTTTTTTTTTTTTTATTCTTCTTTTCTTCCTCTCTTTTTTTTCTCTCTCTTCCACTCGTTCCTGTTCAGCCTTATTTTTTTCTATTTTCTTTCTTTTATTTATACCATTTAAAAATCATCCATCGTTGTAATAAGAACGAACGAGATTAATTGATTCATCTGTGATATTTTTGGGGGTTTTTTTTATCTAATATTTAGCCCTTTTTTTTTATTTATAGGATCAATGTTTGTTATCATCGTATGAATAATTTCATAAATTATTTTCATTTTTTGTTCAATGTTAAGGATCTTATTTTATGGATTTAAGAATACGAGCATTGTCATCGTAATTCAAAAAACAATTATTAATCTGTCATCGTCGTGTATTATATCGTATAAATAATTTAGAATAATTATTTCTATTCTTCTATTTTGTAATACACTTACGAATACAATCATTGGTCATCGTCAATCGTAATCAAAAAAATATTATTGATCAATCTGTTCAATGATCTTCTCTTTTTTTTTTATATCCAATATATATGCTTATTTATTTATATACAATCATTTAACATATAATTAACAATATCGTTTTTAATTTATTCAAAGATCAACAATTCGATTAGGATCCATTAAAAAGAAAAAAAAATATTGGATTAAAAATTTATTCGAAAACAATCATTTAACATATAATTAGCAATATTATTTCCGATTTATTCAAAGATCAAGCATCAAATTTTCTTACACTTATATACAATTAGATTACAGATTATAAAAAAAAGAAGAATATTGGATTAAATGAATTCGAAAACAATCATTTAACATATAATTAGCAATATTATTTCCAATTTATCCAAAGATCAAGCATCAAATTTTCATTCACTTATGTACAATTCGATTATATTCCATTAAAAGAAAAAGAAAAAATATTGGATTAAAAATGAATTCGAAAACAATCATTTAACATATAATTAGCAATATTATTTCCGATTTATTCAAAGATCAAGCATCACATTTTCGTACACTTATATACAATTAGATTACAGATTATAAAAAAAAGAAGAATATTTGATAAAATGAATTAGAAAATTATTAGTAATAATTATCGATTAGATAAGATTAGGTGAAAGGGTTAAGGTAAAAGAAGGAAATAGAGTTATACGCTAGCTTTGAAATTTTGTGTAACGTATAATAAATCTTATAATGCGTTTAGGATAGGATATGATTAGAAAGAGAAGAAGCAAGTTGCAGTCACGAACGTTTAGGACAATGAGCAGTTGCCGAAGCATAGGTGAAAGCAACACCGATCATCTTCGAAAGCTAGTCGAACGTTTGCTTAAAGAAACATAGTGAGTGAGTGAGTGAGTGTGAGAGAGAGAGAGATAGATAGAATATACGAGGCAAGAAACAATAGGCAGCCAATTACCCCTTTGAACGGCCCGATCTCTTCCGATTGGCTAACTCAGAGACTTCCGATAATGTCTTCTCTACCTGCTCGATTAGTATTACTACCTAAATCAAAGATTTTCTCTCATTGGATAAATAATCGTAGAAATTAGATGATCATGAAAAAATCATCAAATTATTCTAGTATGTGTGTGTGTTTATGTACGTTTATATGTGTCTCGTAGTGGTAACGTAATTTCGAATTTTTGCGTTTTTATTTTTACAAATGTGATTCCTTCTGCATGATTATTCGTCTTCGTTTTTATTTTTATTTTTTTTTGTTTTATCCGATCGTTAGAATGGTAGTATTTGATCGGTAATATGATTATTATAATATAGTTCGTGCTAATTAGAAAGTTTAGTTAATAAGAATATTAGATTGAGAATCGTAAGATATAATTGAGACGATTATTTTTAGAGGGGTGATGAGAGGGGGGTTGATGGGGAAATTTTGGTATAATTTTTTAATATTATTCGTTTAATATTATTAAATGAAACGAAATTTTGTTCTATCTATATTTAGATAGGAATAAATAATAATAATAATGAATATTTAAAAATTTGTTTTTGGGAAATAGAATCCTAGTAAATTATTGAAATCTAAATAAATGAAAAATTATTAGCTTTCTAATCTTTCGTTTTATTAATTCAAATATTATTTATATACCAACATGCAAACGTATAAAAATAAACGTGACAGATAATTGTTTCCCTTACAGTGAAATTAATAAAGAGAATAGAATTTTTGGTATCAAACTTTATTTCCTTTATATTTTTGTTTGTTTTGTTCTTATTTTTTTTTCTTATTTTTTTTTCTTTCTAAATAAGAACAAGGAAATAGGAATATCTCGATCTCGTGTTTCTGGACCAGTGATAATTAGAAGTGATTATCTTATACTACTATGTAAGAACAAGAACTTTCTACGGTTCAGAACAATGGTCGACGATAAATATTGGTCCGCCTATAATACTATCGTTTATAAAAAGCAAAAGATTGTTCTAAGTTTAAAAGGGGGAGGTTTTCAAATTACCCAGTTAGGCTTTCGATCGTTTCGTTTTCCATCTCTCTCTCTCTCTCTCTCTCTCACACACACAGACACACATACACAGACATATACGTACACTTTTTCATGATTTTTTGTCCATTCTTACTATATTTCATTCGTTTAGTTTTCTTTTTCGTTTTTAACGTTATTCGAACGATAAAAGATTTATTATCTAAATTTCTACGTTCTCTCAAGTGGCGATCGTTAAATGAATACTTTCGAGAAGAAACGCTTTTCTAGATAATCCACGATAACGATATCGAATACATCTCGTTCGATCGAAATAATATACCTACCTATCTACCTAACTTATACTCGATTTTCATCCTAACAATATAGATTTAGAGTTTATTTTGCTTTTATTTTAACGAATAATTTTCTCTTTCGAGATATTACTTAATAAAACCCTTTGAAAATCGATCCAATTAAAGATTAGTTAGTTTTGATTTTCGATATTTACGAATGGCACGTTATTTTGATTTATTTTTTTTTTCAAGAAGAGGTTAATTATTATTATTATTATTTCTTTTATTTTTTATTAACAAATGTCGAAAGTCGAATCGAAATCTTTGTTTTCCATCATTTCATGAAACAATATATTATTTTTGTTTCGTTTTGTTTTGTTTAATCTGATTAGAGATTAGTTTTGATTTTTTTTTTCAGTAAATTTTCTATTATAAGAATGACACGATTTTTTTTTTTTAAGGAAGATCATTATTATTGTTTCCTTCTTTTTATAGCAAATGTTAAAAGTCGAATCGAGGTTTTTTCTTATTTTATTTCTTTTTTTTAATGTGAAAGAATGGAAAAGAAAGAAAATAAGAAAGAGAAAGATAGAGGGAAAGAGGGAGAAATAGTTTGGCAGAATTCGAACGGGCGCCAGTGTTTCTAATTTTACGATCACGAATACACGAATTCTCTTAACGCATCGTCTCACAAGCTTCTCCAAGTCTGCTTTGCTTTGCTTTGCTTTGCTTTGCTTTGCTTTGCTTTTCTTGATTTTTCGAAAAGAGGAACAGTATGCATTCTTATCAACCTCAACGTTAGCAAATTTTATATATCCTTGGATGTAAAATATCTTTTACATATATGAAAACATTTTTAGATAATGATCAAATAAAAACTACGAGGAAAAAAAGTATTCGTGAGAAACAAAAAAATAATTCAATTATAATTTATTTTAATTATTGTTTTTTTATTGCACAACTTACAAAGTTTTTTACATTGTCTTATCATTACTTTACTTATATTTTTTCTCATATTTTTGGTTTATGCTTTACTCCCCCCCCCTTTATTCCTTAACAATTTATACCACATTATTTTTACATATATTTTATATATGTATGATTGACATGTATTTTTTTTTTTAAGGAAGATTATTATTATTTCTTTTTTTTTTAATAGTAAATATTAAAAATCGAATGGATTATATATTTATAATAATATATAATATTACAAACATATTAATTTATATTTATATTAATTTTATTTGTAATATTATTTGTCGAGAAAATAACAATAATTTTTTTTTTATCTATGATCAGAAACCGATAAAATATTTCGTAACATTTGAGATTTTAATAATTACGAGTATTAACACGAGTATTTTTATTTATTCCCGTCTATATCTTATCACTTTTGAAAATAATTGTCACCCGACCGGTGTGACAAGTGACGTCACATAGCTTTGTTCGGTAGCTCGTAAACATGAACTCTTATCACCGTTAAAGAATGCAAATCTCTGGTTAATAGTAGTGAGTCATTTTTTACGAGGACTATTTAAATTGTGTTAATTATTTCATAAATTATATCTTATAGTATCACATATATACAATATAATCATGCGATATGCATCAGGATAAATTTGAGAATTATTTGAAAATATATTTTTTTTTTTTTTTCATATCTTCTTTGTCGAAAGTTATTTCGAAATACGATAATTAATCGTGTAATTCGTTTCGACGAACGTGCAGTTTTTTTTTATTTTTTTTACTTGAAAAACACAATTTTCATTTTCTTTTTTCTTTTCTTTTGTTTTTTTTTTTCCGATGAAGTAAGCATTTATATTTAGCAATAAGCATGTATGTAAGTACTTACGTGTCTGCATAACTGATTAAGTATGCGTACGCGCGTGTGTGTGTGTGTCTTTTTACGAATGTATTTGTTGAACAAACAAAATAATGTTTATTTCCTTGATGTTCAACGTTGGTGCATTGACATCAATTTCTTCTTTTTCCTTTTTTTTTGTGTAGTTTACGTGTTCATAAATATTTCAAAAAAAAAGAAAGAAAGAAAGAAAAATGAATAAAAATAAATTAATAATATTAGTTCTCACGTGAATGTAAAAAAATATATATATATATAAAAGAAATAAATTGAAGATAAAATATCAACTCGCGTTATCAAAGTCGACAATCGAATGATAAATTTCAAAAAGAGAAAAAAAACTTGTACAATAACACCCCCCGTTTTCCAAATTACCCCACTACCTCACTTGACAACAAAAAATACTTTTATTTTTAAAAATACTATCAGCAAGGTTATTCGAAGCAAGACTTCCTGATTCCAGATGTCAGAATAAGATTTATACCGAACACCAAAAGGGAGACACCATATCCAACTGATCAAAGGAAAAGAATTCTGAGAGAAAGGTCTAGGAAAGGTCTAAAGTTCTCTTAAAGGAGTACACACAATGCTAAGAAAATCTTACAAAATTGTAAACTTATATTAAGCAATTACAAAAAAATATATATATAAACGAACAAGTACAAAAAGAATTCGAAAAAAGATAATTTAAATATTCGCAAGTATCTCTTGATGAGGTTAGGTCCCAGAAATTAGGTTAGATTAGGTTAGGTTAGCTGTTGAAATCTTTCACCCTGCAAATCTACAACAACAAAAAATAAACAAATAAATAAACGAACAAGTATAAAAAGAATTAGAAAAAAAAAACAATTTAAATATTCGCAAGTATCCCTTGATGAGGTTAGGTTAGGTTAGCTGTTGAAATCTTTCACCCTGCAAATCTGCAACAAAAATATAAAAAACAAAGGATCAATAGAAAAAACGAATTAGAAGAAGAAGAAGAATTCGTAAGATATCTCGCAAAAGGAACAAAAAGAAAAAAAGAAAGAAATAATACCTAAGGATATAACCTGAGGAGAGACAAAACAAGAATAAAGAAAGACAATTCAGGTGTTCAGCGATAACCCTTAGAAGAAGAATGACCTAAGGGTATTGTTAAGATTGGGACGGAAAGGAAACTTTGCTCGTTGTTAACTTGAGCAATAAAACTGAATAACAAAAAGAAAACAAGTCGAAGAAGAAAGACGACGATTTCAGGTATTCGCAAGATCCCTCGAGAAAGAAAGAAATAAAAGAAGAAGAAGAAGAAGACAAAAGATCCGAGGGTGTTGTTAGATCGGTCCAAGTCGAAGTAAAAGTTTGATTCTCTTAAATAAAAGAGAGAAATGACCTTTAAGATAGTAAAAAGATTTTCTTCTTTGGTTTGCTGTTGAGTTTCAGAGAACAGGGCAGAGGTGGTAGGGTAGGAAAGGTAGGTAAGGTTTAACTCGTAAGAGTTCGAAGGAAACTGAAGTTCAAAGTTAAAAACGAATAGGAATAGGAATACGAATACGAATACGAATACGAATGGGAATAGGAATAGGAAGATGAATACGAAGTCGAAGTCGAAGACACGAGGATGAGGAGGAAGAGGAAGAAGAAGAAGAAGAAGAAGAGGAGGATGAGGATAAGGATGAAGGAAGAAAAGAAAGAAAGAAGAAGAGAGTTGGTCTTGAACGGAATAGGAGGGCCCTGAAGGTAGGAAAAGAGCATCGGGAGTTATGCGCATGTATTAAATTTCAACTCTCGCCTGAGGCCAGACACGCTGCGCTTGGTTCCTGCCTTCCTTGCAACCTAGAGGTGCAAGGTGCAGCGAGTCGACCTACGACCTTGGCAGTCACGACTAACAGAGTCCACCAGCACCACTTCAAACGCATATGTATCAAACTCACTTACGTATAAGGATACCTATATAACTCGTATATGTATGCATGTATGGATATATGATAGTACGTATTTGTGCCTATGGATGGATAGATTAATGTATGTGTGTACTTGTGCGTTCACCAGAATTACCGCTTTTCGAGTTGTAAGCGCCATATAGTCAACGTTATCGATGCGTTCGACTAGGATACACCATTGAGGTCATACTTCAGGGTTACACCAAATTACGTTTATACTGAATTCCTCGTCCGATCGAATGGAACTTCCTATCTCTCTTTTGGTAAATCGATTTTAAATTACATTTTTAGTTTTTAGTTTGAATTACATTGCATTTAATTGTTTCTTGTTATTTACTGGTGTTGAGTCAATGCTGTAAAGAAATGTCATAGACAATAATATTGAAATAGGTCATATAATTATTATGTAAGATTAGTTTGTATCAGTTTTGTTTCTTGTTTGGGTCTACATTTATCAAGAATGTATCAAACTTTTATTTCTGAATCTGTAATAATAATAATAATAATAATAATAATAATAATAATAATAATAATAATAATAATTATAATAATAATAATAATAATAATATGCATTGAATATCAGGTATGAACAATTGAGTTGGGTGCATTTATTTCTATCAAATTTCTATAAAAAAGAATATGTAATCATAATCCCATGAAATCTTTGTGTATCTCAAAAGTAGCTTATCAAATTTATAAAAGTACATAGAAACAAATAAAAAGTATCTGATAATCATCCATAACAAATGTACAAGTTGTTCGTAGCAATTATAATTTAATTGAGTATAATAAATCAATACGAGTATATGAAAGGTATTGAAAAGTTAATGTTAAACGTAACGGAACATTTTTCATTGAAACAAATTGGTTATCTTTGAAAACCAGAGTGTGATTTCTTTTTGATAGATAAAGGACTAACGAATAGAAGAAAAAATAGAAAAAATAATTATAAAGAAAAAAAAAACAAAGAGAAAGATAAAGAGAGAAGACAAGGAAAGATCGTTTTCACCGTGGAAGTAGTCGGATAACAGCAAGAGGAATGGAAACGTTAGCCAGCTTTCGCCATGCAGATAGGAAGAAAGACTATGATGATGATTCTCTCTCTCTCTCTTTTTCTCTCTTTTTCTCTCTTTCTCTCGCTCACTCATTCACCCTTTCTCTTTCTTTTCTCAAGTCGTTATCGTCCTTGTCGAAAGCGGCCTCTACGATCGTGATCGGCAGGTGGTCATTGTCGAGAACCTTTACCAGCATGCACAACTCTGAATTTCTAATTGTAAAGCAACGTCATTAATTAAGAGAGAATCGGTACGGTACACGGTGGAGGAGTGCTCCACGTTACACTTACATTAATTGCAATAAACACTGGCTACTTATATTAACGGTCAAAAGTTTATTATCATTGGGTAAATAATTATTTAAAAAATTCAATGAATTATACTTTTGAAACAATCAAGATTGAGATTTATTTGATGATCAAAATTGACAGTACCAAGTGAGTATTTTCTCTGTTATACTCACATTAACAATAAGTGTAATACACACTGGTTACTTACATTAACGATCAAAAGTTTAATATCCTTAGGTAAATAATTATTTTTTAAAAAAGAAATGAAACAACCAGGTAGATTTATTTGACGATCAAAATTGACGAGTAATTATATTATTTTTTTCTTTTTAATTATAGGTTGAACATATTCTGACAAATGTAATAATTGCTTGTTCTAGTATTTTTAATTTAACACTTGTTAATATTTGATATAACAAACAAAGATAGTCTGAAAATTTATCGGTGTATGTATTAGATTTTTACGAAAAATCGGCAAATGATTCCAAACTTTTGATCAATAGTATAATACACACCAGTAGTAGTAGTTGTAGTATTAGTAATAGTAATAGTAGTAATAATAAGATACGTGTAACCATATCGATATTTATTCGTTTTGCTCTACGTGGTCGATAATCCAAACTCGTTTCCTTTTCATACTAACTTCTGTTAAAAAGAATACGGAGGACTCCTGCCTGTTGCTGCTTCTGAGATACGATAAGATATCATGGTCCCTGAAAGATAAGAACACGTTTTATAAAATCTAATCTTTCCTTTCAAGGACCACTGTGTTCTCTTTCTCTTTCATATATGAAAGAATAAAAAAAAATAAAAAACAAAGACAAAAAAGAATGACGATGTAAATGGAATAATGTAGATAAATGTTTACTTATATGCGTATTCGTATCGTGAAGATTTATTATATCTTGCTATTCAAATTTATTGGACAATTTATTAATATTTAATCATTAATAACAATATATATCGGAAGAAAAAATTATTTTATATATTCTGATAACGTGGGGACAAATTTGATCCACGTGACTTTAACAGGAATCGGTAAAAAAATCGGTTCAACAGAGTACACGTGAAAAAAGAAAAAAAAGGGTCAGATAAATTGTATTGGAAAAATGTATAACATAAAGATGTGAGAATGAGTAAACGTTATTCCAGTTTTTCGATGTGTCGGTGTTTAAAAATAAAATCAAATAAAATAAAAAGAAAGTAAAGGAAATGAAATGAAAGGAAAGGAAAGGAAAGGGAAGGGAAGGGTTGAGTTGTCTTGTCGGTTCGTTCGACATTGTCCCCCACACGCGTGGTGACACGTCACCACGATAAATCGGTGTCTTAGCATCGGTTTTATCGGTACACCCAGATCGTTTGTCTTGGAAGGAAGAAGTTAGCGGAGGCGGGGTCTTGAGAGGGTCCCTTGCCTTGAGGGTGTAAAAGAGCTGCAAAGGACGAGGTAATATGAGATGCAACCACACACGGCCTACGAGAAATTCTCTCCTAGTGGCTTAAACTCGTCCCATCTTTCTCTTTCTCTTACTCTCTTTCTTTCTTTATTTATTTCTTGCTTTCTTTCTTTCTTTCTTTCTTTCTATACGAGAGTGTTGTCCTGAGGCGCCTTCGCCTGGAAATCCTAAACCCAAGCGTGTGCCTTTCAGCCCTTGTACCTGTCACCTCGTAATGTCGTTAACCAGAGCTCTCTTCGGCACGTAGAACGCCGCCAGGAAAAACCACCTTTAGATCTTTACCT
>NW_025113096.1:4736859-4761647 GCF_010416935.1 Polistes fuscatus
CAACGACGATTTATTTTACGAAAACCCCACACTCTTTTCGTGAAATCTTTACTCGAGTGTACGAACCTCAAAAAATTTTTTTTTCTTAACCGAGATGTGTTGACAATTGTAATAAAACAAATAAAATAAACAATAAAAAAAACAAGAAAAAAAGTAATAACAAGTATCCATACATCGAGTATCGAATTCATAAAAAGGTTGTTTTTTTTTTTATTTTATAATAATAACAATAACAATAACGACGACGATGTGATTTTAAAGTTTCGCATCCCTCCTCCACCCCCTCCCCGTTCACAACCCCATCCCCTCTCATCACTCATGAATTTAAATCGAAAACTTTTTCGATTCGTAGAATTCGAATTCGTAGAAAAATATTTACAATAATTTAATTGTTTCTTTCTTTTTTTTTTGTTTCTTTTTGTTTTTGTTTTAATATAATTTACGAATACAATAAAATTAGACCGTGCATTTTTGAATTGCGGAGTAAAATGGATGTGAAAGACTCTCGGGTGTTTGTGTATCGGAAATTAATTAAGTACAAAACTTACTTCGATTTATTACACACATACACGCATCATACACGCATAATTAATAAACGAATTAATATGAAATTCGCATAATTCGTATCGTCACGATTATCATCGAACTTTTTGTTTCCTAACAAAAAGAAAAAAAAAATATATAAATATATATAAAACAAAGATAAATTTGATCGTAAGAAAAAAGTTTGTATTCAAATTCGAGAAAAAAAAAACAAAAAACAAATGGTTAGAAAAATATTTCAAAAATAAATATAAAACTTTCGATCGCACACTCATACGAGAAACGAATGAAAATTTGCTTTCAACTGCAATTATTATTGAACAGTTTGTTTTATAAAAGCAAAAAAAGAAAAATAAAACACAAAGAAGAAAATAAATAAATAAAAGAAGAAAAAAGAAAACGTGATTTTAAGGCAAACGATCATTTCAAATATCGATCGTACGATTAAATATCGATTCAACAATCTTTCTCATGAATAAATAAGAAAAAGAAAAAAAAACAAATATTATATATTATAAATTCGACCAATATAAGGCTAGTGTGATTTATTTTATTATCGATTATTGTCCTTTTTTTATTTTTTTTTTTCGATGAACGTGTTAAACATCATCGTCATTGTCATAATTTATCGATTATTCTTGTTTTCCTTTGTCGAGAAAATCATCATCATCATCATCATCATTGTAATCATCATCATCATCGTCATTATTATCATATTCATCTTTATCTTTATCTTAATCTTATTATTATTATTATTGCTCGGTACATCTCAAGGACGTCATCTTGCACCCTCTCACCCCGTATTGGCACGACGATCGTCTGACTTAACCCGATTTCATCGTTGAAAAAAAAAAACAATTTATATATATATATGCAATTAGAAAATAATATTCGTATTATGTATAATATATTATATTATATTTCTCGTTCTCTTCACGACTCGTATATAAATTTTGGAACAAACGTTTTTCGCGCGACGAAGATTTATTTATTTAAAAAAATATAAATCTTGTGTGTTGGAGATAACGTTCATTGAGAAATTATTTTCATCGAAATAATTATCATTACAATCGTTAATTCAAATTATTTATTTCGAGATATACTCTCTTTAGAAAATATATTATTTAATTTTTTTTTTGGGAATAATAAAAAGAGAACAACGATATAAAAAAGAAAAGGAATCCTTATCCAAAAGTTCGTTCAATTAAATTCAGAAATTAATATTTGTGCGCGAGTTAAATTAATGTAAAAAAAAGAAGAAAAAAAATAGAAAGAAGAAAGAAATTAAAAAAGAAATCGGGTAAAGAGAAAGAATAAGAAAAAAAGAATATATATATTTATATATATGTATATGTTACCGTGAAATGATCGAAATTGGATAATTTCGATTCACATGATTGGTGCATATCGAAAATATTGAAGTATAGTAAAAAATAAATCCAAATAATCGGGTCATTCACCGAGATATTTGGGAAATGTTAAAAAAAAACGATCATGTGAATCCTAACATTGTCCAATTAGAATATTTCATAGTAATACACACATACACACATATATATATATATAGGAAATGAAAGAAGAACGATCAACGATTCGCATAAACGTTGCTACTGAGGACAACGACGTCGGTTCTTCTACCGGGTTCGTCGCGACCTCCGAGGAGGAGGGCGCATAGAAGGCGTCATATACTCAACGATGGCCTCTTCTTACGATCCTTGGTTGTGTTTTTGCCAAATATCGTGCCAAGGACCCTGGAAACCGAGTGTACACCGAGTTTTCTTCGTATCGGTAACGCACGTAACAGTTGGACCGATCTTGCTTCTCTCAAAAGTGCTTGAAATGCTAACGCAGCACCCGCTGGACTTTCGGCAGCACTGACCTCGTAAAATTGACATCCGTGTGCCAATGACAACTGTTGTCCCTCGTCCACGCATACTTCTCTATAATCAAACAACAAAAATATAACAATTCATTTATTTTTCTTTCTTTATTTTCGCTTTTTTCTATTAAATGTGAGATTTTATGTAAATAGAATTTTTTGTTTTAATTCAATTTTGCGTAAGAAATTTAGCATGAAATTTTCTAAAAAATAAAATAATTGATAATTGTTGTCCCTCGTCCATGTATACTTGTGCATCAAACTTGTGCAATCAAACAATAAAAATATAACAATTCATTTATTTTTCTTTCTTTTTTTTTTATTAAATATGAGATTTTATGTAAATAGAATTTTTTGTTTTAACTTAATTTTGTGTAAGAAATTTCGCATGAAATTTTGAAGACAACAAAATAATTGATATTTGAGATTAGATAATTTTGATTTTATAATACAATTTTAGTAGAGTTGAGAAGAAATGAATTCAATTTGTTTTCTCATGAAATTTTCAAGACAACTAAATAATTGATATTTAATATTACATAATTTTGATTTTGTTAATACAATTTTAGTAGAGTCGAGAAGAAATGAATTCAATTTTTTTATTTAATGTTCAATTAATATTCAATTCAATATTCAATTAATTATTTAATATCAAATAAAAATGTCTGAAAAAAGAAAAAAGAAAAACTAACGACTCGATCTAACATTTCAGATGAAATATTTTACATAATCACAATTCGATGAAAATAATAATATGAAAAATAATATTTTATTAAATTATATATTAACAACTTTTAAATTGCAATTTCATTTGATCACGCGAAAAAGAAAAAGAGTAGGGTTGTGGTGGGTGGTGGTGCGTAATAATTTTCAACGTTTAACAGGAACACGTTAAAACCAATGACGTACGTCCGCCAAGTAAAAATATTTACAATTGGTATTCATGAAAGTGGTTCATCGGTCGAATGTTTTAGTCACATCCTCCCCCTGCGTGGGTTTTAATTTTCTACCAAAGTTACAATCGTTAAATCAAAACCGAGTCGAGTTAAAAGTTTGCCGAGAGAACAAAGAAGAACGTGCAGAAAAAAGAAAAAAAAAAAGAAAAGAAAAGGAAGAAGAAAAAGATAATGAAGAAAATTTGTTGATACGTTTTCTAGAGGATGGGGCGAGGGGGTGGAGGGGGCAGGTGGCAGGTGGCTTGGTGTAAAGCGTTCCAGAAGACTTTTCCAGAAATATAACGATTCTCTTTACTCGCGAATTTTATTTCTGACATCTTCTTTTGGTTCTCCTTTCCTTTTCCTTTCCTTGTTTCGAAATAAACAGAGAGCATTAAACCTGGTGCATTTAAAAGTTACGAGAATGTTTCAAAGGTTTTAGAAATGTGCGATCATGAAAATGAACTATTAAAAAAAAAAAAAAAAGAAAGAGAAAAATTGAAAGTAGAATTAATAAAAAAGAGTCACAAAAGAATTAATTATTTGTAAAAGGAACGGAATAAAAAAAGAAAAAAGAACAAGAAACAAATGACAATAATAATAATGATAAATTAATTCGAAAAATATAGAAAAAAAAATAAAGATAAAATGAAATATATTTTATATTAATAATTTTACCCAAAGCTGTGTGTGTGTGTGTGTAGATAAGATTTTTATAACGTTACGTGATATTTATAATAATAATGATAATAATAATGATATGCATCGTAGCCATATCGCGATGCTTTTTAACAGAAAGGAATCTTGATCATTTTTCTTGCTTGATCTTAAAGAATGAAAGGAAGAAGAAAGAGAGTGAATAAGAGAAAGAAAGAGAGAGAGAGAAAATCTTATAGTTAGCGTATTTCAGGTCTGTGAGCCATCGGAGCTTCCCTCCTCTCGGTTCCTTCCCCCCCTTTCCCCCTTTTTCCCCCTTTCCTCTAACAGAAGATATTTATGGTAGCAATTAAATTCGCGAGAACACACGATACTCTCGAAGATTCTCTTAGAATCTCGCAAACACGCGTAGGAGGCCCACCTCTTCTCGATTATAAATGTAAACGTAAATGTAAATGTAAATGTAAATGTAAGTGTAAGTGTAAATGCATATGCACGTATCACAAGCGTGTACCACGCGTGTATTCTATAAGAACATTAGTTTATCCTTCTTTTTCTCTCTTTCCCTCTTGTCTCTCGTATTTACTTCCTCGTTTAGTAATTTGAATCATTATAAAAAAAAAGAAAAAAAAAATAGTCAATAGGTGCGATATTTGTCTGGAAGTTTAATTACGAAGAAGAAGAAAGAAAAAAGGGATAAGATTGGTTCGAAATTAAAGAGAAAAAAAATAGATTTGATCCAATTTATGAAGGGGGTGGTTCCACCACCATAGATCATGTTAAATATTTCACGCGGAATAATAAAATGAGGATTGAATTTTGGTTTGATTTTGTAATTTCCAAAAATGTGAAAAGTGAAAGAAAGAAAGAATGAAAGAAAAAAGAAAGATGACGATGATTTTGTGTTCGATTTTTTCTCTTTATATTCTTTACTTTTATTAGAATCATTAATTAAAAAAAAAAAAATAAGATATATTGAATTATTATCATAGAAAATTCTTCTCGAGTTTGAACCAAAAACGTAAAATACGAAGAATGTGAATGCGTACTATATCTGTGTATTCTTTACATATATATGTGTGTGTGTATGTATATTTATATATATAAAAGTATTGGTATCCGTTTCGTCACGATTCTTAAAAGGAGAAGCGGAAAGGGCGACAAACGGGTGAGCCTTTCGACATTTCGAATATATTCCAAGCGAATCATGACAATGGCGAACGCCTCGACCTTTAAACACCACCAACTATACTAAGAGAGGACATTGAAGTAAGAAAAAGAAAGAAATAAATAAAGAAAGAGATGGAACGTCGATTACACGTAAAATGGTATGGGTAGGTTAACTTGTTCGATAGGATACATCATAGTGGCAATATATTTAAATTCAAAGTTTGGAAACGTGATTTTTTTTTTCTTTAGAATATATTTTTATCCCCAACGATTTTATTTTTTTTTTTACTTCTCGCGTTTCTTAACAGTATTATATATGTGTGTGTGTGTATATGTGTGTGTGTTTGTTTGTGTTTCTGTGAGTTTACAATATATTGATTTCCATTGAAAATTCTTTTGTCAGGTGTAATATACTTGTAGCACACATTTGAAATATATAAATTTGAATCTATTTTAATTCCATATAAATTGAAATATAATTTCAATAAATATAATTTCATTGTATTATACAATATACAATATACAATGATTAAATATGCAACTAGTTACTTTCTATATGCTTATTATACATTTACAATGCAAGTTTAAAAATATATTCGTTAAAAATTTGACATTACACAGGATAATAATGACGTTTACGTTGTCTATTTACTTTTCTCGACTATTAATGTATACTTAAATAGAACTGAGCAAAGGTAAAAAAAAAAAACAACAAAAAATTACGAGTTATAACCACGAATTAAATATTTCTTTTTCATATATCGAAATTACGATATAATGACGAAATGAAAGTAATAATTATGATAATAATAATAACAATAATAATAATACTAATAATAATAATAATAATAATAATAATAATAATAATAATAATAATAATACATAATTTATATTCATGAGCACACCATTCGAGTATCTTCCGAGTGAGAGTCTTTAAGTTTCTTATGAAAACTTTGTGTTTTCTGCGAGAGATCGGATATTAACCATGACCTTCTTTTTTGTTTCTATGTTTTTTTCTATTTTTTTTTTTATTATTATTATTAAAAACACTTTAACAGTAAGAATAGCTCGAGAAACGATTATATATAATATATACTCTTTATATATATGTTATATGTATTCACATATATAATAAATTACATTATAATAATATTTTACGTATATATTTAGATTATATATAAAAGATTTTTTATTATTTTTATATAATATAGATTATATTATTTATATATTTCAAAATTTTCAATTGATACAATTGAATAGTGTATAATATGAATAAAAGAGAAAAATATTCTATTGATATATGTAAAATATAGATATAATAAAAAAAAACCTAACCTAAAAAACATACTTTAACTATCTCGTATAATAAGGTACGAGGAAAGGGCCCAAAAAAGATGGTGAGATAGGAAATGAGATCGTTACCGGGCATACGATTATCTCCAGTATGTAAAAGTTAAATAAAAATAAATAATAAGAAGGGTGTCTGTGTGTATGTGTGTATGTATGAGTATGAGTATGTTTGTGTAATGGGGAAAAAGCTCGTAATACGAGAACGAAAGAAGAGAAGAGGAGGAAAAAAAACCCTTAAAACCCTTCCCACCTCTCTATTTCTCCTGTTTCCCCTCTGTTGGTCTTCTCTCGTTAACGGCGATCCACATTCCTAGGGAATATCGTCCGGGAAATTCCTATTTGCTCTTTTGAAGCTATTTCACCATGGGGGAAAATAAAGGATGTGTGTATCGTGCATGATATCCGGTTCACCTACGTACCTTTCAAGAAGACCATCTCTTGCATATTTCTCGTTTGATACTTCGATACTTTAACTTCTGTCTCATTTCTATCGAGAAATTGTACAAATGTTAGTAGAGAGAGAGAGAGAGAGAGAGATAAGAAATGTTATTAGAGAGAAAATGAAGTAATAGAATTGGATTGAATTTATTATGCACGAATGTATGCATACAAAATTGAATAAAAAGATTTTATTATAAATATTAATATTAATAAATAAAAATTGAACAGAAATTATTCTATATAGTAATTATATAGTAATTATTATATATAGTAAATTATTCTATATAGTAAAGATATTGTACTATGTATTGTAATTGCAATGATAAAGAAAAAAAAAAAGATAGAATTTGAATTTTTATATAATAAAATTATATACATATAAAATACTGACATGATAGATAATCTAATAATAATAATAATAATAATACATTTATATTATATTTTGTGCAATATAAAAAGAAGTAAAAATTTAATAATTGGTACCTTAGGGTTAAATAAAAAAAAATAAAAAAAAATAGGTGCATCAATGTTTGTAATAATAAAAATGAAATAAGTATGGATAAGAAAATTGCAAGTATAATATTATCTTTAGAAACAAATCTAACTTAACAGAGACACATAGACAGATTAATTAGACAGATATTTATTATTGTTCTGACATTATCAAAAATATGAAGAAAAAGGAAAATAGAAAGAAAGAAAAGAAGAAAAAAGGAAGAAGAAGAAGAAGAAGGTTATCGTCAAGGAGCAAACGATAAGGACTACCGTAACTAGTCGTCAACTTTCTCTCAGTACGTCTTTCGCAGGCACGCAACTTAAAGATGCACTTTGCACCGTAAACGATGCAACTTGGATGCAATACATGAATCGAGTCAAAGATCTTTCAACGAATTCGTTGAATTGTTATTCAAGCTTCTCCGATAATATGATTGATTAATTGATCTATTCTATCATTCATTTTACGTATATTATGTGTATGTATATATATATGTATGTGTGTTTGTGTGTGTAAGTGCATGTAAAGTGCATATATTATTTGTTTTGAATGACGTGGGAAAGAAGAAAAAAGGCTGAATCTTTTCTTCCATTTTCTTTTTCTGTACATCTCTTTCTCGGTTAATTAATTAACGTAACGCAACAAAAGATTATGTCGTCTAATAATAGAATGAAAAAAAAAAAGAAAAAAAAAGGAACGAACGTAACTTCCTCTCGTTCGTTTTGTTATTCTTGTGAAAGAATGGAAGATGTTACAAGTTGGAAAGATCACGAGTTCTCTTCGCACGATTCGAAGATTCTCACGTTGGTTCTAAAAGATGAAAGAAAACGAGAAAATAAAAAGAAAGATGGGAGAGAGAGAGAGAGAGAGAAGGAGAGGAACACCACAAATAGTTATTTTCTAACTTTCACTTTGGTCAAAGGACGCAATGTTGAACGTTGTCCCTTGCTTGCGTAAAGTTTAGTGATGAAACATATATTTTTTTCTTTTTTTTTTTTCTATTCTGTTTTAAGGAAGATTAATGAAAAATAGCAAAATCCTTTCAATAAGTTCGGTCATGGAAATGTCTTGTTTTCTTTTTTTTCTTTTTTCTTCAATAAAATTGCAAAAGATTTTCGTAAATGTACTCGAGGATTAATTGTTTTAACGTTCGTTTATTGTTTCAAGTATTTTTTATCATTTTTGCTAAATATTCTAAAATATACGAATTAAATTTTAAAAAGTTCCTGATTCAAATATAAATTATTATATATTCGTAAAACTTTTCAATGCTACAATCATTTATATATATTTTTATATACTAAATAATTTATAATATTAAATAAAAATATTAATAAATTATATATATATATATCTATATCATAAATTAATATTATCTATACAACGTAATGATTTTGTATGTTTTCCAATATTTCTCGTAACATAACCTCAAAATATTACCTAGAGACGTAATAAACGTGACGAAAGTGAGAATTAACAGAAGAAAAAAAAAACAAAAAATAATAGAAACATCATCCGAGTAATCTAAATTTCAATAGATCAATAAAAATGTAATAAAAAAACAAAAAAAGAAAAAACGCTATAGTATAAAAAATAGATTATTATTGGTGTGTGAGTGACATTACACACACACGCACACACATACACATCGTTGTGATCGATTCGTCGTGTTGAGAGTGGGCAGGGATCACCCAAGTCGGTCAGAGTCTACTAGATAAAAAAGAAAAGAGAAAAAAAACTATAGATAGAAAGAAAGAGATAAAGAAAAATAGGAAGAAAGATAGATAGATAGATAGATAGATGGATAGATGGATGGATGGATAGATGGATGGATAGGTAGTAAACAGATCTGCTGCTGTCGTAGCTGAGATCGCGTGAACGGTTTCTAGGTGAGCGACCACTCGACCACTACCGGGTGTCTCGGTTCGAACGATCTCTGATGTCGGATTGTGGTTGGTCACCGGCGCCCCGTTTCGCGTTTCATGCCACCACCACCGCCAACGAGCGTGTGTCGACGTGAAAAAGGAGAGGGCGAAGAGGCCAATGAAAAGTCGAGAAGCCAAATAAACAAATAAAATGATATAAACTCGTCTACGAAAACTATTCCAACGGTGAAATTGTTTTAAATATAATATTGATATAATGTAAAATTAAAAAAACAAAAGAAGAAGATTTTTTTTGGTTTTCTTTTTATTTTTTTATTTTTTTATTTTTTGAGAAGCCATAGAAAGAAAGAGAAAAAGAAAAGTAAGATGGTTAATTAGTTGCAATATTATTTTTAACAAGGAAACTAATAATAATAAATATTTCAAATAAAATATGTAAAGAAAAATAATAACCAACAATGTAAAGAGTCTCTTAATTCTATTAATTAAAAAATTAAAAAATCTCAGCAAAAGTTCTCCTCTTACGTCTCTCAACATTAATAAAAATTTGATAGACCAGATAAGATAAAAGAGAAATAGAGAAAGATAGAAAATAGGACAGTAAAATCGTCGCGAGCTACTTTAAACTGTGTGAAACTGGCTGGCAAAAGCGGATACGGAAAATAAACGATATAACATATACACCGAAAAAAAAAAAGGAAAAGAAGAAAGAAATATAAACAAAAAATCAAAATGTACAAACTAAGAAGGAGAAACAAATAAAGAAAGCAAAAAAAAAAGAAAAGAAGAGCGGAGGAGTGTAAGTTCCTCGTCGAATCGCGTGGCTCACGCGAAATCATGCTCGGCTAACTAACATAAGAAGTCGAGGACGAGTGGTGGCAAACGTGGATCCTGTTACACCTCGCGGCCGCTAATCGCGATGGTGGAAAGTGAACTGACTTGAGAGATTAATAGGCCAAACGAGCACGTGGAAAGAAAGTATATATACGTATTTAGATACTATAAATATACGTCTGTGTGCCACATCGAAAAGGTGGAGGAGGTGGAGATGATGGAGGTGGGAGGGAGGGGGCAAGGAGGTTGGTTGGTTGGTTGGTTGATGGTTCGTTGCAAAGAACACGCGATGAATATGCGAACAAATGAACGAGATTTTTCGATAATAAAATGAAACCAAAATTTAATAGAGGAAGATAGAAAGAGAGAGAGAGAGAGAGAGAGAGAGAAGAATACTGAAATAAAATCCATACGTGATATTTTATAGCCTAAAGGCTGACCCTGAAATTATTCAATTTAGACCGTGTCATTGTATTCTCATCTCTATCCTCATTTCTCCTTCTTATTCTTTTTTTACATACCATATATGTAGATCGTCAAAATATTGTTCAAAAATTCATTTTACTTGGAATAATTATTATATATACAAACATTTGTGAACATTTCTTTTTCGATAAAAAAAAAATAAGTTTTTTCACTCTTTAACACTAGAAAGACGGGAGCTTAGTATATACCTATATTGCCTGAAAGCAGTCAAAATGACTGCATTGTGAAAAAATAACTAATGCACAAAGTAATTTGTTTAACAATAATTTTTAATATATTTTATATCACTAACAGTCATATAACAAGTTATTAATAAGTATTAACAATGAAAAAAATGTATTTCAGTTCGAAAAAAAATAATTTATGCATTATCTGGACATTTTAAGCAAATAAAAGTGCCAATCTTCTTTGATGTACATCTTCCGCAAATATACTTTTTACATTTTTGACAAATATTATTTGTTTTGTTATTGTGGCAAAGTCGTATTTGACAAATTTTTCGTTTGGTAGAATCTGTTGTATTTGAAGATGTTGCAGTTGATACTTGTTGGTCTTCCTGTTGTGATGAATTTTTTTCTCTTTCAGTTGTGTAATCGGCGGAAAGCTGTTCTGCTAATTGAAACAGGAACTGTTTTCGTTCAATTTGTATTCCGGTCACTTCTTTATAAAGGATCCAAGCATTTATTGCAGCCAAATATAAAATGTTAAAAAATATTTGGAGGGGCCATCTACAAGAACTAGATTTCACCGTATATTTTCTGGCCATTTGATCCGTTATATCAACTCCAAATTTTGTTTTATTATAAGACTGAATAGAATCTGATAACATTTTTCTATTACTTTTATCAATTTTAACAAATTTATGCCTGGAACTTAGAACAGCTACTCTTGTTCGGTTTGCTTTTATATATTGTAAGGACACAATTTTCTGATCTATATAGGAGAGTGGAAAAACGAGGCATGTTATCCTTCGATTGTTTGGCTGCTTTGGGTAATTCTCTTTTATTTCCTCTAATAGTTTCAACTAATGTAGTTTTTTTGTCCAATAATTTCGTCGCTAGTGACATGCTCGTAAAAAAGTTGTCGGTCGTGGCACTTCTTCCACAGCCTGTATATGGTTCGACAAGTTTCAGAACAACGTATTCGCTTAGAAGAATTGACGATGATCGTTGTTCATCTTTCCCCAAGTAAGAAAAACCATTCAACACGTACTTGCTAGTAACGTCTGATGCAAGCCAGAATTTGATGCCAAATTTATTCGGTTTATTAGGCATATATTTTATAAACTTGCACCAAGCTTTTGTTCGAGATAATTGTTCGTCAACTGTTATGGTTTGCCCTGGTTGATAGCAAGCTTGACTGTTTTCAATAAACTTGTCCTATATTTCTGAAACCAAGGCAAATTTATTTGTTCGGATGCGTGTACTTCTTTCAGTCCGTTTGTCAAAACAAATAAATCGTAGAATTTGCTTGAAATTATCTCGAGACACAGTTCTTCTGAAAAATTCGGGACCCCACTTGACTGACCATAAAAAACTTAGTTATGAACCAGTTACGAACTGGTCTTTTCCAAGCAGTCAAAATGACTGCTTTTCGGCAATATAGGTATAACACACATATAAATACCAAAAGAGAAGGAGGGGGTGGCAACAACAATGATTAATTAACCCATTTATATGTTGTAGAAAAAGTCACAAAATTATAAGAAGCTGTGTCCTTATTTAAATAATTATTTTTTTAATTGAAATACAAAAGCAGTCAAAATGACTTGCTTAGGCAATCTAGTGTTAAGTGCGTTAAATTTGGCGCTAATCAATGCGTCTTATGTAATGTAGATGGCGCGTTTTATTTAGGGATATCTAGTAATTAATGAGAACATGCTAGGAATTTTCTGTGCAGTACGAATAGTGGGATTCCCCATTGACAACGTGTTACATTTATAAGAATCTCGTTAATAAAAAGTTACCTAAATTCCAATAACATAAATTAATAAGTCATAATTAAAACAAATACAATATTTTATAATATATATATACATAAATTTTCTATATAAATGATATATTCGTAAATAGAAAAAAACTCTCGATAACGTTCTGCTATTTATAATTAATCGATTTACGAAAAAAAGAAAAATAATAATAATAATAATAAAATAAAAATGAGTATTAATTAAATAATTTTAATTAGTTCCTATTCTGAATAGTTCGTCATTGGATCGCATCTTCCGCTTTAAAATGGCCTAAGAGATGGCTCACTGCCAAGAATCGAAAATAAATTTCTCTCTCTCTCTCTCTCTCTCATTCTCTCTCTCTCTCGTTAGTTTCTTTAGGAAGACACAAACGCAGCAGCATCCGAAAGGAACTCGATTCGTGCAAAGGATCTTCTCGATCGAGATCGTCCACTGACCTCTTCGACGTTCCGTTATAGAATACTTTTCATACACGTACACGTATTACATACATATATATGCATATGCATACACATACACATCATGCGCATGCATATCGTTTACATGTTACATATGTAATATGTAAACTCCTACCCCCTCCCCCGATCCTCTTACAAGTTACCTAATCTTCTCGAATTAACAGCTTTTGCCGTACATTTAATGACCACACATTTGATGTGATGCAGTTTAATTATTTAATTATAGTTCAGCATCAATGAGATGAATGAGTGTTCTCTCTCGTCGACATTACAAACGTTGTTATTAATCAAATAATAAAATTACGTTCCTTTTTCTAAGATAAAACCGAGTGTGTTTCGTTTTTCTCTTTTTTTCTTTTTTTTTAAATTATTATCTCAGATAAATGAAATAATTTTTAATTCGAAATAATAATTAATGCTTACCGTGCATGATCAAGATCTCTCTTATTGCCTAGCAAGAGGGCAGTGAAGTAGGATGGCAAACGTAAATCCGCGAGTTGTTTTAAAAGTCCTCTTGCTTCTTGAAAACTTCGTTTACACGTAACGCTGTAAACTACGACGAAGGCCTCGCCCCATCTTATATGCGAATATAGGCACCCGTTCTCCTAAAAAATAACAAATTAAACCCGTTCGTTTTCATATCAAATAAAATGATCGTAATATTGTTATTATTGTCAAATTTTTGTAGAAAAAAAAACAAATGAAATAATACAAATTTTAATTGAGATTTACTTATTCGATATTTAATTTTTATATATATTGTATTTTTGAAATATACAATATTTTCAAAATTATCTCATATACTATTGTATATTATTATTGTTATTAGATAATAATCGAAATTTCACACACATAAGTTTAATGCAATATTAATTAATTAATTTATGCGATCGAATGATGATCTTGATAAGAAAACAATTATATTAGAAATTAATTATAATTTATATTTACATTTTCGAAATCAAATCTAATGAAAAGAAATCAAATTTCATAGAAAAAGAAAAGAGAGGAAAAAAAGAACAAATATTTGAATTCCACTGAATACGTTTGTAAATTATTCGCATGGTAAGAGTGAAATCTTTCTTATGGTAAAAACATTTCTTATGGTGAAACTTTCGGCGTTCACAAGAACCGTTTAACAATGTGGATGATAGTCGAGAAGATAATCGAAATCGGTAATGCTTAAAAGGAGAACCTTCTCGAGTTAGTAACCTTTGACTTGGCGCTTAAAGATTAACGTAGGCTAAAAAAGAAAAAGAAAAAGAGAGAAAGAGAAAGAGAAAGAGAAAGAGAGAGAGAGGCTTCCGCCACGTGGAACCGATCGCATTGCTGTGTGTTCCGTTTTAATTGCTAATTCATGGATCACGAAGAAAACTGGTAACCAATAGGATACCTTTTCTTTCTTATTTCTTATTTGCACAATCGGAAATTGCATAAAATGATCTTTATTATATAAATACTTTACGTATTATTTCCTCTAATTAATTTCAATGCTGACGAATTTTGTCTAATGGAGAAAATAATAAAAAAAAAATAAAGAACACTGCATTTGTTAATAACATTTTATCTCAAAAAAAAAAACATTATTTTGATAGTCTATAATTTTTTTAGTTCTTTTATCTATAATTATAATATTATTATATCGATTATATTTTTGTCATTTCTTTAATTATTGTAATATATATAATATTACAAACACAAATAATATATGTTGTTTATTATAAGATAATTAAAGCAATAATTAAAATCACAAACATAATCAAAAGAATATATAATCATAGAAAAAAAAATATGATCTACAAACGATCATAGATCACTTTCTTCAATCTCCCAAGTAAAAAAAAAAAAAACAAAAAAAAAAAGAAAGAAGGAATGGGAATTGACCGTGGTCACGAGAAAACAGGATCAAGCGAAGAAGGTTGATTTAAAACTTTCGATCTTCCAGAATAAATCGTGAATTGACGACCTTAGACCTTGGAAAGAACCGACTTTTAAACGAAATGGCTTTCGAGTAATCGATTCGAATCGAGTTAGAGAGGAGAATCGTTCTAATTGCTAATGCATCGATCACGGTTGAAAAGTGTAGTAGCTCCCATGAAACTATTCCTTTATTCCTTCCTTTAGTCTTTTCCTAGTTTACTTCAATTCGTTAGTTGGTATTACTACCTAACCAACCAAACAAATACACAGACACACATATATACACACAAATGGTGACTGTAAAAGCAAAGAACCTAGAGTTAACAGCATCAGCAGCATCAGCAGCATCAACAGCAGCATCAACAGCAGCAGAAGCAGAAGTAGCAGCATCAATAGCACCAACATCAGAAGTAGCAACAGAGTAGGTGCATCAACATCAGCAATAGTCCAATAAGAATGAAAGAGAGGGGGAGAGGGAGAGAGAGAGAGAGAGAGAGAGAGAGATCGTTTCAAGTTTAACGACCCACGGAAGCTGTCGATTCTCGTGGTCGTTCGAATGCTTTCCTATTGACCTGGCACTGACAGCCCAGCCGATAATTATTACCAAGGAACAGGATCGACGGGATCGTGATCATCGACATTTTCTTTCTCTCTATCTTTCTTTCTTTCTTTCTTTCTTTCTTTCATCTTCTTCTTCCTCTTCCTTCTCTTCTTCTTCTTCTTCTTCTTCTGCTGTTGCTGATGCTGCTGATGTTGCTGCTTTGTATTTATATACATTTAATACGTATAAATATATATATGTATATGTATATGTGTGTATGTGTGTATGTGTGTATATAAGTATGTAGACGAGAGGACGAATCGTGCAATCCAGTCTCATAGGTTTGCCTTGCTAACGTTGCTGAACCTGGCCCTGAACCTTAGGACTCGTTTAACAGATACACTCCACGTGATCGTAGGAGGTCGAACGATAGACAATAGGAACGTTATATATATATGTCTTTATAGTATAATAATAAGTTCGATCTTCGTAAAACTATCATCGTGTTGGATTACCATTATTATCAAGAAAATTGTATACTTTTAAAGGTTTGATCATTCGTGAAAAAAGATAAAGGAAGAAATTATTAATGTATACATTTTTTTTTAAATTGGAAATTAAATTGTTTCTTTTTTTTTTTTGATCGATATGACTTAAAAAAAAAATAGATATACACTCTATTGTCTTAATTTTAATTAAATATTATTTAATAATAATAATAATAATAAGATAATAAGAAGAAAAAAATCATCTAACCGATCCTAAATCACGAATAATAATTTCTTTTACGATTAAAAGATAATCTAACGAAAATTTAATCATCAAACAAAAACACGTTCTTGTCTTTTACTATTTCTTATTATCATCATTATAATATATTATTATATTTTGTACGTTTAATATTTATAATTTTGAAAGATTTCAAGTAATTGATACTTAATAGTATCCGATAAGATAATAATCGATAATCTATCTCGCATTTTCTTTTTATCCTGTCTGTACGTAAAATTTAAAGACCCTCCTTCCTTCCATCCTTCCTTCCTTCCTTCCTTCCTTCCTTCCTTCCCTTGAAAACCGAGACGGAATTTTATAGTAGGTTATAAATATATTTCGTGACAAGTGGGCGTGTATATTTACAGTCATTATTTACAGTCAAATCTGTCGAATTAACATTGCGTGTAACGTGCTCGTAAATAAAAGCCTCGCGAGAGAAGTTTGCGTATTACTCTTTTAGAGTCTCGAGGATACATATCTTCTTTCTCTCTCTCTCTCTCTCTCTTTTTCTCTCTTTCTCTCTCTCTTTCTCTCTCTCTCTCTCTCTCTCTTACTATCCTTCATCCATTTATCGTGACGATTCAATCGACTCGATCGAACTCATCTCACGTTTTCTTTCTCTTCGTTTCGATTCTTTCCAACTCCCACCCCCCTACCCCTACCCCCTCCCACCCGATACAACTTTCGAGTTTCAAATCTAATATAATCTCACGGAACGTGTGACAAATTTTGATCGATTGAAATTTTTTCAATAGTAATTCGTGTTTTTTTTGATAGTATTAATATTACGTTCGAAAAAGGATATATACATATATCTGATTTGTATGATTAATTATTAATATAATTGTTCTTAGAATTTATAATGTTAAATTTATCTCGACATTTCGTGTATTATTTATTGTTATCAAGAGTATTTATCAAATGTTTCAAATAAATATATTATCAAATTTTAATACAATCGAGTAGAGAACAAAATATTTTCATTCATTATAACAAATAACAAAAATAAAATATCTTTTTTTTTGAGGGATTTGAAACAGGGATAAATTCGTTTGAAATTATAATTACAGAAATGTTTTTATTATTTTTTTTTTCTTGTCTTTCTTATTAGCCAGTCTATTCGTAACCAGCTATAAACAAAAATGACTCGTTATTTTTAAATACAACAAAACTATATTTTAGAAAACAACAAAATTATATCTCTCGACGTGTTATTAATTTTATATATTTTTTTTTCTTTCTGTTTTCTATACCTCTCATCTTCTCACCTTGCCCCCCCCTCCTCTCTCTCACTTATGGCGTTCTGCTTTTCTACTTAAACTCTTTAACAATCGTATTCCTCATCGGAAAACGGTACGTCACTCAAGCTAAAATTTACCGCCTTTTAAACCAGGAAGAACATCGACGTTTAACAGCGACCTTACGAGGCTCCTTAATTATTATAGTCTTTTCTCTATTTCTTCTCTTTGTCTAATTTCTTCGTTCAATGACTATATAATTCTTCGTCTATCCCTTTCTCCCCCTTCTCAATTCTTCGTTCCATTCTTCTTCCTCTTCCTCTTTCCTTTCACCCCCCTTCACTTCCCCTTCTCCCCTCCCCCTTCCCATTCTTCATTTCTCTCTCTTCTTCTATTCCCTTTATCTATTTTTATTCTATATCTTTCTCTTTCTATTAATTTTATTCCTTTCCCTATTTATTGTTCAGTCTCTCTCTCTCTCTCTCACACTTTCTTTCTATTTCTTTTGTTTATTTTTATTCTATTATATATCTTTCTATTTCTATTAATTTTATTTCTATCTTTATTTTTTGTTCAATCTTCCAATCTCTCTCTCTCTCTCTCTCTCTTTATATTTTTATTTCTATTTCTCTCTTTCTCTCTTTTTTTCTTTCTATTTCCTCTATTTCTTTTTTATTGAATATCTTTCTCTTTCTATCAAATTTTATTCCTTTCTCTAATGATTGTTCAATCTTTCTCTCTCTGTTTCTGTAATAATTGTTTTTTTCTCTTTTTCTATACGTAGGATTAGGATCAACCGAACGAAGATGTAATTAAGAAGAATTGTGAAGATGAGTAGAACAAAAAAATAATGAAAGATGAGACACGTGAAATGATTGAAGAGAGGGACAAGGGGTTAGAGGAGATACAGGGAAAGCAACAACGACGAGGAGGAGGGCAGCGGGGAGGAGGAGGAGGAGGAGGAGGTGGAGGAAGGATGAATTAGATACGAAAGAAGGATAAGAGTAATTTTACTAGGTGGGCGAGATAGAAATGATGACTTTTAGAAAATTTGATTTTTTTATTGCCATTAGAAGAAAGGTCGGTCGGTTGGTCGGTCGGTGTATATCGTTGCAATAAACGTCTAGTTGAGTACCACCGTGACATCATTTTATGATGAGTCATTTAAAGTTTTCTTCTTGACGTGCTTCTGTCGCGCTTATTGCCAGGTTCTTAACGATGTAAAAACCGAAAATGCATCTAAGGTCTATTGGTTGATCTTTATGGGGGGTCGGGTGGGGTGGGAGAGGGGGGTTTGAGTACTAGGATAGAGTTTCTCGATAGAGAAACCAGAGAATGAGGCATTATGGACATTTTTTATATTGTGTATGTATCTGTGTGTGTGTATGTGTGTGAATATGTGATGTTGCATCCGACACGTGCTGCAATACAAGTATCTTTGAAGTCTCAATGTTTCAATGAATAAACATGTTACCATCATTTTTTTCACTTTAACGAGATATATTACAATAATTAAGAAACAATTTATATACTTGTATATAATTTTCTTTTTTTTACATATTACAATATAATAACGCGACAATATTTCATTTGGAAAAAGGATAGATAATAGTAAAATTAATTTAAATTAAAGTTTTTTTCTTTTTTCTTTTCTTTTTTTTTTTTGTAAACAAGATTTATCGTTATTGAATTAATTGAAATATTTCAACTTTTATTACAGACAATGATACTTCGTTATACGATCGATGATCAAAATCTAAAGAAAGTTATATTAGGGTAGAAATGATTTAGCAAAAAAAAGAGATAAAAAAAGTATTTGAAGAAATATTGTAATTGAATTTATCAGCTCGTTTTACCGAATCCCCTTACCCCTTCTATCCCCCCTCGCCCTACTACTTTTATTCTTATTGCAACCCTTTGCTCGTTTGGTACAACACAACTGGCATGACGGCAAACGCTCGTTACATCGACCATAAGTTACTGTTACTGCCCTTCTCTCTCTCTCTCTCTCTTTCTTTCTTTAAAAAAGGGTGGTGAACCCAGTAGGAAGCGTATCCTTGTAAAACTACAAGTAATAACACTGTAATTCATTGTCAGTGGTTACGATACTCACAATAACAGTGGTTTCCCGTAGGGATAACGGGCTACTCGACTTTCATGGAATCATCTTTTTTTGTTTTTTTTTTTGGGGGGGTTTTTTTCCCCCACGAAAACTTGCGAAAGAATATATCTACATTTTATTATATTTCGTTATATAATAAAGAACATAATATTATTGTGAATTATTATTCGATTAAATTCGCGCTTATGGTAATAATATCATTTAAACGATCGATAACAATTTTGTGCGTTTTCGAAACTTTATTCGAAATTTTATTCGAAAAAATATAATAAAGAGAAAGAAAAAAAAACAACAAATATTAATACTTCCTTTTACGTTTTTGTATATATATTATCTACAAACTATAATAGAGATAAAATAGAAAAGAAAATAAAACAAAAATCATTAAAAATGATCCAAAAACTATTCAAATAGAAAAAAAAATATATATATATATATATATTTTATGAAATCTTCTCACAGAAAAGCAAACGAGAAGAAGAAATTTCAGAAATGATGGGGGTGGGAGGGAGGTGGGAGGGGGAAGAAACAGCTCAGTTAACGTGACCTACTTTATACTCTAGCATCCAATCTTTATGCATTCTATATATTATACTTTACGATCTATATTTTACAATTTATTCCGAAAAGAAAACTAATAAATAAATAAACAAAACAAAACATAAAACAATAAACAAGCAGACAAATAAATCAAATAAATCAAATGAACGAATAAATCTTTGCTTGGAGTAACAAGTTCGTGATCGTAAATCGATAAATGAAAAATCAAACGAAAGAAAGAGAGAGAAAGAGAGTAACCTATCTTCTCTCTCCCTCTCTCTCTCTTGTCATAGACGAGGGAAACGTGTGTTTAAAGAAGATGTAAGCTAATATCCAATGGGGATAGATACTTCAGCACCCTAGGCGTCTACACCGATCTACGTTCTATGTAACGCAACGCCCGCGCTCGAATAGTTACGCAGAATTTACAAGCGTTTACATAAGTCCCATATGCTCCCTTCAAACCCCCCCCCACTCCCCACCCCGGAAAAAGATGTATGTAATACTACTACTACTACTACTACTACGAGATGAAACGTGACATGACTCCTTTCGTTCAACGTTCAACACGCTATCATCGTTGTCATCCTACTCGAAATCTAGGGACGTATTATTTATTTATTTATTTATATTTATTTATTTATTTGTTATTATTACTATTTTATGTTGCTTTTACTTTTTTCTTTTATTTCTAATCACAGTTTTTATTTGACAGTTATAATCAGTAGATGGTCATCTTCGTTCACTCGAGATTTATTTATTTATTTATTTATTTATATATTATTATTACCATTTTATGTAGTTTTTACTTTTTTCTTTTATTTCTAATCAAAGTTTTCATCTGACAGTTATAATCAGTAGATGATCATCTTCGGTGTCCACTCGAGATTTATTTATTTATTTATTTATTTATTTATTTATTTATTATTAGTATTATTTTTGTTGTTTCTCTTCTAATCAAATATCTTATTTTATCTTCCGGTTGATTGAAACAATGAACCTTTTCAAGGCCAACGTAGTAGATTAGAGTTTAACACGATCAGAGTAGTAAAACAGTCTAGTAATAATCGTATTGATAGATAATATCTATGAATATATTTATAGTAATAGATAAGATTATTCGAGTATACGTATCAAATTGATACGGAGATATTTCTATTTTGAAAATATTCTTTTTATTTATTTAAATTTTCTCAAAACGATTCGTAAAATATTCGGTGAGTTTTCAATATATAGCTGGGCATTCAACACACACAAATTTCATATCTTTTCTAAATATAACGAAATATTATAACAAAATAATGAATCAATTTCATAAACAATTCGTAGAATAATTCGATCAGTATAATACAACAATTTTGACATTTGGTCGACAATGTTTCATAATCTTTTTCTAAAAAAAAAAAAATAATACATATGTATCTTGCATTAAATAAAAATCAAATATAATCCTAACTTTGTAATATAATTATTATCAAAAAAAATTATTTCGTCACATATATATATTAAATAAAAAAATTATATGTCCTATAATCTAATGGTAAAAAAATTGGTAAAAAAAAAATTATTAAGAAAAAAAAAAGAAATAAATATTTCGGTAAAACCAGTGCAGTCAAGAAAATGGCGGACAATCGTTATCCGCACACACACACATATATATATATATATGCAACACAAATTTATATAAATAACTATAGATACAAGAATATAAACATAACTCGCTTTCACGGTGATCGTAGCTTATCCCGTGGGATCGTGTGGGCGTTAAAGCGTACATACGTGCGCGCGCGCACGCACGCATGAGTTTCTCGCAAGGTACTCACACACACTCACACACACACACACACACTCGCCCACACTTATTCAATCGATTTGGAATGAACAATACGACGACAACGACAATGACAACGAAGACTTGCATATAACGTTTATTTCGAGAGAACTATCTGACTCTCTTCCCGTGTTTAACGGGTTCCCCCCCTAGCCCCCCCCAACCCGTTCCCACCTCTTCGTTAAAAAGACTACCGATCCGCTTTTGTTTCGTAGGGTCCCCCCTCTACCTTGCCCCTCCCCACAACCCTTTTACGACCACACGACGACACCATCACACCATTTTCCCCTTCCTTACCCCCCTCCCACCACCCCCCTATTCACGTTGAACAATTACATAAACTTCGATTAAAGGTGTTTCTACTTCGCTTTGTTACTTTGTTGTTTGAAAAAAAGAAAAAAAGAAGAAGAAAAAAACATCAGAGACACAGTTAGAGAGGAAATAAAATGTGACGAATGAAATATTTTATTTAATTATAATTATATTATTTTCCTTTTTTTTTGCTTTATTCTATATTTTAATATGAAAATCGTATCGTACGAGATTTTTTATTATTATTATTTATTATATTAATTTTTTGATATGTAATAATACACAAAAATATCTAATCTATCTTCTTTATTATATTTTTCATTTTTATTTGAAGAATTTTACTTCGTCATATATTGAGAAAAAAAAAGAAATATAAATTATACTAAATTAATTTAATCATTTGTTTTAATCTATCAATCATTACATCAGTCAATTTATTTCAATCAATTAGATTTATATATAATATATTTATTTAATATTATCGATTTTTAATATTCCAAGAACGAAAAATAAAATCATACAAAATCATTGATGATTTAATTAAGAATTTATCGATTATGCATTTTGATTATACTTTAAAGATTCCAGAAGGAAGAAAGTTAATTGAAATTTCTCGTTTGTTATGTGCTGCATCTTGACAGAATGAAAGAAAGAAAGAGACAGAGAAATTGTTTGTGTGAGAGAGAGAGAGAGAGAGAGAGAGAGAGGAGAGAGAGAGGAGAGAGAGATGAGGAGAGGCTAAAGAAAGATAGATTATAGTAAAAAAAAAAAAAAATACATTTGGAATCCTCCCATAAGATCGATCGTTATTACGGCGTCTCCGCGTATATCGAATACCTCATTCGATAGAATGCGGAGCCTTCTCGTCACGCGATGCACGCAATGCGCTCACGCAATGCACTCACGCAATGCACGCAGCAGACGACGGCGTTGATACAATTCCGGCATCGCATCCAATTGTCTCGAATACAATCGATCGATAAATATTTATAAACGATTAAACGCAATTCTAACGTCTATCCCCGATGCGTACGATTAAATCAGCTTATCGATCATGGTCATGGATGATCATAGTCTGCTTTGTGTTCTTTTCCTTTTTTTTTTTATTTCATTCATTTTTTTTCTAATTTTTTGTTAATTTATTTGATTGTTCTTCCATTTTCGTATTTCATTTATTTTATTATTATTATGATTATTATTATTATTGTTATGATTATGATGATTTAAATCATAGTATTGAATATAAATTTGTATTGTTAAATATTGATGATTGTGAATGATTTGTGTGTGTGTGTGTGTCAATGAATTAAATTTCGAATTATTAATTTGTATTCTTTTTTTCCCCTATTAATTGATATTATTTATTAATTTCTGTAATACGCAACAGGTGTTAGTAATGCACTCGTTTTAGAACTTTCGATGCACAGAGAGTGTATCTGATGAAGCTGAACGAATGAAAGTGGAGTGTAACACGATACTTGGAAAGGTGCAATGCCTTCGTTTCGTTGAACTCTCGACGAATAATAATCGGTCACAACCTGTTTAGATGAGTTTCGATTCAAATTTATAACTTTATATTTATTATTAATAATAATAATGTTGTAATCCTATAGATATAGAGAAAATATAATAAATATCGATTTTTATTATCCCCAATCATAAAAAAAAAGAAAACAATTAGATTCAAAAATGTTTATCAAAAGGTTGTTAAAAAATTAAATAAATATCATTTAACCGTTTGGTATCTTAGCAGAAAATAATTTTCCTGTCTCCCCTAAATGAAAAATAATATTATTAATATAAAAATCTTATGTTATTTAAAAAAGAAAGTTAGAAAAAAAAAAAATAAAAATGTGTAAATTTTGAGAAAAGATTTGTAGAATGAAGGAGAATGAAATGAATGAACAGCGTTCATTGGAGTAAGAAGAACCGGGTTGGATTCGTTTAGAATTAATGCGGTAATTAGAAATCTGGCGTATAGCAAACTGCTGGGACGTTGCCCGACCTATTAGCCGACAGCTAGCATAACCGTGCAACTATTTACAGACGTCGGGTTGCCTGGCTGAAACGATTAGCGACCCTCTTGTCTGCGTTCTTGAACGAGACAATTTTAACATCCTCCTGCAACGTTCGTGTCAACGATTCCATCTTCTTACAAAAGTACTTACAAAATACTTAACTTCCTCTCTCAGAGATTTATATTTTACACAGACAAAATAAATTGCACATATCCCACGTAATACTCTAATAATAATTATAATTATATTATATATATAATATTATAATATTACAAAGTTATATAAAATTATTAATAGTATTATAAAATTATGAATAATATTATAATATTACAAAACTGTATATAAAATTATTAATAGTATTATAAAATTGTGAAAATAATATTATAAT
>NW_025113096.1:4770485-4890426 GCF_010416935.1 Polistes fuscatus
TTTCCTTCTTCTCTCGAATGCAAATGAGTTCTAAGAGTGCGTTCGCATCATTTATCTTTTCTCGTCGGTTTAACATCGGAGAAGAGTCACACACACACAGACACACACACACACATATATATGCGTTCTAATACACGGAAGAAAGAGAGAGAAAGAGGATAAAGATGAGGATTGAAAGTGCGGTAAAGGAGGAACGACACAACGAGAGGTAGCCAGTATAAAAAGGAGAAAAGAAAGAAAGAAAAGATAAAAGAAAAGAAATAAGGAAGGAAGGAGTAAATAAAATTATGTTCGCGCCTAATGGCCGCACGTACGGATTATCAAGTAGACACTTGGAGTTGTTGGTATGTAACGTTGGGTACGTGATCGCATTATGATACGATTGAGGACAATTTATATCTACGTGAACGAAAACGAGAAGGGATGGAATCGTTGATGGATTCACATTTGCGAAATTCAGACCGATTAAAATACAATAATGGTGGTTGTTAACACAAAAAAAAAAAAAGAAAGAAGAAGAAATTTGACGAACAGAAATATCGATAATAATAATAGTAATTATAATAATGATGATTATGATTATGATTATGATAATTATGAAAGAAGTGCATAAAGATTCGAAAAAAGTCAAGAATGTTTTCTTATTGTTCTTATAATATAAAAATATAAAATAAAAATAAATATAAATTTAAAAAAATATCGATAATAATAATAGTAATTATAATAATAATGATGATTACGATTATGATTATTATGAAAGAAGTGCATAAAGATTCGAAAAAAGTCAAGAATGTTTTCTTGTTGTTCTTATTATACTTGTCAAATCGTATGGAATTGAATTCTTAATCTTGTTTCTCGTATTGTTGATAAAAATGAACGAATTATTAAATATGCATAAACGTGTGTGAATATATAAACGCGAGTCGGTGTTTTTAATCGAAGTTATGGAATTCGAGATAGTCAGCGCATAACTTTGACGAATTTTTTAAATAAACTCGTGAAGGACGAATTAATTACATAATAAAAAGAAATATATATAATATATTATCGCATTAATTCTCTCGTTGCGTTTACAATTATATAGATAAGCAAAAAAAAATGAATGTTATTTTTCATTTTCGAAGTAATTGAAAATACATTTAATTAAACATTATTAATTTACTATTATTCTGTAATAATCGATTAATATAAAAAAATACTAGTCAGATTAATTAGAAACGAATATAAATTATTAATACAATTCTACATAATTTAATAACAAAAAATCATAATTATACGGTGTGCTTTATTTTCGTAACAGAAAAAACCAACCAACCAACCAATCAAAGGTAACAAAAATGAAAACAAAAGAAACAGATTTCTCTCTCTCTCTCACTCTCACTCTCCTTGTTAATTTATTTTAATCCCTAAGGACAGATTTTAATTAATTCCTCATTCACGAGCCTGACAAACGGCAAATATTACCACAAATTTTGTTGTCAACCTTGTTTAAACTAACCTTGACATCTTAAACTCGTCTCGTCTCGTCTCATCTCTCTCGTCTGTGAATTTTAAGAAGTATTCGAGAATAAAAAAAGAAAGAAAAATAAAGAGAGAAAGAGGGAGACAGAGAGAGAGAGACAGATGGTAAAAGAAGGAAAAACAATGAGAAAGAAAAAGAAAAAAAAAAAGACAAAGCCAGGATTATTAAGATTAAGATCAACCCCACGCCGAATTGTGAATTGAAAATTAGCATCTCTGTCGTTCGAATTCTTCTCTCCTCCTCCTTCTCCTCCTCCTCTTCCTCATCCACCTTGATCCTCCTCTTCATCATCCACTTTTTCATCTCTTAGATGAAAAGAAAAGAAAAGAAATGAAAGAGAGAGATAAAAAATAGGAAGAAGGTTAGGCTTACGATACAAAGTGAAAATTTATTGGTCGGATCTTCGGTGCCTTTGAAAAGAAGGCACGTGCCACTGTCAACGAACAACTTCCTTCCTTTCTTGTGGTTTTCATTGGTGATTGACATCACGGTTCGTAACAGTTCTCTATATTTATGTGCGTGTGTGTGTGTGTATAAATGTGTGTTTCTATAGGTTTGTATGAGTGGTACGATCGTTTGTCTGTTACTCAGTTGACCAGACCGGCTTTTATAAGAAATCGAGAGAATGAGGGGGAAAGGAAAAGGGGGGAAAGAATATAGCATAATAAAAAGCAACACCAACTTCTTCTTATTATTATTATTATCGTTTGTTTTTTTTTTGTCGCTACTTCGAGACGCGTGGCTCATTAACATTTTTCTTATTACTCGTTCAATCACTTTTATTTCTAATTGAATGATTAACGATCATTAATTTTATATTATCCTACATTTCGAATTCTTTAGTGACAGATACGTTTTAATGAAGTATTTTTTTTCTCTTCTTGTTTTTTAATTATCTATATTTTATTGATGTATTTGTATAATATGTTCCTATCGTTTAATGATTTTATTCGGATAATTGTGGGACAAAAATCCCATTTTTAATAAATGAAAATCCCATATTTAATAAATATATTTAATAAATATTTAATAAATCCCATTTTTAATAAATAAAAATCCCATATTTAAATAAAATTGATATTAAATAAATATTAAATAAATATTTTGTTCGTTGTAATATATTTGTTTTAAATATTTAACCATTCTCGTATTAAGAATAATTTCATACACTAAATGTTTGATAAGAGTAATAATCGTTAAATAATTAACGAAAAAAAAATATTGTTGAGAATAGAATATCGATGACTTATTTGAATCCTCGAAAGAAAAGATGCGGAAATGGAAGATAAGAAAGAAAGACGTTAGCGGTTTTCAATTTTGCGCACGAGCGAAGAATCCCTCCCCCTCCCCGCTCCCCCATAAAGGTGTGTAAGAACTTCGTGGTTTTTCACATCATGGCGTTCTACTAGCTAGAACAGAACCGCGAAGGAAAAGAACAAAATGAACAATAAGAAAAAGAAGACGAAGAAGATAAAAGACACGAGAATAGAATAAAATGAATCGACACGTTCATGGTGGTGTTGATGATGGGTGGTTTGATTCAGAAACACGTAACATTTCTTTTTTTTTTTTTTTTGTTGAAAATGATCTTCACGTTTAACAAGATAAAATTATTCTACAAAAAATCTTGTCAATCATTATCGAAAAAGATCAGACTTGTATTGTTCTTCTTAAAAATCCTTAAAACGAAACAAATGAAATGATTATTAATTAATTCCAAATCCCACGCAAATTTTTCACCGTTCATCGTAACGTATATAAATATTTTACACTAATCTATAATAATAAGAAATATAATTTATAATAATCATTTTTAAAAGTATGTTCCCCGCGAAGAAATTACAAAAAGAAATATATAATTAAATAATTTCAATTATTTTATATTCCTTTCACGTATACTAACGTAAAAAATAATATGACAAATTCAATGGATTATTTTTTTTTTATGGTATCTCATATCGACTGATTATAGAAACAATTTAATTACTTTTACCGAACAAAAAATAAATATAAATTGTCAAAGATCCAATTATTATAACTAACATATACATAAATATCACGAAAAAAAATAATTTACAATAAATGATAAAGAAAAAAATTGTTTTATAATATAAGGAGAGAGGGAGAGGGAGAGAGAGAGAGAAAAAAATGGGAAAAAATAAAAAGAAGATAAATCAAACGATCGTGTAATCATTCCCTGTTATGGTCGTAAACATTTATTTCAATGAATGAACATACCAAATACACATACACACACACACACAGAACCTAAGAGAACGAGAGTAGGCTATTTTGTATCGTATCTTAATGGGGATTCACCTAAGCTTCGTCGCCATATCCGCTATTCGAGGACCGTTTGGAATGTCTAGTTTAACAGCTGTGAGCTTTAAAACCCAAGAGAATTCTCTCCATGGGGGGGTGGGCTGGTAACAAGGGGGGAGAACGTTGACCACGTGTATATCGTGCATGTATAATACTCACGATAGTTTCCTGCACTTTAAATAATGCAGGGTAGTATCTTAGATACTTTTCCTATCGTTTCAATAGGCTTTTACGCGTTCACCCAACCAACCAACCAACAATCTTCGCAGAGAAATACTTGACATTTTTTATATTTTTTTGTTTTTTTTCTAACACCTTTCAATACCATAAAAAATAATCCATTACGTTTTTTGTATATAGAAAAGAAACAAAAAGGAAAGATAAATAAAATGTTAATGTTAATATCATATAAAGGGGTTTGAAATGAACGAATATAATGTTATTTTTAGTTTGTTTGAAATGATTATGCTACGATTTGTAATAATAATAATGATTCGTTAAGGATTAATTAATGGAAAAATATAGAAAAATGTGTATTATATTTTAATATTTTGTTGAGAATAAATATTATTGGATAATAAGTGGATAAAATGAACGATTAGAATTATAATAACGAAATTTCGTAATTTTTTTGTTAATATTATTTTTTTCGAGATTTTTTAATTAAATGTATAACTGTAATATTATTTTTAGAAAAAATATAAAAAAGAAGTTTAATATAATAATAGAAAATTCTTACAATTATGATAATAATAATATTAAATAATTCATTATAAAAAAAAATGAATAAATCATTGTGTAAAGTGCTATTTCAATTTGAAACAACTAAAATATCGTTTCTAATGATATTTAAATGTCACACGTTTAAAAATGTATATAGGAATTTGATATTCTTGAGACTATGGTGGTATCTCGGATTAATGGATGTGAAACGTTGAAAACGGATAATTGGTGGAAGGATTATATGGTGGTCATCGAAATGTACACTTTACTGTCATCCAACTAAAGCCTTTAAACTACAAGATTATCTTCTTCTCTCTTTATGCATCCCGTGTTCTTTTATCTTCTAACATAAGTATGCATAGTAAAGAATAGATAGGACATTGTTCAGATTAGAATAACATTCGTAAACGATTTCAACCATTAACCGACTATTTAAAATACTATTATTTTATATATATATAATTTAAATAATAATAATAATTATATATATATTAATATTTATTAATTATTAATATTTATTAATAATTATTAAGTATTATTATAATTAATAATTATTAAATAATAATAAATTATATATTTGATCATTTATTTGTATAAAAAAATAATTATAAAATAATAATTTTAAAACAACGCATACATTATACTTAAATCTATCATTTATTAGAATAAAAATGTATTTATCTATTTATAAGAATCGATAAAATTATGATTGTGAAAGAAAAATAATTAAAAAGAAATTAAAGTACAACGAATGAAAATGAATATTCATTTAATTTATTAACATTTGTATATTGCGTGAAACTAAGTTAAAGATAAATTTCATTTTGCAAGTTGTAACTCGTTATAGTATAAACGAAGATAAATTTCTGTAAAGATATATATTTATGTATTTTGTATATGTGTATGTGTGTGTATATGTGTGATTGATGATAAGAATCCGCTAGAAGGATTCTTGCTTTTTCGATGACACATTGAACTACCTAAAACGGTATTACGAGTGTTCAAAGATATTTATGATCACCAAAATGAGAGATACGAAAAAAAAGTGCAATGTTGAAAAATAACACCTCCGTTAAGTACTAAAGTGAAGTATAATGTATGGATAAGCTCGTAATAAATGAGAAAGTGGAGAGAAGAAATAAATCAAATCTGTGAGAGTTTAATCTTTGTAAAATTAAAAATCTAATGTACGTTAATTATTATCTTTCGTTAAACATATATAGATTTATTTTTTCTCAAACGTATTTATATTCAAATTATCGAACGAAGAAGATAAATAAACGTAATTAAGATTAATTGAATATTATAATTTGTTAACAATTAAAAACGTGCTGTTTGTTGATTGAAACTCTGGTTAACACCACGTTGATTGTAAATTTTAATATTAAAATCTTCTAAAATATTTCTAAAACAAATCTCTCACACATATATATATATATAAATAATTACAATATGAAAATAAAAAATAATTAGAAATAAATCCAAAACAAAATATCAAATTTGTTCACACATAAAATCTATATATATATAAATAAATACAAAATTTCAATATAAAAATATCATTTCAAATTCAATATAATAATAATAACAATAATAATAATAATAATAATAATAATAATAAAGTTTAATATATTTGTCTCTGTATAAAATAATGATTAACGGAAAAACACTTAATATGATTTAAATTTAAAATCAAAATTTGAATGATTACAATACAAATTGTAAATTATATTTGTTCGATTGATTTGTAAGAACGAATCGGTAAGGAATGCACACAAGACGGCTACGCTAGTACGAGTTACAGCTGCCGTAAGAGAACAGGATCTACGTAGATCGATATCGATGTGGATCAGTGTGGCAGTGGTGCACGCAGAAACTGCATCATCGCACTGCTACGAACCGTAAAGCGGATGATAGTGTTTTTAAAATCCGCTATGAGACTGTGCGTGACAAGAGCTAAACAATTTATTTAATAATTTAAACCTTAACGACACTTCGTTTATATATACTCATTATATTTTTATACTAATCTGAAAAGTTTTTCTCGATTCTAAAAAAAAGTATACTTTTTGTTAACGTTAATATTGGATGGCTTTATATGATTTCAATAATCCACTTTTCCTAAATTGTTTACGAATTTTCGAAATAATTTCAATTATGTCATTTATTAATACAATATAATTTTATTATTAAAATTCTTTTATTTTTTTTTTTTTTTTTTTTTTTAAATAATTTCTAATAAAATTATTTTCACATTTATAATTATATCATATTTTATTTTATCATTATTTATATCATTATCTTATTTTCATATTTAAAATTAAATCACACGCAAGACACCAAAAAGCTTAAATAATGAATAATTTTTTTTCAAACCGATACAAACGCAACTAAATTCATCCGAATTTATTATACTTTATTAAATAATTATTATTACAATAAAATAAAAAAAAAAGGAAACATATGTATATATAAAAAGTATAATATAAAAAGTAGATAACACACGAATGGAAATTAACAAACGCATTGAAAGTAAATAGGATAGGGTGGGTCAAAGTTGGGTGTAATGGGGTGGGGTGGGGTGGTATGACAAGGGGGAGGGGATAAGGTCAATTCGAAACGTGACTTTACGTGCATACATACAAATCGATGCCACGGCTTCCTACATCGGGATTATTTATCGAATCTATGCGGTAACGGTGCATGTGCATCCTTACGCGTAAACCTCTTTCTATCCTTTTCTCTCTCTCTCTCTCTCTCTCCTCCTGTCTCAAGTTAGTTGGATATGCATGGGGCACCATTGTTTACACCGCATACCTGGACCATGTTCGAATAGTGTGCACGTTGCATCTCGTGTTCGTTTCAGGGACGTTCCAAGAGCGTGCGAAGTAACAACACACACACACACACACACATATGCATATATTAAGTATATAGATGTAGGTGCATAAATGGTTAGTGATGATGGTGACTCCTAATGCTACGAAAGCATGGACTTTAACTTACATGGAAAATTACTTTAGAACCTCCATTATCGCATTTCGCAATACCCTTCCTCCCCAGCCCACCCCCCTCCTCTCTTTCATGGTGGTTTTGTAAGGAAGAGTAGTACAGAACAACACCGTCGTGCTTTCTGATTAAAACGTACGTTTTATATCTTTCCGTTTCTCTTTTTCTCTCTTACTACCGAAAGACCCTCGTAATCTTCATGCTACATTGTCGGAGATAGAAAATAGAAATAAATGAGAGAGAATGAGAGAGAATGAGTGAACGTAAAAGTCTTTCTATTATTAGAAATACCGAGAGATACCTTTCCTTTCCATATACTTATATATATATATATATATATATTTTTTTTTAATTTGATTTTATACAGAATGTATAATACGTGTAATAGTTATTGTTATTGCAACGTTGTTTCTATGGGGGATTCGTTGAGAATGAAAATCAAGTTATAATATTAAATTATTTATGATTGGTGTAATATTTGTTATGATATATATATTGTATTTTATTATAAAACGTGTATTGTCATTTTGAAATCATACAATTTACGTTTATTCGCGCGTTTAATTTTAATTAAAGATACATTTTTAAGTTTGATAATTTAATTTGTTACATTTTATTTCTATCATATTATTTCTGTTATATATATTTTATTATTATTATTATAATTATTATTTTTGATCGTAAGGGTGAAGTATCAATCGTAAAATATTTATATCTTTATGAAATGTTTCAAATTACTATTATCATTCGCTTTTAAATTCATTTCTTATCGATCTTATGTATTTCTTGTTTTACATATTTCGAACAAATTCATTTAATTTACTTCAATTACTTTTTTTTTCTCTTCAAATTTACAAATAACAAACGAAAGTAGGCTGGAAGAAGGGAAGATTTTCTGCATTTTCGTACAATTGGGAGAAAAAAAAAAGAAATCAACAACAACAACAACAACAACAACCAACAATTTCAGTTACAAAGTCTTCAAAATAAATCCCATACAAATTGATCATAATTACATATTAGGTATATATTCATAATTACGATCGTGATTTTCGGACGAAATGAACGATTTTTTTGGAGATTATGAGAATGAATTTTTGTTGTCTCTTTTTTTTTTTTTCCCCCATGTACTCGCGTGGAGACTCGTTTTGATGCGTTCTCGTATAAATATATTCGGTAGCTTACAAGAGTAAAAAAAAAGAAAAGAAAAAGAAAAAGGAAAAGGAAAAGGAAAAAGAGAATGAGAGAAAGAGAAAGAGAAAGAGAAAGAAAGAAAGAAAATAAGCAGAGACGAAGGCTGGTTCCTCGCGGGAGAGGCCCAGGTTGTTTTTAGCAAACTGGTTTTCTCCTCTACCTTTCGGCCTTACAATTACCTGCTTCCTTTTTTGTATTCTGCCCTCTGAATGTTTGCACCTGTCGCTTAAAATGTGCCCCCTTGTATCTATGGTTATCGACTGAAAATGTTATACCTGATTTTTATAAAGTATGATCTTCTCTAGGATGATTTTTCTTTATTTCTACTTTTTTTTTTTCTTTTTAATTTCACTTCATTCAAGAAAATCTATCTTATTCGTATAAATCATTTTCTATGGGATATAGTAATCAATATATTTATTTTAGAATTTTTTTTTTTTTTTAAATTATGATCGTACGTATGTTTGATTTTTTTTTATTCATTTTTATATTGTATAATTTATATTATATCTGTGGTGGATATTAAATTAATATAATTATTTTAAAATTTATTTTCTATTATTATTACAATACAATAATAATCTAAATTTACTTATTGGAAATGATTTCTTTTTATTTTCTAACTCACACACGTAATCAGACAAAATTTATCTAATATATTATTATTAATTATAATTATATTATAATATAAATATAATATAAATAAATTATTTAATATTATTTATATTAAATTAACATATTTATTTTTAAAATTTATTTTCTATTACTGTTACGATAATAATCTAAATTACCTTATTTGAAATGATTTCTTTTTATTTTCTAACTCACACACGTAATCAGACTAAATTTATCTTTCATGTTAAATAAAAGGAACAAAAATATAAATGATATTTTCTTTTGAATATCACCTAAATTATCAAAATCTTATCTATTACATTATAAAGTTAACCTAATGCGCATCATTTTAAAGGACTACCAGCTTTCGTTAGGTATAAATCATGTTACGTGCGAGAATGATGGAAAAATAATAATAATAATAGAAAGAGAGAGAGAGACAGTTAACAAAAACCTTATTCGGTTCACCCTTTTTTTTTTTTTTATTGATCCGACATGGCTTTTGATAACCATGCTATGGCGTATGTAGGAAGAAAACATCGAAGGTAAAAAAAACAAGTCAAAAGGAGAGTAGAATGAAAAGAGGGGAAGAAGAAGAAAGAAAGAAAAAAAGAATGAAGAATGAAAAGAAACTTGGCTACCGATTTTGACAATGAAAACGAAAAGTGGAATTTCTACTCGTCCAACCTAAACCCTATAGGGTTCGGTGTTACCAATGATTTCATAAGAACATCAATCTTAACACCTGTTGGATGATGTTTCATCCAATTTTTTTTGTAATCTTTTGATGCTTCATCTAAAAAAGATTACCTCATCTAATTTATATGATGTATTGGTGTGAATGTATGTGTGTAAAATAATACAAAAGGATACATGTATTATATTATTATATTATATGTTATTAATAATTTAAAATATTTGTTTAGGAATTTGTAAAAAAAAAGTGTGTAAGACACATGAATGATTTTAATTGTAAATTTTATAGAATTTTATCAATAATCAAAATTTAATTTTTTATTAACCCTTTTAACTCGTAAAGATGATACAAAAATAATAATTTGTTATTGTAACATATTTTTATTCGTTAATTTAACGTTACTGCGTTTCGGCAAATTATTTAAAATAAATTAATAAATATTTTACTCTGTCACACACATATAATCTAATTATATATATAATTATATAATATTAAATTAAATTATAATAAATATATATATAATTTAATTTAAATAATAAAATAATAAATACATATAAAAAATATATATATAAATATATATAAAATAATAAATATATATATATATATATATTTATTAAATAAGCAACAACATTGGAAATAAATCAAATTCAAATAATTAATAAGTACAAACAAAAATAAAAATTTACGTTCAATTATACACAACTACGATATACAAACTGTGAATAATTCATAATTATACGAGATGATAGTTAAGAAAAATAATATTTGATGAATTTGGTAAACTAAAACGTAACATTAGATAATGATAGGATATCTTAGATCATTTAGATCTACGATCTAAAGATCAAAAACATAACCACGAGAATTCCGAAGGAGTTGAAAGACCCTATATACATATATACATATGTACATACATACATACATACATAAATCAAGTTTGCTCTCGTTCAACTTGACCTTCCTTAACCCGTTTCTTCTTCCGTAAGATTGCAACAAAGTTTGTTGGAATACTTTGCGAACGGAAATCCTTGCTATGGTCAACACATACGAGTAAATAACTATTTTATATACACTACGAGCAAAAAGTTTCGATTCAAACTAACGGGACCTTTTTAATTCTTATTTTTTCTTTTTTTCATCGAGTTATAATAATGTTTATTTAACGCGAACGTTGTTTTAAATTGAAGACAATTATTTAAAAATTGTAACGAGAGTATATTGAACAACGCGTAATTTTGTGGAAAATAATATGAATCTTATTAAAATAAAAGTTTATTTAAATAAATATTTGATACTACTGAATAAAAATATATAAAAAAAAAAAAAAGAATAAAAATAAATGATGAAAGAAATAATATCATCGATCGTATCATATTTAAAATAATAAAAGAAACCTATCTTAAATTACACGTAACAATATTAATCTGATATTAGAATGTAATTTTTATTCGACAAAAGAAAAAGGAAGGAAAAAAATATCCTCGACGAGAAAAACGCTTAGAACAATATTTTCAAGAAAAAGGGAAAAACAATTTGAACGAACGATTCGTAACTTTTGATAGGTAATGTAGATATAAAATCCTAGAATGAGATCCGTTATGTCGTGTTCTATGCATTTGAATTGAATAAAACGATCATCGTATTTTAAAATTCGAAACTAGGCGAAGCACAACGATTGCCGGAAAAGGCGTACACTCCGATGAGGAAGCAGGCGTGTACAACAACAACAACAACAATAAAAACAACAACAACAACAACAACAACAATAAAAGAAACACAACGTGAAGGAATACGTTGACTTCACCTGTCTTACCGAATGGTGAAGAAATCGTAACTTTAATCATTGAAATTCTAAACGTGAATAATAAATCCTTTTTATTTTGCCACGTTGAGAAGACCTATTTTTCTTTCTTTTTTTTTTCAATTTACCTATAATAAATTATACAAAATATATTATTAAAATATTAAAATATATTATAATAAATTATATAAAAATATATATATCTAATAATATTATTATATATTATATATTATTATTATTATATAATAAATTATTATATGAGCCCCTCTAGCTTTATGTCATGAATTATCTCGAATTAATTGAAAGATTTTTTATTATACAACATCTATTTATCTATATATTTTTTCTTTTCTTTCTTTAGATAATTTGAAGATTGGTATAATATAATATAACTGTGTGTGTTTCTATATTATTTTTGATTAATATTTTAATTATATAATTTGTATTTCATTTATATATTTCTCTATTATTTTCTATATTATTTTTGATTTATATTTTAATTATAAAATTTGTATTTCATTTATATTTCTATTATCAAACAGTTAAATGTTATTTCATGTATTTAATTTGTTATTATTAATCTTGAGAAATAATTAATACAAATATAATAGTATCAATATTAGTACCAATATGTCCCAGTTGATCGTATTCTAAATCATTTTTATTTTAATATATAACATACCTACAATTTTAGTCTAAATATTCAATTATTTATCTATCATCCTTTCTTTCCATTAACTAATATTTAAAAATCATAATCAATATTTCCCATTATCATCATATTCTTTATCATTTTTATTTTAACATATAAACATACCTACAATTTCAGTTTAAATATTCAATTCGTTCATCTGTCAACTTTTCTTTCAATTAATAACTAATAACACATAAAAATCCTAATCAATATTTCCCATAGATCACATTTATAATCAATTAATCATTCCAACTCGATATACATACAATTTACATAGATACATTTTTATTATACTCATCTGTTCTCTCAATTTTATTTTTCTTTCGATAAATTTATCTCTCTTCTATCAAAAAAAAAAGAAAAAATTAAAAAAAAAAATAACATTGTACTTAAATGATGGAAAGAAGATTGACAGACAGACAGACAGACAGTATAATACTATAATAGAACACAGATCTCGATGACGACGACTTGGCTGTCATTCTTACGAGGATTATGCTAATATAACGTTTAACATTATATATACGAAAAAAAAAGAGAAAAAAAAGAGAGAAAAAAAAATATGATAGATTTGGCGATAATGAAAAATGGTAACGCTTAGCTCGACGTAAGTATCGCAAGGATACAACACGGGGCCCCGTGATAAATCCTGTCCGAGGACCAGTTCTTTCGGAGAGCGAATGCTACTACCTGTGGGGGGGAGGTAGGGAGGATGGGGGGTTAAGAAGGGGAGAAGGGGAACGATAATCGAGTTTTACCGAGTCGAACGGGAGCTGTTGGCTGCCTACCTACCTACCTACCTACCTACCTACCTACCTACCTACCTACCTACCTACCTACCTATCTGGAGATGCCAAAGGGGAACACAAGAAACCAAGAACTCTCTTGCAAAAGATGAAGAAGAAGAAGAAGAAGAAGGAGAGGAAAAAAAAATAATAAAAAAATGAAATAAAAGAAAATAGACAAGGATAAGAAGAGAGTGTTCTGCTAAAAAGTGTAGAATTGACCGAACGTAGTACTCAGTTAAATAATAAAAATAAATAAAAAAGAAATAATAAATAAATAAAGAAGACGAAGAGAAGAAGAAGAAAATAATAAAAAAATAAAAAAGAAAAAACAGACAAGGATGAGAACAAAGTGTCCTGCTCGAAAGTGGAGAATTAACCGAATGTAGTACCCAGTTAAATAATAAAAATAAATATATAAAAAAATAATAAAGTATATATATATAGAAGAATAAGAAGAATTTCTTTTAAATAAAAGATAATAGATAAAGAAGAAGAAAATAATAGGAAACAAAAAATTAGACAAGGATGAGGATAGAGTGTCCTGCTGGAAAGTGGAGAATTGACCGAGTGTAGTACCCAGTTAAATAATAAAAATAAATAAAAAAAAATAAAATAGAAGAATAAGATAAATTTCTTTTAAATAAAAAACAATAAAGAAGAAGAAAATAATAGGAAAAAAAAAATAGACAAGGATGAGGATAGAGTGTCCTGTTGGAAAGTGGAGAATTGACCGAGTGTACCCAGTTAAATCATAAAAATAAATAAAAAATAATAAGGAAGAAGAAGAAGAAGAAGAATTTCTTTTACATAAAAAATAATCTCTCTCTCTCTCTCTCTTTCTCTCTCTCTCTCTCTCTCATGCACACACTTACTCTGTTGCATATACACTTCGATTCGCGTACATCTTGTGCTCGTTATTTCGCTCTGCACGTTTGGCCCCCATATGACGGACGTTGGACCCTTAAGGGTTCCTTTCGAGTCTTCTTCCCCCCCCCTACCACTACCACCACCCCACCACCACTACCACCATTCCTACTACAAGTCTTTCTTTCTTTCTTTCTTTCTTTCTTACTCATTCCACATCCTTCTTCAAGACCGTTGAAAGAAGATATATTTAGACTGGGAGTCTGCAAAAAAAAAAAGAAAGAGAGAGAGAGAGAGAGATCTTACCACGTCAGGTAGTACCCAAGATGCGAGTTGAATTCGTCTCTCTCTTCTCGAAAAAAAAGAAAGAGAGAGAGAGAGAGTTTACGAGACTCGTAGTACCGGACTTTTTCGAGGTCGGTGCACCTCGAATTCGTGGTGGACATCCACTCCCAAAACTCGTGTTACTTAACTCACTATAATTATTAATTCTTCTTATTCTTCTTCTTTTGGAATATCATATTTATTTATTTTTCTTTTTGTTTGCAATGCGTTTGTAAATGCGAACATGGTTCGGATCATTTAACCAGAGATTTTGTATTTTCTAAATATTAGTTCGAAAATTAATTTCGTTTTGTGTATAGAAATTTCTATTTAACACTAAATTTACGGATATTTTGTTCATTATTTTTCTAACGACTTAGAAACATTGTTTGAATGGAGGATTGAGTAAAGGGGAGGAATTAACATTTACGTATATTTTGTTAAGTAACTAAAAAGCAACACATATGTTATTAAAAAATAATATTTAAGTTATATATATAAGGTAAACAAATTTTTGTAATGAGTCAAATTGGCTCAGTCCGTAAATCTAATGTTAATCGCGTATAACTTTATATTAAATTTTATAAAATTATTTTACATTTTTTTATTTTTTTTGGTTACGGATAATTCAAACGCGAGTTCAAACCTTTTCGCGTTAGATCAAAGAAAAAATATCTCTCCATTTATTTATCATCGAAAAAATTCAATTACATTCCGAACGTATCCAATATATAATCGTTGAAAAACTTGATTTATTTATTTATTTTTTCTTTTCTTTTCTAACGTTTTCAATTATCGCATAATTAAATGAATCAACAAGAGAAATCGACGAAAAACGAAATCATCCTCCTTTCCTCCCTTTTCCTCCTCTTCCGAGAAACGTTATTAAATATCATCGACTGAACGAGGGGGAAGGGAAAAATGAATGAATTCTGTTCTCGTTTCGAACCAACTCGAATAACACAAATACATAATAAATATATTTTATTAAACGAATAATTGAAAAAGAAAAGAAAAGAAAAAAAAAAGAAATGTATAATATCTTCGAAGTAAAAGTACGAGAAAACCGTAACGAAATTAATTGACTGAATCAAAGTCGTGAGTGTTTAATGGGAAAAGAAAATAAAAAGGAAAAGAAAGAAAATAAAAGAAAATAAAAAAGAAAAAAAAAATACAATACACATTTTCACAAACTTTCTATCTTTGGTAACTTTCTTCGAAGATTCCTCACCCACCCACCCCCTACCCTATTCGCGATTAAAGATAGAAACATATATTAGGAGAAAAGGAAAAATAAATTGAATAATAAGAGAACAAAAAAAAAAAAGAATAGAAAATTGATTGTGCTCGCATTGTATGAGAATATTTAACGAAAATATTATAAACTAGTTGGAAACTTACCTCGCACCTGGAAGTGTCCAATATCTCAACCTCGGTAGTAACGTTATCGATGGTAACACTGTGCCGGTAAAGGAAATCTGCAACAGAGTAGAACGAGATTATTCTTGACGCCTTGACGAATGATATGGCTGTTCATTTCTGAATCACTATCAATGCATGTACCTAGTACCTAGTATCTTTCTTTCATTCTTTCTTTATACGTAAACGAAAGGAGGAAGAAGAAGAGATTGTTCTTGTTGTTCTTATTTTTCTTCTTGTTTTTGTTGTTGTTGTATATATAGTTTCTTTAATGTATGAAAAGAGGAATAGAAAAAGAGAGTAAGAGAGTAAGAGAGTGAGAGAGAGAGAGAGAGAGAGGGAAGATGTACGAGTTCGGTCATGAAAGATAATGAAATCGATCCGTCAGTTCACTTCGAGGATCAAGAAAGATCGTACCGAGTTACTCGAACGAGTAATCGAGGAGGAGGAGGAGGAGGAGGGAATCTAACCACGTGCTATTATTTATAACGGGTGTGACATTGAAAAAACAATCCTTCGAACTTGAATTGTCTATTATTCGATCGATAAAAAAGTTAATTTGTGTTTAAACGAAAAGAATTTACTTTTATATTTATTATTTCATATTTTTGTTATACTTTCTTTTTTTTTCTAATTATATTATAACGTTAGTGTATTATGTGTGATGTATGTATGTAATATGATTTGAATAATTTAATAATATTTTTTATATAAAAAGAATAATAATAATAATAATAATGATCTTTATCGTAGTTTAAACGCACGTTTAAAATACACATGCCCTATATATCGAATATATAAAAAAAAGAATATTATTATCGTCGTATAAAAAAAAAAAGCTAAGTCAACCTTTTCGTATCTTCTACGTGTCCATTCCCAAAAAAAATAAAAATAAAATAAACAAACTATTAAACATAGAATCAATCAAGCTAGGTCAACCTTTGCATATCTTCTACGTGTCTATTCACACACAAAAAAAAGAAATTAAAAAACAAATAATTAACATAAAATCATGCTAGTTCTGATAACCGAATAAAAATAACATTTTTATAAATAAATAATCAAATAATTATATTTGACTGACTGTTTGAAATATCTCACCCTATATAAATATATATATATAGTAATAAATACGTATTATATATTATATACTACACATGGAAAGAAACGTAGAAAAGGAAACTCCCTGACGACGAAGGAACTCGTCCTTGGACGAGTGATCTAAGGAAACGATAGCTGAAACTGAATCCTAGGATCGAGATCAGGCTAACTCGCATCAGCTAAGATTAATGATCGTTCATACGAGAACTGGCGAACGTAAATCCGCGTCTCTACTCTAAAGCAAGTTTTTTCCCCCCCTTTTCGTTTCTTTGTGAATCCTTTTTTCCTTTTTTTCTTTAAACCAATTCCTTCCCCCTCCCCATCACCCTCATCACCCTTTTACTCGCTCACTTACTTCCTGTAATTATCTTAATGGGTATTTTTATTTGTTCCTTCGTATTTTGCTTAGATTTTTTTCTTTTTGTTTGAGGAAGTCAGGTTGAAAAATAATGGTCAAAATTGTTTAAATATGTAAATTGTTATCTCGACGTTAATATACTTTTCTTTTTGTTTTCATTGCAACTCTATGAACTTTAATTAACAATAAATTGAAAAGAAAGAAGAATAATAATAATAATAATAATTTGAAAAAATATCTCAATTGTACGATTTGTTCGATATAAATGGAAAAATGATTTTTATGTTATAAAATAAATGAACGTATAATTTGTGTTTGACTCGTATCAATATCATAATTATCGACACACTTTTTCTATAATGGGGAGATTATTTATATTATATCGGAACATTTAGATCAATTTCTATTTCGTTAGAGATATCATATTACTTTTCTTAATAATAAAAATAAATATATATATCTTTATTTGCCTTATAAAATTTTACGAGCTATAAATTATTATAAAATATATCTTTTAAAGAATTTAAAAATAGAATAATAGATAAACATATAAAGATAGAAATGCATATAGTCGATCGTTAAACAACGATTTGATATCGTAAAAACTATAAACTTGATTTTGCTAAAATAACCAAAAGAAAAAAACAAAAACAAAAAAACGACATAAAAAAAATAAATCTTATTTAATCTTCCTCATATATTTTACATTTGCAACACATATGAAAGTTAAGTTCTAAGTGGTAAATAAAATGAGTAAAAAAAACGAAATCTAAATAGTAAAAGGGAATAATTTGTTAAAGGATAATTTATTGAACAAAATTCAGGATTCCCCTTAACGTTTATACTCGTAAACGTTTTACAAGGGACGTGCATAGTACGCATAGAAACAAATTGCAATACCCAACCGTGTGGATTATCATTATGTTTAAAAGTTCGAGATATTCAACTATAGTAAACGCGCGCCCTACGAGAAATCCGTTCTCATCCCCTAACTCGAGTTAAAGCCTACTTTACGATGAAACCTTATGCACCTTCGTGCACTAACACCATAGAACTAAATTGCGTGCGGCTGGCACATTTGTCGTATTTGTTAAAAAAAAAATAAAATAAAAAAAATCTTTTCTAACCTCAGGTTCCTTCGTACCTTCGTACCTTCGTACCTTCGTACCTTCATCCTTCTATTTCTATGTGTTTGTATATTACAAGTACGTATATCTATACGTGTATGTGTGTGTGTGTGTATGTATGGTGAGCTTTGGATACATGTCACGTGTTTAACATTCTTTAATATATCGTTGACTCGTGAAACATGCTTAAAACATGATTAATTTCAATGAAAATCATTTAAATAACTTTCAACGTTAATTTCTCTGATGATCCATGATTTAAAATTCAACATTATTTTGTGTGTGTGTGTGTTTTTTTAAATATTATATTATTAAATGTATATTATAATAATGTGTATGATGTTTCTTATGAAACTAAATATGAAAACTAAAATACAATTTTTATGTTATTAAATTTTATTATATCATACGTAGATATATTTGAACTTTAAATTGGAGAAAAATAAAAAAAAAATATAAAATTATTATTTAATTTATAATAAATATCTCTTGATTTTTTGAATGTAGGCAAAATATTGACGCAAATTTGTCGGAGTGGGGGTGGGGAGGTGGGAATGGGATGAATATTGTTCGGAAAGGTAAAAAATTTCGTGTTCTTCACAATGATGGCGAAAGTCGTGTGTCATTGTCGGAGAATCATAGTAATGACAGAGCGGCTTGATGCCAAACACCGCCGCGTCCAATCGGAATCCTCGTATTCTAACTGGTTCGAAACTTTCGCGCATTAACCGCATTTTATAATACTATTTCTTCTATGAGAAGAAATTTTCAATGCGTCTATGACTTTTCAACCAATGTCCTTCTTTCTATCTTTCTTTCTAATAATAATACGTTTTTGTTTCTTTAAAAAAAAAAAAAAAAAAAAAAAAAACAAATAAATAAGAACGATTAACGAAAGAATACAAATTTAGAAACAAAATTTAGAAAAATAGTTATTATAATATATTAAATAATATAAAATAATATAACTCGTTATAATTAATATTCAATTAATATTCAATAAATATTAAATCTATTATATATGTGTGTTCTATAATTTATACTAAAAAAAAAGTACACTGAAAACGTATAAAAATGTATATTATTAATTTCTAAAATAAAAAAAGACAAATATTATATTCCTTATCGAATTGGATTATAAAGTCACATTTTATATTAAAACATATATGTTCTTTTTTTATTTTAAATTAATCATTCGATCATTAGAAATAGAAACAATATAAAGTATCGATAGATTCAATTATAATATATTTTACGATTACAAATCTTATTCGTATGAATTATTTATGATTAATTTAAAATGATCGATAAACTTAACGTTAAACATCCAACTGCTATTACAATACACTTCACTAAACAAATCATATTCGTATTAATTAATATTTATCAAGTAAAAAAGTTTCGTTAGAGGAGTTTCATAAAAGGAAATGTAGTAAATTATTAAAAAAAGAAAGTAATAAAAAAACATACGATCAAAGATACCAGAAGCGACAAATACGGTAGCCCTACTAGGATCTGAACGATAAACGAACGATAAATAAACTCATAAACACCTCATGCTAGAGGGGGTTTCTATCTCGTTGCTCGTCCATCCACTTGTTTTTATTTGAGTAGAGTAGTATGTAAGTAAGTAAGTAAGTAAAAAAAAAAGTAAGTAAGTAAGTAAGTAAGAAAGTAAGTATTACATACGTATACATATACATATATTTATCTATGTGTAGAGTAGAGGATTGAAGAAGAAGAAGAAGAGGAGAAAGAGAAAGAAACAAGCAAATAAGGATGCTCGTTATATTAGCAGTCGTTACGCTCGAGAAAGTTTTATTGCTGGACAATGAGGCAAGTTGAGAAAGACCCACGTGTTCTATTAAATAAAGACAGAGATATATATATATGTGTGTGTGTGTGTGTGTGTGTGTGTGTGTGTGTGTGTGTGTTACAGGTAAAGCTCGAAAGTTGCTAATGTGCACATTACCTAGCTAATCTGTGGACTGATTTATTCTGTTAATGTGAGGGATCAAAAGTTTTCAGTATTTTATTTAGGTAATCTGTGGATTAACTGATTTGTTCTGTTAATGTGAGAAATCAAAAGTTTTCAGTATTTTAACTAGGTAATCTGTGAATTAACTGATTTGTTCTGTTAATGTGAGGGATCAAAAGTTTTCAGTATTTTATCTAGGTAATCTGTGAATTAACTGATTTGTTCTGTTAATGTGAGGGATCAAAAGTTTTCAGTATTTTATTTAGGTAATCTATGGATTAACTGATTTGTTCTGTTAATGTGAGAAATCAAAAGTTTTTAGTATTTTATCTAGGTAATCTGTTGATTAACTGATTTGTTCTATTGTGAGAAATAAAAAGTTTTCCACATTTTATCTAAATAATTTCTCGAAAAAGCATCGTTATCGAATGTGATCACGAAGGGTTAAAGATAAAAGGATTGACAAGGGGAAGATGAAAGAAGGGAAGGGAACCCCTTTGATCAATTTATTATCTCTCGATTAACAAGAGATAGGTAGTCAAGAACAAAAGGGTGAAATAAAAATTGAAAGAAACAAGAAAAAAAAATACATTAAAATAATAATAATAAATAAGAAAACGAGAGTTAGAGAGGGCAACAGGTTGCCAGATCGTAAATAAAAATGTTAACGTTTACTTTTAAAACGGGAGCTAACATACACACACACACACACACACCGGGAATCGTTAACGAACATACGAACGGAGGAACGAAGTTGAATTCTTATTTTATTTGTATTTTTTTTCCTTAACGATCCTTAAAAATACGTAGTCGGTTCGTTAACGATCGAATGAGAAACCATCGTACAACGTTCCCTTTCTTCGATGTTAATAAGCCGACATTAATGGAGAAAAGACACGCGCGTTGAAGAAGAATCATCATAATATAATATATTTATTTTATTTATTATTACTATGGCCGAAAATTAATATACTTCGCTTATTTAATATTATCTCTTTTTTCTATATTGTATAATTTTTGTTATTTTATGAAAATATGAAAATTGATATATCGCAATAAATTTATTTGATCGTACAATTAATTTTAATATAACATTTAAATCATAAAACTCTCTCGTTTCTCATTAATCCACTGTTGTGATAAGTTAAATCCGTTAAATATTATTTGTAGTAATTGTATGGATATCAATTTTATAATATACAAATTTTAGATTTATATTATACACTCACATATGTGGGTGGGTTTCTTAACAAATTTTTCTTTCGTCGAATTTACTATTATTTAAAAAGAAATAAAAATAGTTTTTTTTCTTGTTTAAAGCTTAAAATCTTTACAACTCACTCTAATTAATTAAATTATTAATTAGTTATCATAAATATATTTATTATCGATGATCTCTCATATTATATGATATAATTTAATTTTATTTAAATGATACGATATATATGTAGATACATCCAATATATGTAAATATATGTATACGTAAATAATATACATTTGACAAGTTGTTCGTAAGTAAAGATTAACCCAAAGAAATCAATGTTAGAGTCTCAAGTTGAAATACTACTAGCTGCTTTCACCGTTTGAGGGCGTTTCTTTGGAAAAGTGATTCTCCTGAGTATTTCAGTATCGAAAGTTTAGCACTTAAAGATGTTATATGTATATACATATATATATATAAATATATATACATATATATTTATCTTTTTATGTGTACCCATCTACCTAGATACGAATTTAACTACTCAAACGTATGATATTTACATATAACACATATGCATACACATATGCATGCATACGTGCATAAATACATACGTACACATACGTACATATATATATATACGAATAATACGGAATCATCGACGCATTTTCAATTCGATTCGCGTGAAAGAGTGAAAACAAGTGTTTACGCGATTCCAACTTGTGTCCTTCGTTCAAGAATTGACTTTCCTCGAGATTTGTGCCGTGATTATCAGAAAATTTTTATTTTATTTCTATTATTATTTTTTTACTGAAGTTTCTCCGATCAATTTCATTCAATTTTTCTTACCTCGACGAGATTCCTATAGATTCGTTTTTATTATTATTTGAATCCTTCTAAAACCATTAAAAATTAATTTATTCGTTATCATAGAAAGTTATGTTCCTTTTTCTTCCCTCTTATGACTGTAATAATATTCAATAAATTTATATAATTAAAAAATAATGCATTTAACGTTAAACCTCAACGTACACACATACACACACACAATACCAGTTTAAATATTTATTATAAATTTTAAGACTGATACCATTTACGTACCATACGGTACTATACCAACGTTATAAACCCAGTAAATACAACCTACGTATATTCATATAACTAATATGTCAGTGAAATGATATTAAAAAAAAAAGCCCCCAAAGAAAGAAAGAAAAAAAAAAAAGAAAATTATTTAAGACAGAAAAAATGAACAAAATTAGAAAGAGAGACGTTTAACGTTTATCAAAACGTATATATTACGATATACATGTGTGTGTGTGTACGTGTGTGTGTTTTCTAAGAGAGAAAAAAAGAGAGAAATAAAATGAGAGATACAGAGAGAGAGAGAGAGAAATAAAGAGAAAAATAAATGGAAAGAAACGACACGCGTCGTTTCCAAGTCTCGTTGGACGTCCGTCTATCTTCTCTCTCTCTCTCCCTTTCTCTCTTTTCCTCTTATTTTCTGTCTGTCTCTCTCTCTCTCTCTCTCTCTCTCTTTTTCTTTCTCGACGATGGACGTCAATTTGTCGGTACACCGGTGCAAATTATTATCGTTTATACGTCCCCAGGCAATCGTTCGAAACTGCTTTGCGTCAAGATAAAGAGAAATAGTGAGATAGAAAGAGAGAATAGTGGGGGGATGGGGTGGGGGAAGGGTGAGGGGGAGGTGGTACGGAATGAGAGAGATAGTAAACCTATGCGTTAGGATAATATTCATTTTTTGGCCGGCGGATACGGAAATGAAGACTGAACGATCTTTCCTGAACGATGAACGATGATCGTAAGTTACATCCGTACGTACGATGATCGTTTTATCGGATCCGATATTATTCGTCGATTTGTTCAATCTTATGTATAGATATATAGATATGCGTTTCCTTTGAATATCTAATCTTTCCAATGGGGATAAAATAAAAAAAAAAATATATATCATATTTTTTTAATTCGAATGATATTATATTATATACGTTTTAAATTCCGTATTTATCGTTTTATCAAGCGAATAATCGTAAGGATATGTATAGATTTTACCATTATGAATAATAATAATAATCATGAAGATGTATTAAAATCATTTGAATAATATTTGTTAGATACAAATTAAAAAATAAATATATATATTCGAATTGATATTTTCTAATCGTAATGATAATAAAAATTATAAATAATATAGTAATCATCGTAAACGTATCGATGTGTCATTGTACATGTATATATTTTTTATTTGTGTAGAAAAAATATCTTACAAAATGTTGAGATTAAAATAAAAAGGATTATTATTTCCTTCTAAGTACAATATAATAATAACAATAATAAATAATAAAAAGAAAGAACAAAAAAGCGGGTAGAACTAGTCCTGCAAAAATAAAAAACACAACGTTTCATTTCGATAATAGTAATAATTAATGCAAATTTATCTATCTATCCACCTATCTATCTATCTATCTATCTATCTATCGATCTATCTATCTACCTACCTATCTTTCTATCTATTTTCATGTGTAGACGTGATCTATCGAATGATCACGATTTGCACGATTCTCTCCTTCTCTCTCTCTCTCTCTCTCTTTCCTTTTCTCTCTCTCTTTCTTTATCTATCTCTTTCTCTTCGTGTACAGATTCACATGGACCAGACGAGACAAAACGTTCCCATCCTATCTGTCGAGAAGCTTATCGACACAATGTAGAATTGAAGACGTGCTGTAACTAGAGATTCGCTTTCTAAATCATTGCCTAGAATTATTTCCCTGTTCAATAAGAAAGACAGGGGTAGAGGGGGGAGGGGGAGGGGGAGGGGAGGGGGTGGGGAGGGGGAGGGGGGAGGAGAGAGAGAAAAAGATAGAGAAACGGAAGGAGACAAAAAGTCATTGTAAAATGATTTAAGAAAAATAAATACAAATAGAAATAGAAATAGAAACACCACGAACAAATACACACACACACACCCACACACATATATATAAATATATATTTGCATTGTTAATCGAGATCGAAATAATCGAGAGCTGGAATAGTATCTCGGTCATGAAAGATGAAAAGATTCGATTAGTTTATACTCGTTGAATTATAAAGAAAGAGAGAAAGAGATATATATATATATATATATAAAGAGATACTCACGCATGTTAACATTCTCTCTATGTATTTTTGTCTCTTTCTCTCTCTCGCATTTTTTTTATTATACACACATTCCTCTTTCCCTCTCTTTCTCTCTCTCTCTCTCTTTCACACACATACAATCTTGTTATTATTATCCATCTTTTTTTTTTAATCATTTTCTTCTTTCTTTCTTTCTTTCACACACATACAGACACTATTAGTCTGTCTCTTTTTCTCTCATTTGATTTCTTTCCATTTTTCTAACAGTTTTCATGAGAAAATAAATTTCTTATGTTAGATTAGAAAGATGCAATAAGTATGCACGTGCATGCATGCATGCATGCATGCATTCATGCACGCACACGTATGCAAGCATGCATGCACGCATTTGCTTGCTTTCTACGCGTAATGTCGGCCAATTTGATGTCTCTATCGATTGTTTCAACTTTAGATCGTAAGTTACTTACTTACTTACTTACTTGAAGCAACACTTATCTAAAAGATTCACGGATTGGCTCACGGATTGGCAATAACGAACGTCGTCGAATAAATCAAACGGCACCGTCCCCTCTCTCCCTCTCTCTCTCTCTCGCTTTCTCTCTCTCTCGCGAATGCAACCAACCAACCTTCGTTATATTCACGATCAATGAAGAATTTATATACTCTTGCGGGGCTCGGGAAAGCTCTATCGACTACTATCTTTCTGCTTGATCGTTTCCACGATGAATTCATTGCGGAAAAGTATTAAATTAAAATACCGACGTGATTTAGCCCTTAAAACGAAGAGGAAAGAAAAAAAAGAATAAAAGAAAAACACAATTCGTAATAGGAAATTTTTATTTCTTTTTTTCTTTGTAAAAGCTTGACATCGTGGTTTTGTCGTAAACGATAGAACAACGTGAGTAAGATTTAGATTAAAATTATTCGCTAAAGCAAATAAAGTATAATCAAATATAATACTTATAAATTGGATTGAAAAGAAAATTCGACAAAATTCGAATCTAATAATAAATAATACTATCGAATAATCCAGAAATCCCATCGCCATCAAAAAATCATTAATAAATTATTTCCACGTATTTTTGTTTTTGTGAACGTCCTATTAAAATCCTCGATTAAATTCTAAACCAAATCACTTCACTTTACATCAAATATTTCTCTTCATTGATGATCTATAATGAATAAGTAATAATAACAAAAAAAAAATAATAATAATAATAATAATAATATTCTAACAAATCGTTAAAGAGATAAATATAAACAATTTCTTACATATAAATATATATCAATACAAATACATTTATACGAATGCATTTCTGCATTCTCTATCCTACTTTTTACACCTGTATAAAAATGAAAGAAAAAAAAAGAGAGAAAGAGAGAGAGAAAGAAAGAAAGAGCAAGTTTAAGGATCGATTAAGCGATTATCCCCTTCGATCGGTAAAACGTGCGAGATTATCCGCTTCCTGGTTTACGTCCGATCGCAATTATCCGTACTTTTCTCAGGAAATTAATTAATGCCGGCTCGTTAAAGAGGAACGGTAAGATGCACGTAAACCAATACATACATAAATACATGCACGGATTGCATACACACACATATATATATATATATATGTATATGCACATATACATATAGTACACGTAAAACTTTCGTCTGGTAAGCAGGTACAAGCCCGTCTCAAGGATCGGATCCGATACCTGCCGCTTTTACGATATAATACCAGAGAAAATGATACTCTTAAAAAGTAACCGTGCGACACGTTCATACAACATCAACAACAATACATGCAATGCACCAACATCATCAACGATTTTTTACAACATTTTAATGTGAGTTTTTATTATATATATTACGAGTCGAATCTGAATTAACGATTTCTTATTAAAATTTGATTGTACCTATTATTTTCTTTTCTTTCGCAATTTATATTATACGCAAGCAAGCGTATATGTCAAGTAATTAGAAATGATTATTTTAGACAAATGTATTAATTATTAATGAACTTTTTATTTTGTTTCAAGGTAGATTATCGTTTAATTTAATTTATATCAACGTTCTACGTGCAAATAAATTTGATTGTACCTATTATTTTCTTTTCTTTTGCAATTTATATTAATGTCAAGTAATTGGAAATGATTATTTAGACAAATGTATTAATTGTTAATGAACTTTTTATTTTGTTTCAAGGTATATATCGTTTAATTTAATTTATATCGACGTTCTACGTGCAAATAAATTTGATTGCACCTATTATTTTCTTTTCTTTTGCAATTTATATTAATGTCAAGTAACTGAAAATGATTATATTTTAGACAAATGTATTAATTGTTAATGAACTTTTTATTTGTTTCAAGGTATATTATCGTTTAATTTAATTTATATCAACGTTCTACGTGCAAATAAATTTGATTGTACCTATTATTTTTTTTCTTTTGCAATTTATATTAATGTCAAGTAATTAAAAATGATTATTTTTAGACAATGTATTAATTGTTAATGAACTTTTTATTTGTTTCAAGGTATATTATCGTTTAATTTAATTTATATCAACGTTCTACGTGCAAAATAAATTTGATTGTACCTATTATTTTCTTTCTTTTGCAATTATATTATACGCAAGCAAGCGTATATGTCAAGTAATTAGAAATGATTATTTTAGACAAATGTATTAATTATTAATGAACTTTTTATTTTGTTTCAAGGTATATATCGTTTAATTTAATTTATATCAACGTTCTACGTGCAAATAAATTTGATTGCACCTATTATTTTCTTTTCTTTTGCAATTTATGTAATGTCAAGTAACTGAAATGATGATATTTTAGACAAATGTATTAATTGTTAATGAACTTTTTATTTTGTTTCAAGGTATATTATCGTTTAATTTAATTTATATCAACGTTCTACGTGCAAATAATTTGATTGTACCTATTATTTTTTTTTCTTTGCAATTTATATTAATGTCAAGTAATTAAAAATGATTATATTTTAGACAAATGTATTAATTGTTAATGAACTTTTATTTTGTTTTCAAGGTATATTATCGTTTAATTTAATTTATATCAACGTTCTACGTGCAAATAAATTTGATTGTACCTATTATTTTCTTTCTTTGCAATTATATTAATGTCAAGTAATTGGAAATGATTATTTTAGACAAATGTATTAATTATTAATAAACTTTTTATTTTATTTCAAAGTATTAACGTTCAATTTAATTTATATCAATGTTCTACGCGCAAATAAAAATATTATTTTGTATTTATACTTTTACGGTATTTTTAATTAATTAATACCTTTTTTTTCTTCTTCTTCTTTTAAATAATAATAATAATAATATAACATAAATATAATATTTCTAAAATTCGATCGAACGAATCAAAATAATTGAATCGAATTAACGAAAAAGAAAGAAAAATAATTGAAATAAAAAAAGAAGAATCTATAAATATACAATATTTAATTAAATCTTAAATATAATAATACACTTTCAATCCCCCTTTCTCTCTCTCACACACGTACATACACACTATAACATACACGCCCTTTCCACTTCTGTCTCTTTGTCTCTAACACTTCGTAAGGATTAATCATAAACGTAATATACGTAGGACGTAAGTCTAATAAAATTTTACCACGAAGTATAATTTATAAGATGACGACGTTCAAACCCTTAAGGGCATAACATTAATAAGGTTGAAGATCGAACTATCGAAGAATGATTTCACGGTTTGTATGTACCACGTATAATACAATCACGTGCTGGTACTGGATCTATGAAATAGTAATAGTAGTAGTAGTAGTAGTACTAGTAAAAGAATAAAAAGAACAATAAGAATAAAAATAAGAATAATAAGAAGAAGAGAATATAAAGAAAGAACCTTTCGATATCGTGAGTCTCGAGTAAAATATATCTATGTATTTATGCATGTATGTAAGTACGTTTAAAGGGCTCTCCTAAAGGGCCTTCGAGCGGTTACAGAAATATCTTGAGAAAGACAGAAACGTTGGGCGAAACGAGACTTCACGAGAAGAAGTAGAGACCTGAGATTTAACGTTCGATATGAAATAGAGGCTTATGGGGGGATATAGGGGGATATATAGGGGGAATATGGAGGGGGAGGAAAAGGAGGGGAAGAGGAGGTGGACTTCTCCGCTTGAGAATGCAAATCTTTCTCTTTCTCTATCTCTCTCTCTCTCTCTTTCTCTTTTTCTCATAATTCATATGGAATATACTCTCTCGGCATAATAATTGCCATGCACGGGTACGTATGTGTGTTTGTACGTGTAAGTTACGAACGTAACATCGCTAAGTTGGTACCTATATCCGCTTTGGATGATAAGCTTCGGCGCCAGGTACTACGTAAAGCAGGTGTGCCATAATCGGTGATGCAGTATCGTTTGTTTCTATACTGAAAACAACAGTCTCTAACTATAATTAGAGAGAGAGAAAGAGAGAGAGAAAAATAGGTATTATATAGATAATTGATTTATTTTCTCAAAGGATTATTCGTTTCAATCAACGAATTGCTGTACAATATATATGTGTGTATGTGTATGTGTGTGAGTTGTTAATTATGATAATCAAAAACTATTGTGTATTACGCGAATTTATTTGATATTCGAATTATTTATATATTGTAAGACAATATATCGTATGATTCATTTTGTGTCTCTTTTTTTTTTTTTCTTTTTATTTTATTTTTAATCCATTGTCAGAATTATTAACGGTAAACGCGTCGTTTTAATTGGTAAATTGTGTTCCGATGATATTCGTAATATGTTTTTGTTTAATATTATACTAATATTTAATTTATTTATTATATTATATAATACGAAATAATATTTTATATAATTAAATGTAAGTTTTTTGGAAAAATAATAAGCTCGTAACTTTTCAACCTAACACTCTAGTACATCAATGTTATTTTATTTTTCCAATAAATGTAATATTTTTCCGTTTAAATTTGAATTATTCGACGTAACGTATATTTATTTATATACTTATCGATAAACATATTCTTATAAATAACATTGTTGTTCTCTTCGATAGAACAAGAAAATCGAAAACAATGAAATTTTATGCGACTAACGTCGATTCCTCGTCGAACTCAGCGATGTATCCGTTATTCGATCGTACCAACAGAGAGATACAACCAACACACAAACATATACACACAAACAAAAACATATATATACTCATATATAATACACACGAAGCATACATACGATACGATACGAACTCGTAGCAATCGTAAATCGTCATTCGTTGCACGACCGATTTTCCTTCGTATCTGCGCATACGTACTAATAAAACACAAACATAAATACACCACACATCTATATATATATATATGTGAGCACGCATCGGTCATCGTCGATAAAACTCGGTCGTCACGAATCGAACATAAAACGCACGCGAATTCGTTTACCTATGCATTCTTCCACGATTCTCACGCTTCGTAAAAATAATTTTTTATCTAAAGAGAAAAAAAAGAATTAACTTACAAAGGAGAAGAAGAAAGAAAAGAAAAAAAAATAACAACAACAACAATTAATATAATAATATTAAGAACAATGTGAGTGAAAGGAGAGATCTCGTATAAAATAAAAGGTAAATCTTATACTCTTATACCTTACCTCTTTTTTCTTTTATTCTCTTTTTCTAAAGTAAAGGATAATGGCACAATTAACAAAAGAAATTTATTAAATAGACCATTGTAAGTACCCATCGTATAAATAAAGAAGAATGAGGAACACACGCGAAATAATACCATGCCGAAGGTATACAAAAATAATAAAATTGAAAAAGAGAAGAGAGAATTTTTTTCTTTTTTTTTTTTTTTTTTCTTTTTTTCTTTTTTGATTTAAGAGACCAAAGAAATAATCGTTCTTTATTTCTCACACAACGAAGATAATTATCATTTCTTATCAAAATACCAGATCGTAGTATTAAATGAATAAATATTTATTCAAGAGAATATTCTCTCCTCTCTCTCTCTCTCTCTTTCTCACGATCATTCGTTGACAAATGTTTTTTATATCAAAAAAAAAAATTATAATTTTTTATTTTTCATTGAATTTTAAAACCCACACATCATCGTTATTATTATTTATTATTAATATTTATATATATATGAATAATTTTATACAATAATTACAAATATAATTTTAAATATAAAAAAAAAAATAAGATAAGAAATTTGACTTGGTTTTTTGTATGAAATTCATCCCTTTTATTCCACAATAATCTAACGAAAATAGCAATAACACAAGATATCATCTCAAGTGTTGTTTGCTTTTAAAAAAACTGAAATTTCTGGTATATAGTTGAAAGATAATCTCATTTATATGGACACCTTGTATCGTCACGTTCATTCCAAGAAATTTGATAACGAGCAAACAAGAAGAAACATTCCTTTTTTCACATCTTACAAGATACATCAAAACAATTACCAACTTTTGTAACACCCTATATATAAAATAATCTCTTTACTTTTATCCTTTTATTTCTTTCATGATATATTACTGCACACTTCGTAATATTATTTAAAAAATATTTACATCGAGAGAGGAGGAAATAGATAACGAAGCAAAAATTTTCAGTTAAAACGATTTGAAGATTTTTGATAATCTTTTATATAATCGAAAGAAGAAACTAATAATAATAATAATCTAGATAATAATTAATATCTTTTTCTCTCTCTCTCTTTATCTATCTTTTGATAAAAATAACGAAAGATGTGCAAGCAACGAAATAACGTAGACGAGATATCTTGTTATGAAAAAAAAAAAAAAAAAAAAGAAAAAAAAGAAATATTTATTAACAGCAATTAAAACGTTTTCCCGTTAATAAAACCAACGGGGAATACCACCGTATGATAATCTATTTGACTTTATCTTATAAATGAAACCATTAAAATGTGAACGGGAGAATTTAGAATGCATTTTATACAAATACTCATCACATATACATAGAAATGTAATAATATTTCTTATAGAAATATGCGTCTAATATTATTTAAATATTAATATAGAAAGAGAAGAGTTTATTAAAGTCGTTTAAGCTGGCATAGAAAGCGACCATTTGTAAGTACCACACAAGAGAAATAAATTATTCAAATAATAAAAAAACCAAAAAAAAATAAAAAGAATGAGTTAATGGGGTAGCCAGGTTGATTAGTTGTTTAATATTAAACAAAAAAAAATTCATCGTGTCAAATGTAGTCGTCGTTAGAGTGAGTCTCATTAATTTCTTTGTTCTTCGTGTTATAGAAAATTCAATCAATCAATCAATAATAATTATAATAATAATAATAATAATAATTTTACAATTTATTTCTTATTATACTAAGCGAAAACTCGTATATTACAAAAGGAGAAGGAAAAAACAAAATACTAAAACGAACTAAATAATAATAATAATAATAATAATAATAATAATAATAATAATAATAATAATAATAATCTATAAGTAATAGAAACATTATTTTTACATATACGAACAATAGGAAAATTTTTATTAAAAAGCAAATTGGATCTAATTTTAAAATGAAAAGTATCCAATAATAATTGGATAGAAGTTGTTTTAATTTCGAATGCCATTATAAAATTTCAATTTATTACGGGTTTAGTTTTCATTTAATATTTATTCCTTCCTTCCTTCCTTCCATTTAACGTGACAGCTTCCATATATATGTATGTGTGTGTGAGTATGTATGGGAATAAGTGTTACGTAAATTCTACACTGTGTTTCGATGTTCCAGATGATTTTTTTTTCCCGGTCGAGAGCAGAAACGGTTCTTAAGATCGCAAAACGAAACATGAATGGTCTGACGGCGTGCATTGTACTTTCACCTGACACCAGGAGTCGAGTAATAACTCTGTCGTTGAGCTTAATTGGACCTAGACGGGATTCGCATGGGCATCGGTGCCACTAGATTTATGAACATATTGTGTAACGTCCTACGCGATTATCATTAAATCCCATTAATACCACCTCGACATATTCTAATAATAATATTATATCTAAATAAATACCTAACTATATATATCTCTTTCTCTTTCTCTTTATGTATGTGTATGTGTTTATACGTGTGTGTGTGGTGGGTGGTTGGTTGTGTGTTTGGTTGGTTGTATTAGGTGGGTGGTTGGTTGTGTTGGTTGTGTTGGGTAGGTGGGTAGGTGGTTGGTTGTGTTTGGATATGTGTTAGGTTGGTTGTGTTTGGATATGTGTTAGGTGTGTATTAGATGTGTGTTAGGTGGATATGTGTTAGGTGTGTGTTAGGTGGATATATGTTAGGTGTATGTTGGGTGGGTGGTTGCTGTGTTTTGGTTGATTGTGTCAGGTGTGTGTTGGGTGGATATGCGTTAGGTGTGTGTTGGGTGGATATGTGTATTAAAATATTTGGTTACAATAATTATTTATAATAATAATAATAATATAAAATATGTGATTTTTTGATCTTATGTTAATGAATTTTGAATTATATATCGATTACTTACCGCTTGTCGAACTGTACTCGCCGATGTATCGCCTCGTTAAATATCGGACGACCACGGCTGAAACCGAAAGAAAGAAGAACAAAATCAATTTAAGTGTTACCTCTTTATTATATTCAAATATAATTATAAAATATATATATGAAAGAAGAAAAGAAGAAAAAGTAATATTATCACAAATGTGCGTACATATTACTTATTATTAATTATGATCGTGTCAATTGTAAATTATAATTGTATTAGAATACCTTTATGAAATTTAAATTTAATTAAAAAAAAAAAAGTACTACAAACAATGTGAACAATGTAAATATATCAATTTTATAATATATTGTCAAAATTTGTTCATTGAAAAATATTACAACCATTGATATTATTTAAATTGATTGAATTTAAAATTATAAAAAAAAAAACAAATTGATTGATCGAACGAATGAATGAATGAATGAATGAATGAATGAATGAATATTTCGAAAAATTTATCAAAACGTTTACAATTGTTTTTAGAAACTTTTTATGATTAGACAATTTTATTAAAGAGAGTATTGAATTAAATATAAATTCATAAACGCACAGACACACAAACATACACACACACACTGATGCCACAGGTAGTTTGCTTTCTAACGTCTATGCCTCGGCACCTGTCAAATTTATCAACGCCAATTAGCCCAACCTGACAGGAAAAGCGTGATAATTATTCTCGATGGGTTGGTATGTCGAGTATGCGATAGTCTAGCTGATCAAACTGACAGGTGTCTTTTATTAATAAAATCCGTGAAACAGAATTAGGACGTGACGAGAGATTTCCCCCTACCCCCCCAAAAAAAGAAAAAAGATGTGATTTCACTTCAAAATTCAACATCAAAATTCGACATCATACGATATGTATATTATTTTATTTCTAATTTGTTATTAATTTGCAAACGAGTGTAACATACTTGAACAGGTTGAAAAGTTTTGAGCCTAACACAAAAAAAATAATAAAAAATATCTGATAAAAAAATAGGTAAATTTTCCTCCCCTATTCCACCCCCACCCCGCCCTTCTCTTTGATTGAAATGATTTGTTCTCCCGATAGACTCCTCGAAGATAATATGAACAATAATAAAAAAGAAGAATAATGAACAACAATTATCGTAGATCGAGAAATTGAGTCTAATAAAATCTCATAAAATGAATTTTTCCTAGTTCGTAATCGAACTTGTGTTAGATAGTAGTAAGTTAAGCTTATGCTAGCTAGAATACGAAGCATGCTTTCATCGCATCGATTATTACCTTTCAACGCAATAATTCAAAAGCGTTAACGATCGAAACTTGTAAATGCTGTTGCTTCGTTTTCTTCATATAATAGAAATAAATAAATAAATAAATAAATAAAGAAAGAAAGAGAAAGAAAAAGAATAATCTTAATAAACGCGTAAATTATTCCCCCAACGTGCAATAATCAATAGTTACGATAACGATCGATTAATTATTTCAATTTCAACGATCTACTATTTTCATTCTCATTTAAATTATTTATTATTCTTTGATTTATATTCAGAATTATTTTGACGATCTCTTGTGCAAACCTTTTAAACATAATTAATAATAATAAAATATCCTAATGGAAACAAAGAAAACAATTAATCTATAGCAGAAAAACAAAGAAAAATAATTTGTTCGTCTCGTAGAAACTCGAATAGAAAATTAATGCGATATACACGAAAATAATAATCATTTCCATTGCATAATTATTGTTATATGTATACCTAATTGTTTAAACACGATTGATACGTTCTCAAAGAATACGTTTAAACAAAATTCTTATAAAAACATATACATTGTATCTATCTCAGAAAAATACAAAGATTTGTTTCAGTCCTAAGAAATCAAAAATAATAATACAACGAACCACGTATTTTCAAAATATTCTTCATATTAAATCAAAATCCTATTAGAAACAAAAAATTCGTTTAAAAACACAATTGAGTATACACATATTTTGCTTTTATAAATATTATATAGATATTAAAAAAAATAAATATATATAATATATATATAATAAATAAATATAATAAAAATAAATAAATATAAAATAAAAATAATATATATAAATATATATATATATTTATTTTTTTAATATCTATATAATATTTATAGAAACAAAATATGTTTGTACATACTCAATTGTGTTTTTAAACGAATTTTTTGATTCTAATAGGAGACTTTGATTTAAATAACGAACAGAAATTGTTTTGTATTTATTTCTTTAATCTGAACTTACTTTCATACATCCCTGTCTTCAATAATTGAAATAAGTTCATTATATATATAAAAAACAACGTTAAGCTCCTTTCTTCTAAGCTTTTAAAGAACACAATCGATAAAGTGAAAATTATTCGTAGCGGAATTCGTAGTCTTACACCACTTTCACGTACTTTCTAAAGCACCGGGACGCCGTCTCCATTGCAAAAGGATATTATTGCTTCTCTATTGGTTATTTAACTTCTCTCTCTCTCTCTCTCTCTCTCTTATTACTTCCTCTCAGTTCGCAGTTGATTTTTTATCCAAGACGATAATCGAACAGTTCTGCTGTTCGAGAAATTCACGATTAGTTTTGTGCATATGTGTGTACGTACAATAGATACTCGTGTATGTATATGTGTGTATATGTATATATTCACGTATACTTTAATCATTGTTCTTAAAACTTTATATTGTTTCATGTTCGATCTTTCAATCCATCCAAATCGACATTCAATTATCGATACTGTACTAGTGTACGATAAATGAAAATTCAAACACGTGACAGGTTAGTTAATATATCTAATACAACGAGAATTTTTCAATAAAAATTCAAATGAAACTAACTTATCATTTTTGTTTTTTTTTTTTCTTTTTTCAAAATATTTTATCGACAATTATCTGGTTTATTATGAAAGTACAACACTCTCGTGTAGTTTGAGATATTAAATTATTATACTAGCATATTCTTGTCGTAATAATTGTTATTATTGAGACTATAATAAACTATTCAACCCCGTTTTACGTATTTTATTCTTATAATTTTTAAATTACATAACAAAATGTATATTATTTTACTCGTTATGATAAAGAAATATGATTTTGAAATTTAATCGACTAACGTTGAGAAATATTTCGAGAAAATAAATATCAACCGACGTACACTTTTTTATATAATCGTTTAATAAAAAAAAAAAAAATATGAAATTTGAAATAAATTCAATCGTCACGAAACCCAGGATGTATATACAATATATAAAATTCGAGTGAAATTCTCGAGATAACAGATACAATAATCGTATTTTAATTGAATTGTTAATAAAAATAAAACACCTTCGAGTGTGTTTGTTTAAAAATGAAACAAGGAGAGAGAGAGAGAGAGAGAGAGAGAGGAGAAGTTTACAAAATAATTCGTTAATAAATTTCTTCGAGTATAGTTAAAGATCTTGAAAAATAGCTTACTGTTGGTACTTTCCCCTATTTGTCTGTCTTATTTTTTTCTTTTTTCTTTTTCTTCTTCTTCTTCTTCTTCTTCTTTCGTTTCTTTCTTTTTCTCTCTCTTTCATCTTCTCCTTGTTTTATCTTACGCGAGATAAAGGTGGCATTACCAGTACCGAACAGGTAGACAACGTGTATGTATGTGTGAGTGTGAGTGTGTGTGTGTGTGTGTGTGTAAGAACAGTTCCTCGTTCGTGAATTTGCGCTAATCGAGGAGTCAAATAAACGATAAGAGCTGCCGGACACGAGAGTATTATAAAATGTAATCGTTTCAACGAAAAATCGATTTCCATTAAGAAAATAATATTTATTACTTGATTACAACGATTCAACCGCAAAAGGATGTTTAACTTTAAACCGAATAAAAAAAACGAAAGCAAGATTTGTACCATCATCATCATCATCATCATCATCATCATCATCATCATCATTTTCTTCTTCCTTGAATATTTGATTTTATCTCATTGCATTATTGCGATAAAATGAGAGAAATTGAAATTTTGTCTGTAAGTATTCGTTGAATTATTTAATTTTTTTTTTTTATTATTATTCCTTACAACATTTGGAATGGGGGGAATTTGTGTTTGATTGAATTATTTTTTTTTTTTCTATTCGTAAAATATTTTCTCCGTTTTTTTCTTCTTCTTCTTTTTTTTTTTTATTGGATCGTAAATTTAGCGCATATTTAAGAGGATAAATCCTTGACCGACATATTTACGAGCTACTTAGAAAAGATCAAATTTGATCTTTTTTTTTTTTAGTTAAGGTATTACACCAAGTGACCTATTTCGTTATTTTTGGCAAGAACGAACGCGAATGAGGGGAGGGCGGGGGGATGGTAATTATTTGAACGTTAAAAACGTCGTTTTTAACTTCAAACGATATTTCGTAGTAATTTCCGATTTAAACGAAATGTTCGAGAAATTTAATTGGTGTAACAAAATTTACGATAGAACGTTAAGGGTCTTTTTTTTCATGAACGATCTGCACAATTTTATTTATCGATTCTTTTTTTTTTTTATCAAAATCCAATTTCATTTCTACCTCGACTTGACCCAATCAAAAAACAAATTTAACAAAATAAATCAATAAAAAATTATACATACATATATATTAATTTTAATAATATATACAATTGTTTATTAATAATTATAACATCGAACTCTTAAATTCTCATTTTTTGATTACATTATGATAAGTAAAGAAAATTAAAATAAAAAAATATATCTACAATATTTTCACGAATAATTATATTAATATTAATATTAATATAATAATAATAATATAATAACAATATACAAATACAATAATAATATAATAATAATAAAATATTAATATTAATGTAGAACAATTAAATTATCGATTAAATTGGTAAATGAGTAAAAAAAAAATAAATATAAAAGAAAAAATAATTTTTGGAACAAAGTTCCGCATCTGTTTCCTAGTTTGTTTTTATTTATTTTTCTTTTTTCCACGTTATCTATCTATCGTGAAGTTTCCACCAACCAAGGAGTCACCTAAGAAACTTCGCCAGGAGGTGGACAGATTTATAAACGGTGTATATAAGAGAACTCGACGAGTACAGAGCGGCACGGATCTATGTACCCAATAAGTCTTCGAGGGTCGAACGAGAGGCTACGAACGTCGGCGACATGTTAAGTTCTCTCGTACGATTCGCAAACCAAACGAAGAAATTTATGAAACCCAGTCCTCGCCACGAGAAAACACTCTGTTCTTCTTTTCAATATATACATATATACCTATATATAAATACACTAACCGACAAAAGTTTCAAATGTTAGCCCATAATTATGAGAGTGGTCTAAATCAAAATTTACAAAAAAAAGAAAATAAGTTCGTCACAGTTATTTCAGACCATATTATTTTCAACTGAATGAATTCAATGTAATTTTCTCGCGATATTGTCAAAAATGAACCGTTAAATCAAAATTTAAAAAAATGAAATTAGTTCGTCACACACACACACACACGCGCGCGCACAGAGTTATTTCAGACAATATTATTTTCAACTGAATGAATTCAATGTAATTTTCTCGCAATATTGTCAAAAATGAACCTTTAGATGATATTTGTTATTTCAAATGTAATCAATTCAATGTAATCTTTTCTTTGAAATATCTTTTCAATACTTAGATCTCAGTTTTCATAATTATATTGGCAGAAATATTAATTAATAATATCTAATAATTAAAATAATATTCTAAATAATTATCTATCAAATATATTTTAACGATTTCAATATTCTTAAGTTAATAATAATTTTCTAATAATTTTGTTTATTTAATTTATATATTATATATAACAATGCATAAGATGAATTTATTTTTTCGAATATCTTTGATTAACTTCCACATAGTTAAACGTACGAATAATATATTCGAGTAAATATTCGAAAAATGTAATATTTATTTTTGAAGAACAATTTGAAAAGAAAAAAAAACAAAAGTTAATACAAAATGTAAGCACATAACTCAAAAGTTATATATCCTTCGATTTTTATTCCAATCGTATGAATTTTTTCTTCTCAATTAATAATTCTGTTGTGTTTTTTTTTTCTTTTATTTTTCGTCTGAACTATTACGACTAGGTAATCCCAAACTTTTGGCTGATAGTGTACGGTTGTTGTACTTCACTCAATACTATTTTATATATATATCGTTTCAATGTGTGTATGTGTGTGTGTATGTTTTTACATTTAACTTGGATCTGTCTCCTCTCTTTTCTCTCGATGCACGATTAACACACAACGACTATCGATCTTTGTAAACGTTCAAAGAAGAGAGTCGTGCTTTTCCGGAAGTTTTCTAACATAGGGATAGACATTTTAAAAAGAAGTAGCTCGGGAAGAATATATTATCTTTGTCGTTATCTTTATCTAACTCTTGTTTATTCGAAAACTGAGATCTTTATCTGCTATATCGAATAAAACAACCACGGGATTTATATCTCGTGTTAACCCTTTCGGAATTGACTCAACGGAAAATTTATCTATGGGGGAAATTATTTTCAAAAAAAAAAGCACACAAATTTTTATTCCAATTCATTACGACGTTTGAATTCGTTGAGAAAATTTAAAAAGAAAGAATAAAAAAAAACAAAACAAACGAATACAAACGTTGGATTCATTTTATGTTTTAACTTACGATTTTCAAAATAACCAAAGAAACAATTGCAAAAACCATGGATAAATTATTGTCGAGTATTAAAATGGTATTGGGAAATTAAAACGTTTTTATTTTTTTATTTTTTTCCCCCCCAAACACCGACGTTATTCAATCTTCCGTTCACGCTTTTATCACACTATATCGGTGTTATCGAATTAATACGGGGAACGAATGAAAATAAAATATAAAAAAGAAAGAGAGATTATTAATTTTTGTATACTTCACACCACCTACGTGTTCCATGAAAAAATAAACTTCCTTGCAAATTCGTCAGACCACCACCACCACCACCACCATCACCATCATCACCATTATACCACTATTACCATCACCACCACTACTACTTTGAAACCATTGACGAGAAGTGTTACCACGAAACGATTTAACGAGCTACGAGAAGTATAAAAATAGCATAACATATAAGAGAGAGAACACGTACACTTTAAACGAATATAGTAAACTCGATGGATCCATCCGTCTTATCGTTCTGACTCATATAATTTAAAAAAACGTGAAATATTTCGAGAAATAATCAATTCATCATTTCCATAAGACAATATTTCCATACACAAAAAACACATACAAATATTAATTATCAAATTATTCAATCTCTCATATAATAATCTAAATATCTAATAATAATATCTAATAAAATCAAATAAATAATTTATTATAATATCTCTCATATAATAATACTAAAAATATAATCATTATTAATTGTAGAAAAATACGCAAAATTCGTCTAAGACAAAAAAAAAAATTAAAAAAGAACAAAAAAAAAAATAACACGCCAACGAAAAGAATAAATAAGATGCAGATGTTAGAAATATACTAATTAAATCATTTATAGATACACGCGTGTTAAAATACATCAAAGTTATATACAATAATAATATTATACATAATAAATTTCAAATAAGGGCGTACAGGATGATGTTTTAACCAAAGAAACTCGCGCACATTCAACGAAAGAGAGGATGCGCATAGTTTGCCTTGCTTGCAAAACTCTCTCCGTTAACATCATCCTTCTTTCTCCATTTCTATCTCTTCCTTACCCCCCTTCCCACCCCACCCCACCCTCTCTTCTCCTTCTTCTTTTCCCAAGCCGTACCTCTTTTATCCAGGATGATCGTGGCCGTAATTACTATTTTCTTACGTGCACAACGCGCTTATCTCGCGTGCATCTCTATCGGTGGGTCCACGTATAAAAGCGAATAGAAGTTAGAGTATAACGTATCGTATCTTCCTTCCTTCCCCCCCAACCTCCACCCCACTCTTATTCTATCTTTCTCTGTGTTTCATTATTTCTATCTCTTTTGCACCCCTTTAAGCAACTATCTTCCACGTTACACGTTTGGATTCTCATCTATGCGACTTAATCTACCTTCTTCTTCTTCTTCTTCTCTTTTTGTTGTTTTTGTTGTTGTTGTTTTTCTTATTCTTTGTACGTATCGTCTTCTTTGTACTCACTCAACTGGCCCCCTCATTCTTTATCATCGAACTCCCCTTCCCCTATGTAATAGGGTTTACGTAAACGATTTTCTTTGCTCGTTGACTTCGATGTTAAAACGAGAAGTCCAACAACAGTAAAGGTCAAGATCCTTTAAACGGATCGATGCTTCTTCTTCTTCTTCTTCTTCTTCTTCTTCACGACAACCGAACGAACGAACGACCGTTACTAAATGAGTTCAACTCTTATCGTGAATTTCGTTTAAGTATTATTATGTTATATTATATATCTATCGAGATGATTCGATTAATTTTTCGATATCTTGATCTTGTTCTTTTTTTTTTCTTTTTTTTTAAATCGTAGAAAATACGTTTTTTTTATTAAGAGCGAATATGTAGTAGGTTTTATTGTGTTACATTATTACACTTTCAATTAATAATATAATATAATATAATAATTAATAATATAATATAAATAAAATAATATAGATCAAAAATATTGAATACATTTGAAGTATTATCAAAATAATATTTAATTCAATGAAAATATATTGCGAGGTTGATATTAATAAAATGTTTGAAATATATTTGATCGATCAAATTATGTAAAAGGAAAATATAATACATCATTTTTTTTTTTAAATGAATCTTATACAATACGTTTTAATAAGGGAATATATAAAATATTACAGGGAGTTTGTATTTTATAACGTGAACAAATAAAACAAAATAAAATAATTTCAATTTTTTTTACCCCGTATCATTAGCCTGAAAATATATTGCGAAGTTGATATTAACGAAGTGTTTGAAATATATTTGATCGATCAAACTATGTAAAAGGAAAAATATAATACATCATTTTTTTTTTTTTGAATCATACAATACGTTTTAATAATGGAATGTATAAAATATTACAGGGAGTTTGTATAATATAATGTGAACAAATAAAAAAAAAGAAAATAATTTCAATTTTTTTTCCCCCCGTATCATTAGAATGAAAAGGAATGCGAGAACCGAGGGGTACAATACGAATGGGGGGAGGAGGAGGGGGTGGTTCTTTTTTTACCAGGACACGCTACGTCATCCTGTTCGGTCACACTAGCGAGGTGATCGCGTGAATCAGGATAACTCGAGAAAGGACGAGAAGGTATGTAACTACATATAAGTATATATATATGTAGCACATACATTACCAACACGATGAATTTGGACACGGCGATAAATCCTCGTAAAATCGGCGATTCACTCGGTGGTTAACCCGAACGACTCGTTTCCTGAAACGAACCACCGATGTTCTCGCAATTTGTATCTTCCTCGCCTCGTTATCGAGGTCGAACTTTCGACCGGGAAGAGAAGTACATGATGAAGAAGAAGAAAAAAAAAACAGAAAAAAAAAACAAGTTAAACAACCATTTCTCGGAACATCCCACGAAAAGATTTAATAAAAATCATATTATCGTGTTTAATTAAATATCTATTGAATAATATTCATCATTTTATTAAATTATCAGATATAAGTGAATAAATATTACATAATTAAATAATAAAATAATGTAATAATACAATATCACGTTAGTTAAAGTAAAAAAATTACGTAAAGTTAAAGTTAATAAAAAGTTAATAAAAGTTAAAGTAAGAAATTATTATTAAATAAAAGTTATATTATTATATTACATAATAATATATAAGTGAATAAATATTACACAATGAAATAATAAAATATATCACGACTATGTGTGTGTGTTTTCTGATTTTCTATAAATTATTATTAAATAAATAGTTAAATATTAATTATATTAAATCGAGATAATAAAATGAAGCTTTACGAGCTTCGTATTAACTTCTCCTCCTCCTCCTCCTCCTCCTACTACTATCTCCATCAAATTCAATTCAATAAGACGAGACAAAATTGATCTGTTCTTTCTCGCTTTGCGAACATTAAATCGTTTCCTCGAAATCGCGTCTGTAATTCAACTTTATGGGTACCCCTAAATCGAACTTTTACTTTCATCGAGGCCACTTTAAACGACACCAAGGATGATGATGACAACAACGAAATCGAATACATTTCCAAGGATACATATCCGAGGAATCATTCATTCTCCTCAAACACATCCTAATTTAACATCAAAAATTCAAATTTAAATTTCATAATAAAAAATATTACATCCCATAGATAATAAGACAAATAAAAAAGAAAAAATAAATATGGGATGCGAGCGCCTCCAAGCCAAACACTTAAATAGTCATTCGTGAGGATATTGGACGGTGGGCTCTGGATAGCTCAATGGTTAAAGAGCACTCGCCCGGAAAGCGGAAGATCCGGGTTCGAATCCCGGTCCAGTCAGTCCAACGGCCCAATTTTTTCACGAATCCTACATAAATTATCTTTAGTATTGTTCAAATATCAGGACTAATTTCTTGACCTAAAATTTAACCCATCATCTCTAGTTGGTTAACTCGTATCCAATAAAAGTCACAAGTAGAATCGTTTCGTCTAGTATTATCATTTTAACGGTATATATATATATATATATATAACTACTCAATAGGTTTTATCCGTAAAACTTAACGTGTATTGGTAGAACAGGATAAACTCTCGAAGGAAAACGTGTCATCGTTACCTTACCGACCATATCGATTTGCTCGTGTCGCCGGCAAACGATTCGATACAAATAAGGACACGAACAGACAGGTCGGTGCACTTATCTGTACTATACACTCTTCTAAGTTTACGTTTTAGAGTATACGTTATAGTGTTCTCTCTCTCTCTCTCTTTCTTTCTCTCTTTCTTTGTTTCTTTATTTATTTCTTTCTTGACGTTCCATATTCGGCAGAATCGAGTCTCGTGCTAATTAGCGGAACGTCCAAGAGAAGATACAAACCGACTAGCGTTAGAAAACACTTTTATCGTCACGATAAAGGTCGAAGACTTGAGTCACCTAATCGAGAATTACAAAGAGAAAGAGAGAGAGAGAGATAGAACAACAACTGTACGATTTATACGAGCTCTTAATTAACACGAGATAGAATCTTAATTAACTAATATCATTTTTATATATAATTATGATCATATGTTATATAAATTATTTGTTTATTTGTTTATTTGTTTATTCAAATAACCAGAATAAATGTTGAAAGATAAAAATAATATAAATATAAATAAATTAATTAATTAATTAAAATATATAAAAGAAGAGAAAAAAGATTTGTAAAAAATATGAAGAATAAATAATAGGACTATATAAATATATTTAAAAAATGAATGAAGATTTAAATATAAAATATACAATAAGTAACAATTAAAAACGATTAAAAAAAAAGAAAAACAAAGTTATATGATAACAGTTACTTATCATATATTAACAGAAATTATTATGATAATTGTAAAAGTATTACATATAAGATTTTATTATGTATTATTAATTTAGTATTTTTTAATTGAAATCTTTTAATTATTCATTGGGGACAAAAATAAAAAAAGAATAAGAAGAATGGATTCACCATATTCGATTTTAAGAAAATAATACGTACAATTGTTTGGAACTTTTTAATTAGTAAAGTGTATGGAAACATAACCAACAAAAATGATTTTTTTTGATGTATGATGACAATATGATCGAATAGAATGAATTATGAAGGGATAGGTTAACGATCAATCAAGATCGATTTGAAGTACTTACTATTTTTAGAATCTATTTTATCGAACTCGTGTTCGTATACCTAACTCTCGACTTTCCACGCATTGAAATCACTTTATATACCGAAATGAATTTATGAACGTAGACGCACCACGGTCAATTGTCCTTTCCTCTTTCAACGAACGTTAATGCAGATAAATGACCAACCACCATCGTTTTAAAGATAATAATTGATATTTCTCAAACAACGACGAAAATCGATTCGATAATTAAACAAAATTGATTCCTTTACACGCGGAGCACGACAAACATTCAATTATCAAGAATACTTTTTGTTTTTATCAACGATAATCAAAATTCATAAGTACACTCAACAAGCCTCTTAAAAGGCGATAAAAAAAAAGAAAACTTCAACGATCTTCAAATGATACTAATTTTTACGTTATACTCTATTGTTTCGTTTAAACAATCAATTTCGATGTATCTCGACGAAACGAATTAATTTATATTATATTTATATATAATTTATTATATTAATTTATTATATATATATATATATATTATATTTATAATAAATTATATTATTAATAATTAATATTATTATATTTATATATATATTATGAAAAAAAGGATCTCGAATTGAAATATAATTAAATTATTTACTTGCAACTATAATTCACACGGAAATTGATTTTGTCTTCTTCGTATTATATTACTTTTTTTCTCTGCATTTTTTTTCTTATTTTTTTTTTTCATGTACACGCATACAAACGCACAGGAAAGATAGGAGAACGGATGTATCGAATGTCGAGATCTTAACATCCCCTTTCAGCCCCGATCTCACCCTCAACCTTTGCTCGAAGATTTTTCGTAGCTCGACGAACCCACTGACCACTTTGCTGATATCCGATAACGTTCATGGAAGTCCTTATTATAGTGTAGACACCAAAGAACATGTTTCTCTCTCTCTCTCTCTTTCTCTTTCTCTCTTTCTCTTTCTCACGACTTTTTACGGATTCCTCTTTATTTCAACCGATGAAAAATTATTCTTCCCTTTTCTCTTTTTTTTCTTGTAATCGCGCGAGCCGAAACAACGAACGATGGTAAAAACCATAGAAAAAAAGAATGAAAAATAAGGAATCAAATTATTTCTACTCGAAATATCGTTGTTTTCCAATCTTCGATCTTCATCATAATTTTTTCCCCCCCACATTTTTTTCGTCGGAAAAAAATGGCTCCATTCCCAAGATAAAAAAATACAGAAGAAGAAGAAGAAAAAGAAAACAAACAATTTATTACGCTTTATTTTGAACCCGCTTGGTATAAATATAGAGAATATGAAATAATACGTTTTAAAGAGGATATTATTAATCTGGCACACGATATGTAAACATACGATAAAATATTTTCGAAAATAATCAACGACGTGTAGATAATTCGCGATTCAAAATTCATTTTCTAGCATTATTGATTACTTCCTTCTTCAGATAAAAACAAAAAAAAAACAAAAAGAACATTTTTCTTTAAAAGCAAACACAATCGCGACCTCTGTCAAACGGTAAAGGTGTTGTAAAAAGACGTATAATTTACGTTTGATAGTTAAAATGATACAAATTACGATTGTTATTACGATCAAAATGTATTTTCTATCGATTACAAAGATATATATCTATCTATCTATCTATCTTTCGGTTTTATTTGAAAGTTATCAAAAATAAATGGACAACCTTAACATCGCTTTGTATTCACTTGGTTTTTCTTTTCTTTTCTTTTCTTTTCTTTTTCTATACTTCCCACTTATACGTGGGCTTTGAGTTAACAGGTTAACTAATGCAGAGTATTATGTCGAAGACTATGGGTATCAGTCTTAACGGCACTTTCATTCGATCGGTACTATTTATTAGAAGTAAGAACACACATTGAAATTATATACGGCGCCTACGATATCAAATATTCATTCTCTACTACTTATAATCGATGTGTCTCCTTAGATCTCGATTTAACATACGAGTTTATCGATAATGTATCTAACTGCTACCATTAAATCGTTTAGTTTTAGCTTTTTTATCTTACTTTTTTTTTCTTTTACCTTTTTTTTTTATTTTTTATACCGATCAGAAATAATCATTACTTGAGAAGTAAAAGAAAGAGAGAGAGAGAGAGAGAAAACGATAAATGCCAAGCAAGAAAACGGAAACACAATTTCAACCTTCGTTCAAATACATATTCAGTTGAACAGGCTTATATCGAAACTGGCGCTTATACGAACACCTACGGTCAAATAATTTTTAACATTTCCTTATCAATCTCCTCCATTTACCGGTTTAGTTATATTATTTGTTTATTTATAATACCTACGACCAGTTTTCGTTTATAACGAGAGTGTAAATATACCGTATGTATGTATATATATATATGTATATTCGGATAAATGATTTCAAAAATATATAAATCACAATATTTTTTTTCTATTCACACTGTGAATTACACCTCTTTTCAATAATAATTCGATATTTAACTCATTTTCCCTCTATCTCTCTTACTTTCTTTCTTTTAATATTTTTCAATCTCATTATTATCTACGAAGCGTATAATTTATCTCGACACGATAAAAATTAATTAATTATTCGAAATTTTCCCGCGCTAAATGATTCATGTAGACTGCGTCGATAAAACAGTTTGTTAACCCTCTATAATTAACATTTTCTATTGCAATTATAAAAATAATTGCATAATAAATATAAATAACTAATAAATACGAATTAATAAAATTGTAAAAAACAATATATCTACGCCATATTGAAAAAAGAAATAAAATAGAAACAGTCATAAAATTAGGCATAAAACCATATCGAGGTATCGGTAGAGTGAATTTATTATTTCACACTCGATTATAAAGGGTTAAAACGAGGTAAAGATGAAAAAAAAAGAGAAATAAATAAAAATAAATAAAGTAAAAACAAAAAAGAAAGAAAGAAGACTTACCGGACTTGCCGACTCTGGGGCCGCCGAGGACGACCACCCTGATCCTATTGACGTTTGTCATGGGACAAACTTGGTGTGTCGTTACGTGTCGTTGCTTGATTCTCTTTTACGGCACATCATCCAGCGTGGAATAAACACGAATTCTTTTCCTCACTCAACTTAACTGAACTCAACTCAACTCAACGGAAACGAAGATAATCCAACGAGAAGAAAAAAAAATAAAAATAAAAAATAAATAGAAACAAGAAAACCAAACCGTCAGGGGAATGAAAAATTCGTTGAACTTGCTAATACGTTAAAAAGTAATATAACAAAATAATGTTCAAACGAATAGTAACGAAATATATATATATATAGAGTGTGAACAAAATAATAATATTAATAAAGTTAACTCGTTCTTCTCACTTTTCACCGGAACTCTGTGTTACTCTGACGTATAATAAAAAATGATCGAATAATCTCATCTTTTCTAAAAGAGAGAGATAATAAGGGGGGTAGAAAAATTAGGAAAAATAATTCTTCTCTTGTTCTTCTTTCCTCGCGATCTGCCAGGACACTGACCCACTTGCTCGCGCGCGAAAGGTCCGTCCTCGTCCTCGTCCTCCTCTCTCCCCACCTTTCTTCCTTCCTTCCTTCCTTCCTTCCTTCCTTAATTCACTTCACTTTTTCTTCTTCTTCTTCTTCTTGAACAGCAATTGCTTTCGTTCTTGCTTGACGCCACCGATATCGTCAACGATGTTTTACGAATACACTCGATGTAATCCTTCAACAACAACAACAACTTTTTTTCTTCTTTTTTTCCTTTCTATAATAGTTCTCACTTCACGATTTACAAAACAACAATCGATCGATCAAAAAACACTAAACGATATCGAATTAACGTTAAAGAACTTTACAGTTAGTATAAAAATCGATAAATCGATTATCGAACCGCGCGAATTTCGTGCAACAATTTCCAAAACAACAACAAATTCGCGGGAAATTCGAACGGGGGAAACGACGTTTCCGTTTTGTTTTTTTCTCTCTTCTCTTTTTCGAATAATATTTTCGTCGATCTATCGAAGATTTCTCTGAAACGAAAGTTTTAGTAGTAGCCCTATCCGACGATCATCGGTATCATCCAACTACTGCTTGCTTCATCCTCGTCATCGTTTGGAAAGTGTCGCGGTAGCAGCAGCAGCAGCACACCACCAACGAGCCTGAAAATACGAGAGGAATCTCGATAATGGAGGCAAACTTCGTCGTTCGTCACGCCGTCGAGGCGCCACTCGCTGCCGGACCCGTCCGGTTTCTCTCCTTCTCTCTCGCTCTTTCTCTTTTAAATCGACGCGTTAAGAATAACAACAGAATGAAAGTTTCGTGATATTTCTTACCAACGTATAGTATTACGTACTACGAATTAATGTCCGGTTTATCTTTTAACCTCACACACTAACTCATTCACTCTCTCTATCTATTTATCTATCTCTTTCTTTAATCTATTTTTCTAAACAATGAAAAATAGTGCACCAAATATATTTAATTTTCGTTACGTTAATAATTCGCGCGAGTAGGATGACGTACAATCGTAGAATGCGTGTACCTTGCGATTCGAATAAAACGTGTTACTAAAAACCCTCCCCCCAACGAGTAACGATTATACGAACGAACGATACATCCTCCTCTCACGACAACCGGACGAGTACTGAGCGGTGTGCGAGACTCGCGCGCTCTTCTTATCCCCTCCCCACCTATCCGACCACCACGAACTCGAACGAATTATCACGCTCTCTGTGGTGTGGCGCGACGTTCGAAACTCGCGCTCTCGATAACATTATCCCCACCACCACCACCACCATCCCACTATTATTCTATACATCTCTTTACTCGTCCAAGAAAATAATGAATGTTTATCTTAAAAAATAAAAAAAATAAAAAAGATCGATCGATCGAACGGCTTTTCTTTCTCGAATGAGAAACTTAATTTTTACTTTTTTCGTTCGATCTAATTCCGCGAAAGAACAAGAAAAAAATAATAATAATAATACGATCTTAATAGCTTTATACGAATACGACGATAGTTAAAATGAGAACTTTTAATATCGAACAAACGATGATATGGCTCTCCCCCCCCAACCACCCCCCCATCTCGTTCAGGAAATTAGTCGCGCGCCTCCGTGCGACGCTTATTATTTTTTTTTGTTCGCTTTCCCGAGATAGATGAAACCAATGATGATAATGATAATGATGATGATAGCCCTTAATGGTAATAGTGATTTAAAGGGTAAATCGTGGAGAGGCGTGACGCATCCGGACTCGAATTATCGTTTATGCATCGTCGCCGTGCCGTTGCCAGCAAGAGTCATCATCGTTTCTCTCTTCGTCTTCTTTCATCGTTGTGTCGTCTTCGTCTTCGTCATAGTTGTCGTAGTAGTAGTAATAGTAGTAGTAGTAGAAGAGAATTTCGTCCGTCGGCTTTTCTCGAAACGAGCGGGTTTACGACACGGACACGGTTTAGAAACGGATCGTTCTAAATTAACCAAATAGATGGTTCGTACGGTTTGAGTTTAAAACGAACATTTGGAAAATGACGGTAATAAATACAACCTGACCCTTTATCTAATTCGTTCTACGTAATACACGGTTAAAAAAAAAAATAATTAAAAAAAAAAAAAGAAAAAAAAGAAAGAGAAAAGTATCGTAAGGAGATAGTTAATCGTTCGGTGATATTATAACTAGTAAATTATTTAAATCACTTTATTTAAAGAGAGCATATCGAACGAGTGGCACGGAAGTCGAGGCACCATCGCCCACGTGTTCTTTGCGATTTGCATGGCTTACAGCTTAAAAGTTATGAGATCATTATGGGACAACGTTCGTATACTCGAGACTCTAATAAGGATATGAAAAAAATCAATGATCAAAGAAAAACGAGTATGATAAAAGTGATTTTAGTAAGAATGAATGAAAGAACGAACGAATTAACGTACACAAACGTTTAGAGGAAAATAAGAAAAAGAAGAAAAATTCATCGTGCTCGGCCGACCGACCAATCGAATGTATACGTTTGCGTATACATCGGAAAAATAAAGTCAACTTAAATAATACTCGTCTCGGAGATAATAGTGAAACATGAACAAAAAAAAATGCGAAGGAGAAGAAATAAACGGATCTTTAAATACCAAAATACGTCTTATTCTACGAGCTTGCTCGCACCTGTTTCCGTCAGATTCCACACATTTGATCTCTCGCGATATTAAACGAAGGAATAAAAAAAAGAAAACCTTCCGTAGATTAGATAACGTTCGAAAAGAATGAAAATTTATTGCTATTCTCGTTGAAGGATAAGGAAAGAAGATAGAACAGAGAGAGAGAGAGAGAGAGAAATAATAAAAGAGTGAATGAGAACGAAAGAAAGAAAGAGAAAAAATATATCGTCGAATTCCAACGTCCTCCTCGAGGACAAATAAATTATCGATTATCACCGAACGATATTCTTTTTGGAGTATTTTCTACGCACTACGCGTATCGCGCGATACAAAAGTTTATTTACCGGACGATTTCAAAAACTCGCACTCGCATACGACTGCATTTTACCGGCTATAAATATAAACTTTGCACGCGGGTATAAAAATTTCACGCGTTCGCTCCGAGCAAAACTTTGAATAAACAAGCAAGCAAACAAGAAAGCAAGCAAGCAAGTAAGCAAGTAAGCAAGTAAAAAGGCAGTGTTAACTTATTCGTATAAAGATTCTTCCGAGTTCGTGTTGTTTGTCCAACGAGATCATCCCGGTTTTGCATCCGACACGTGAAGAAATGTGCTTGCTCGTACAAATGACGTAATTTCTTTCGGCATGTCAACGATATCAAGAAAGAAAAAAAAAGATTTCAAACGTGAGACGAGGTAGAAAACAAAGAAGCAAAAGAAAAGAAAAAGATAAAGAAATAGACAAAAATGAATGAGTGAGAGAGAGAGAGAGAGAGAGAGAGTGATGATAAAGATATTAAACTCTCACTTTACCTATCATCGTCATCGTCATCGTCACCATCATCATCATCATCCGGAACGGCCTCGAGAAGGTCGAACACTCGCAACACGATAAAAAGCAAACAATTTGAATCCCACTAAAAACGTGACGTTTGTTTGTACAACGGGTAGGTGGTAGTTAGGTTTGTACGATTTCGTTAAACGATATCGATGACGATTATCATAAGAAAAGAAAAAAAAATACAGAAAGAGAATAATAATAATAATAATAATAATAATAATAACAATCAAATTACCTGATAAATTGAGATCACAAGCAAAAAAGAAAAATGACCACTGGAAAATATTCTCATTAAAAATAAAAACACACGCTGAGAGATTAAAATTCATTCAAATGTTCCTTATCTCAACACACACACCCACACACACATAGGAGAATTCTCAAATTCTAACATAAAATATAATTGAAAATTTAAATGATTCGAACAAATTACATGCATAAGTACACTACATGTATACATACATATATATACACACACACACACGTATATATATATATGTATATAAAATATATGAATCACAAGAAAGACACGCACGCGCGTATTCGAAACGTTCGCGCCGAACGTTCGTCGGCGAATGCTCGTAACTGGAACGTCTCCGGCCTTCTAATATATATACCTAATATATATATATATATATATATATATATATATATATACATACACATAGATATATGCGCTCTCTCGAGGGCCCGGCCTGCGCACGGGTTTGCCCGGCGCTGCCTTAGTCCGTCGTGCACTACAAGGTGACTGCCGTGTTAACAGGTAAGCACGCTCCGATGCGTCGAGAGAACCGTGTCTTGCTATGCTGTACTATTCCTCTCTACTCTTATTCTCTGTTGCACTCTCTAACACGATCAGGGGAGAGAAGGGATGGGAAGGGGAGGAGGAGGGAGGATATACCTCTTCTATGCGTTCCTTTATTCCAATACTTATTACGATAAAAGATTGTAATATACCTTCTATCCGTATCCGTATATTTGATATACATTAGAGACGTTTTTTTTTTTTATTAAATATTTAATATTATTAGTGTGGTTAGAAAAAAAATAATAAATTGATTTTTATTCAATTTTTTAAGATAAGTTATAAAGTAATATTCGTGTTTTGATACTGGGGGTATATTTTGATATACAATTTGAAAGTTTTTATTTATGATAATTTGAATATATTTGCAATTTGAAAATAAATATCGATTATTTCAAATATACAGTTAGATAACAGGTAAGAATTAATTCTGAGACTGGTTGTACGCGTTTATCATACGTGCCGGTAATTATGACAATTAACAGAGTCAATATAATTGCAAAATTTCGTTTAGCTTATTATCATCATGATTATCGATACATATTGATTGTTTTTAAAATTGATATTTATCGGTTATAATATTCATACAATATTTCTTCTAATATTCAAACAACAGATCTATTTAAACATATACATATACATATTTATTATTATTAATATTAAGGATAGTTTTGATAACTTCTGATAATAATATTCGTGAAATTTCCTGTAACAGACAAATTACAGAAAAATAAATAAATAAAGAAAGAAAGAAAGAGAGAGAAAGAGAGAGAGAGAGAATGAGAGGGGGGAGGAGAGGGGAAAGATCACCTATGTCCTTTTCACGAACAACTCGATGTATTAGTTTATATAAATCTTCTTCGTTGTTATGGACAGAGTTAGATCGTGTGTGGTTGAACATAGTTGAAAGGCACACGTTTCCCCCTCCCTCCCCACCCGCCCCCTTCCCCCCTTAAGGGACGTTCTCTATGTATATACGGTAAATTGTGTACTTCCCTCGACACGGTCGAATCATAAGTTTATAAATCTTAGCTCGCTAATAAATCATACGAGTTTATGATCCTCCGTGTTAACGTGCAACCGCGACCCCATGAACCATACAGATGCGTATTTCCCTCTATGGTGTATTGCGTGAGTTGGCTATTCCATCGAGAATAACCTAAGCTCTCGATGCTTTATTATTTCGTATAAGAAGGTATAAACCTTCCAATAAAACGGAATACGTCTAAATGTAAGTATTATAATACTTACATATAGTAATCAACGGTAACTTGATAATCGTGTAAACCAAAATTTAATATTCAAAATTCTTGTTCCATGAATTTTTAAGCAAATCTAATTTTTTATTCTTAAAAAAGAAGAAGAAGAAGAAGAAAGTTTCTTGGTTAAGATGACACGAACGAACGAATACAAATAAATATGATTTTTTGATGAGATCGTAAGTACGAGTAGAAGAAAAAAAAAGAATTTTTGTCCCATATTTTTGTCCCATAGACGTTTCGAATTTTCCTATAGTTAACCCCCACCCATAGTTAGATACTTTACGAGTAAATAATTTTTGAATAAATCGTGAGAGTAGATCGATCGATCTTTGTTGTTCATTGTTGTATGCTAATTTTCATAGGTTTAGTATGCACGTGTGTATGTGTGTATGTGTGTGTACGTGCGTCAACGAAAAGAGTACAAGAGAACGTTGAGATTTGAACCTTTTTTTTACGACACAAGATCTGTTTAGATAAAAGCAAACGTTTCCGTGTTATTTTTTCCTTATTATGTAACCTTTGGTCAAAAATGGATAAAGATCGAACCTATGTTAAAATGTGTGTGTCAGAGAAAGAGAGAGAGAGAGAGAGAGAGAGAATGATAGGATGAAGAAAAAAAATAAAAACACGAGTATTTGAAAGAAAATAGAAGAAGAAAAAAAAAGGCAAATTTTTTTTTCATTGACACATGAAAATTGCGTGTTTAAAATAAATTGAAGATTATATTTTATAATTGGAATGTTAATTTAAAATATTTGTTTTGTTTAAAAATTCTTATCCTGTTGTTATTGTACAACGTTATATTTTTTACTTTAACGATTGTGGTTTGCCAATATATGTATGTATGTATGCAGAGATTCCTGTTATTTCGATCTATAGTTTTCCATGGTATTACAACTCGTTACCCTAACGACGAATGAAAACAAAATCAAACGTTAGAAGGATAAGTCATTCGTTACGAATTCGATGGTTGTTTTTGAAACATGTCTGAGAAAGAAACGAATTTAATTAATCTAGGAAATAAAGAGAACCAAACTTTATTGGAAAAGTATCAAATACCTTTGGAAAATCTTTCGTACGAATATATCGCAGAATGTACAAATTCAACGAAGTTAGAACATATTGTTACAATACTCAGGTTTGTCATAATTTATATATATATAACCTAATTTATTATATTTTTATTATATTTATATATGATTTTTTAATCATATAAATATTATTATATTTTAATTTTATTTATATATTTTATAATTATAATTTTAATTTTAATTATTAACAATGAATAACTTATAATATAAATTATCGGGTGATTTATATCGCATAATGAATTAATTCCTTTTATAAAAGATTTGATTATCTTTGATATCTAATGTGCACTTATTCATATATAAATGTGTAGGAAAGAATTAAATCTTAGATAGTTATAATAACGAACTAGTTAAATATAATGATAATCTAAATAATGAATAAAATTATATAAAATAATATGAAAATTTTATATATATTTTTTTTTTATTATTATTGAAACATTTGTTTGTACATTTATCTTTGTTAATAATTAATTGAATTAGATCCGGAGAAGAAGGGATTTATCCAGAATTAACGAAATATGCAGAAGAACGTTTGAAAATAATAAAACCAACGAGTTTAATATTATCGAAAGCTTCACCAGTTCTCACCCGACAAATGTTGAATAAGGAAGAACAGAATGTAATCAATGATTTTATGAAAAATTGGACCGATGAAATGCGTTGTAAAGAAAAAATGTTAAACGATGAAAAAACAAATCTCATAACTGATTCTTCTCTTGTACCAAACGTCAGATCGGATTGTCAAAATATTTTGGTAGATATATAATTTTAAATAATATAAAAAAAATCATTTTTATATATTACGTATACGTGTGTGTTATTTGCAATTGATAATAATAATTTTGTTTTATTTTTTCTTTTTTCATAGAAAGAATATACGAATACATGTTACAACGGTAATAGAAAATTTAAACGAATAGGTTCTTGCGATTATGCTGCTTGGGACAAATACGATGTTGATACCGAAATAAACAGAATAGATTTGCAAGAGGAAAGACAATTAATTCTAGCCAAAGAAATGCAACGAGAACAGAATAAAAGGGAAAAGAAAATAAATGAACCATTGGATATACAAGAATTTATGAAACGTATGAACAAATGATAAATTCATTTATATAATATTTAAGTATTATTTCGTAATAATATTCATAAATATTATTTATGAGATTATTCAATAATTAAAAATCTTTTGTAGTTAAATATTCATGACAATTATTTTGTATTGTTAGATAATCTTACATATGAAGAGGTGAATATGATCGTTGATCAAGAAATAATGAAAGGAAATGAGTTTTATAGAATTGGTGATTACGATACAGCATTAAAATATTACGATTTCTGTTTTTCTGCAAATTCATGTTCGCAAGCTTTAAGTAATCGAGCCAACACATGTAAGAAAATAATCGAATAATATAATAATAAATATAAAGATACAAAAATAAAAATATAAATTTAATTTGTGTTATATTCAGATTATAAGTTACAACGTTACGAAGATGCAATCAAGGATGATAGTATTTTGATTTCGGAGAATAATCAAAATTTTAGATCATTATGTAGACGGGGATTATGTTTCTTAAATCTGGAAAAGTTAGATGAAGTAAGTAATATTTACAATAATTAACTTATAATATAAATTATCGTGATTTATATCGCATAATGAATTAATTCCTTTTGTACAAAATTTTATTATCTTTGATATCTAATGTGTACTTATCCATATATGAATGTGTAGGAAAGAATTAAATCCTAGACAGAGCTAATATAGCAAATTAATTAAATAATGATAATCTAAATAATGAATAAAATTATAAAACAATATGAATTTTATATATAAATAACAGGCTGCAGTTGATTTTGAGAAAGCTTTGGAGATAAAACCTGATTGCACTGAAATCAAATGTAAATTCGAAAAATTAAAAAATCGTATTGAGTTGAAGAAATTAAAGTAAGTAATAACGAATGTTATTCCAATTTATCGTATTGATTCTCGTTTACTATGTAATTTAGAAACAAAAACGAATAAATAACATTGTCAGATTCAAAAGTTACCGATCTTTCTCTTGTACCAAACAACAAACAGGAAAAATTAATTTGGTAAACAATAAAAAAAAAAAACCAAAAAGATACAAGGAAAACAACATGAAATAACAGAAACAACGACGAAATCTTTCAAAATAAAGGATTACAAATGTTAGAACAAATTATGATCAATTTATTTATACTTAAATGTATTTATAAGTATTATTGTTTATTAATTTAAAAAGAACTCTAGTAAATATCAATGCAAAATAATTCATAAATATTATTTATGATTAGCCCCCAGTGAGTAAAATTTTTAGTAATCGAATACTCATCAAAATTCATTATTTTTTCGTTAGTTAAACAGATAGACATGGGTGATTAAAATAAAGCATTAAAACATTACGATTTGTAAATTAAACATTACGAATTAAACTAAACTTAGTTGTGATAAATATAAAAAAAAATTATAAGATAAATCTAATCTGTTATATTCAGATTATAAATGAAACCGTTACGAAGATGCTATCGAGGATGATAATATTTTGATTTCTGAAAATAATAAACATATTAGAACATTAAATCAAAGGGCATTATCTTTCATACATCTAGGAAAGCTAGAAGAAGTACGTAATATTTATAATGATTATTAATAATATCAGTTATCGTGTGTGTGTGTGTGTGTGTGTGATCATTTTTATCGCACAATGTAGTAATTTCTCTTGCAACGAATTTTATTATTTTTGATATCTCATTTGTGTGTATCCATACATGAATGTATTGTAAATAATCAAATCCTAGATAATTAATAACGATTTAATTTAATAAAAATAATTCTAAAAGTAAATCAAATTTGTAAATAATATGAATTTTTTGTATGTAAACAACAGAGATTATACCAGATTTAAAGAGTATCTCGAAGCTTAGACTAAATTTGAGTGGAATCAAATGTAAAATCGATGAATTAAAAAATAATATGGAAAAGTTGAAATTAATGTAAGTAATAACAATGTTATGTCCAATTTATCCTATTCATTTTCATTAACGTTGTAATTTAGAAACAATAACGAAGAAGGAACGTTGTCAGATTCAAATGCGAAAGTTACCGATCCTTCTCTTGTATCAAACAACAAACAAGGAAACGTTAGTTTGGTAAACAATAAAGAGAACAAAATTCAAGCCGAAAAGATGGAAGAAAGACAAAATCAGATGAAACAAATAACGACGAAATCTTTTGACGTGAAAGACTGCGAAAGTAAGAACAAATGATGATCAATTTATTTATACTTAATTGTATTTTTATAAGTATTATTGTTTATTAATTTCAAAAAGGAACACTTATATATAACTATGCAAAATAATAATTCATAAATATTATTTATAATTATTTTAGTCGATAATTAACATCTTCTTTGAGAGTCGAATATTCATGAAAATTCAATTTGTTTGTTGTAAGGAAACTTATCAGATGTAGAGACAAATATGGTTATTGAACAAGTAAGATACAAAGCAAATCAATGTTTCTTAAAGGGTAATTTCTACGATGCATTAAAATATTACAATTTCTGCGTTGAGTTAAATTCATGTTCAGAAGCACTGAAGTGTCGAGGAATGGCATGTAAGAAAATATGATCGAATTATTCAATTTAAATGAAATTGTGTTAAATATAATAATAGAAAGCTAAAGTATACATTGAAACCCCGTTATATTTAGATCTTAAGTTAAAACGTTACGAAGATGCGTTAAGCGATTTCGATATTTTACTTGAGGAGAAATATGATGATGCTGAAATAATGTTTCATTGTTTTTATTGTTTGATAAAAATGAACAGGCTTGTGGAAGTACGTAATATTTACAATTATTATTTATAATATCAATTACGATATAATCTTTCGCATAATGAAATGATCTCTGACGCCAAAATTTGATTATCTTTGATATTTAATGTGCACTTATCCATATATGAATATATCGTAAAGAATTAAATCCTAGATAAAGCTAAAATATAACAAATTAATTAAATAATGATAATCTAAATAATTAATAAAATTATGAAACACAATATCGATCTTTTTTTTTTTTATACATATAACAGGCTGCAGAATTTTTCCAGTCATGTTTGATAGCGAAACCAGATTGTTTAGAGATAATGCCTAAATTCAAAAAATTAAGTGAAGATATTGAATTGCAGACATTAATGTAAGTAATGACGAATGTTATTCCAATTGATCGTATTAATTCTCGTTTACGTTGTAATTTAGAAAAAAAAACGAAGAAGGAACGTTGTCAGATTCAAATGCGAAAGTTACCGATTCTTCCCTTGTACCAAACGTCAAAAATGAAAACGTTAGTTTGGTAGACAATAAAGAGAACAAAATTCAAGCCGAAAACATGGAAGAAAGACAAAATCAGATGAAACAAATAACGACGATATCTTTTGACGTGAAAGACTGCAAAAGTAAGAACAAATGATTAATTAATTTATAACATAATTGTTTTCATAAGTGTCATAAATATTATTTATAATTATTTTTTCGGTAATTAACATCTTCTTTGAGAGTCGAATATTATATGAAAATTCATTTTGTTTTTTGTTAGCTAAATGTTCAAATGAAGAATTGGATCTGATCATCGATAATGTACTATTCAAAGGAAGTGAATGTTTCAAAAAAGGTGATTTCGATGGTGCATTAGAATATTTCAATTTAAGTATTGATTTAAATTCATGTCCACGAACACTAAATTATCGAGCAATTTCATGTAAGAAAATGATCGAATAATTAAATTAAATTTAAATTGTGTTAAATAAAAAAAAAAGAAAACACTAAAATAAATTTAATTTGTTATATTCAGATTTTGTATTAGGACGTTACGAAGATGCGTTGGAAGATTACGATGTTTTAATTAGTCAGAATAATAAAGATGTTCTCTCAATGTATCGTCGTTGTTATTGTTTGATAAAACTGAACAGGCTTGAGGAAGTACGTAACATTTACAATTATTATTTATAAATAATCGTTATCTATTGTATCGCATAATGAAGTAATCCCTTTTGCTAATAATTTGATCATCTTCAATATCTCAATCTTAGATAGGCAATATAACAAACTAATTAAATAATAATATAATCTAAATAATTAATAAAATTATGAAACAATATCGATCTTTTTTTTTATACAAATAACAGGCTGCAAATTATTTAGATAAAACTTGGAAGCTATATACAGATTACAAAGAGCAATATCCTGTATTCAAAGAATTAAAAAGTTTTATTGATAAGGTGAAAGTTAGGTAAGTAATAACAATGTTATTCCAATTTATCGTATTAATTATCGTTTCTCGTTCTTATATAGATTCGAAACTGAAAAAGGAACATTGCAAGATGCACTTACAAAAGTCAACGCAGAAGAAATTTATAATGAAGAATTAAAATCGTATTATCGTAATTTATTAAAGATATCTAATAACAAGTTGAATAATTTTAGTGACAATAAGAACATATGTTATTGTGAAATGGGACCAGGACCTTCTTACAGTATTATACCCTTTCCACATATCAAAGACAATTATTGTATTCAAAACGAAAGTAACAAAATCTTATCTAGTTCCAATGAAACTCATTTAAAACCAAGGAATATTAAAATAATTATTTCGGACAAAACAACATCCAACCAAGCTTCCATTCTTAAGAGTAACAATTCAAAAAATAATAAGCAAGATAGACAAAGGTCTATTTCATCTTATTTTACAACAAATATTTCAAACGTTGACATAAAAGAAACGCTTAATGACCAATCACATACAAAAGAACCTAATATTCTCGTTAAACCAGATAATAAAAGAATAATTAATAATAATAATGATAACGCAAAGAAAAGAATCTGTATTGATAATATTCACGACGATGATCAAATGTATCAGAAACAAAATAATACTTTTTAGGTATTTTATGTTTCGATGAAAAAATGATTTTTATTTGTAATCAATTATGGATATAATTATCATTACATTTTTAGGATATCAATATCATATCGAACCTACACACATTTATTTATTTCTGGCAAATTTACAGACATAATGATCACAATTTAAAACGACGTGCTAAACTTTTACGATCTATCAAATTAAACAATATCAGAACAAGTACGTATATTTTTGTATATATACAAATGCAAATATATATATATATATATGAATTTTGTATGTTATGAGATATACATGTGCGTTTTATTCATAAATTAATATTTTAGTTATAGGTAATAAACTTGATGGATTTATGCTGAGAATTATTATACGATGTCTTAGAAAATATTTTTGTAAACCCGAAGATTGTGAATTAATTGTTTGTTATTTGAAATCAATTAGCCTATTAAACCGATTTCTTGTTGCAAAAAAGTTTTTGTGTAGAAATGATAAGAGAGGTAATGATAATATTGTAATATTTTAGATAATTTATATAATTTTTCCGTTTCATTTTCAATTTTATCGGATATATTTAAATTTTTAGAAGGACAAGGATGTAAAGAAGTATTGTCATTACGTGAAATTTATACCTAATATTATATATAAATTATACGATTTAATAATAAATTAAATTTAGCATTTTAAAAATTGATTACGAAAGGAATTTGTATTTCTTGATTGTTCATCATCGAACATTACCATTTAATTGCAAAAATTGTTTATGCTTTAAATTTTACGCAAACCTTTTGTATTTTTCATATTTTTATTCATAAATGCATTAACTATTGTACTTAGGTTTTTTTAAATTATGACCAGCCTATCTAATGATAACAAAAATTAATCGATTATTGATTTCTAATTGTTCATAAATAATAATAATTGTTTCAAATATTTTTAAAAATATATAAACACGACGAAGAAATGTATAAATATAACGACAAAAATAATATTTGTAAAAAATGAATGATAATAAAATAAATGAAAGTTTAACAAATTTCAAATGCTAAGAGATTGAATAGAAAATGGCGCGCATTTACGTCGAGACACTGGCGGCACATATAAACCTGTACAAAACTAGCGACGCGTAACGTGCCAGCCAATAGAATGGCACGTATTCCTATGTAACGAACAACGCTATTGGTCAAGCCAATTTTTCTTGATCACGTAAATACATGTTGATTATTTTCCTTTTCTAATATTATTTATTATATATATATTGACTTATAATATTAAAAGTTATTTAAAAAATGAATATTTGAATTTTTAACAATAAAATCAATAACAAGTATCGAATCAATTATTCGCGTATAATATTCTTCGAACGTGAAATATCCATATCTAAATTTTATTAATATTTTGCATTCAATTTTTATAAAGATAAGAGAAAGACACGACCTTTGAACATGGATAAAAAGAAATAATAATATAAAGAAATATAGAAAAATCTATTCATATAGATATTAGTTTCTTGGAAATATTCGATATCATCGTTTTCTCTCCCATTAACTTATTTCGAAAGAGTATATCTTTTTAATTTTTTTGTCGATAATTAAAAATATGACGACATTGAATTGAACGAAGAGGAAGCGTGCAAAAGTTTTCCCCAACTATTGATATATATCTCAAATCCCGAGATATGAATACGAACGGATGTGCTCAAGGATGCAAAAAAAAGAAAAGTATGAAATAATTTGCACAAGTGAAACAACTTACTAACAATCAATAAGAATGTCTGGAACATATGAGAAATAATTATCTTCGTAAATTTTACTCGATAGATTTAATAAGAAATCATCGAAAAAGTTCTAAGAGATTCGATCGAAGATTATTCTTTACTGGTTTAAAAATCATCTCTATACACGAATATACTACACAAGTATAATAAGTATATACACGTATAGTATATATATGCGTATAGTTCAAGTTTGTGCCGCTAAGAGGGCGCCACTATGCACATGGTATAACGGGTGGATAGTCTATTTCCGTTAGAACATCCGGACTCCGTGGGTTTAGTCTTTCGGAGTGTCCTGCATTCTTCCGTTTGAGCAGCTTCTGACATTTTTTTCTGTTGCTACAAGATGTTTACTTGCATTGACCGTGCGTATTTAGATGAAGATCCATATAATTCCACATGTAAAATCGGCATGAATCTGATAAGGAGGGAACAATAACTGGAAGGTATGTGAGACGCTAATTTGGAGTACGAGCGTCCGTGGTGTGTTTATAGCCTGCAAACCCTGACATAGCAATGGCGTACTGTAGCATTTAAGACCGTGCCAACTAAATCATCCTCGGCTTTCTTAGCGAGGAAATTTAACGAGAACTCGATTAATCTCGAATTGAATTGGATTACCGGCACGATTTAGAACGTCTTCTTCGTTAACCCTATTATTATAGTGATACTTTCTGCAATGAAAACTGTGATTTACGCGGTGCAGTGTCTCGGTTTTTCCCCACTGGCGGTATGACCGCCGATTGCCAAGCGGCGGCACGCCATCCTTTCGTGGCAGAGGTCTAAATTGTTCAGAGAAATCGAGGATGTGAGTTAACACGAAATCGCGCCTGTTTTATATTTCCATTTTATTCTATTATTCTTTCGTTTCATTCGCGCCTCTCTCCTCTCTCTCACCTTCCCCCCCCTCTCTCTCACTCTCTCTCTCTCTCACTCTCTCTCTCTCTCTCTCTCTCTTTTCTCTTCCTCTTTTTATTTCTTTCAGTCTTTCTTTCTTTCTTTCTTTCTCTCTCTCTCTCTCTCTTTCTTTCTTTCTTTCTCTTTCTCTCTTTCTTTACCTTTTAGTTTTTCATTAATAAATTTATTTCTCAATTTATTTTCTTCTCGATCAAAAAGATTATTATGCAAATATTTAAATCATGATTAACACGTAAAATACGAGTATGTACGTTCACGAAGTACGTGTATATATATATAGATATACTCCTATATATACAAGTATATATATACACGTATACGTGTATATATATATATGTATAGATATATGCATCTGCTCTTAAGCAATTTACAATTTATCAAGATATCGTTATTTATCGTATTTTAATTATTTAGGAAATAAATTTCCATAAAGAAATTTATTCGATTTAAGCGAAGAAGCAAAGTGACTCAGGATTTTGGTTTGCCTTGTCTATGTGTTCAAAGGTTGTTGTTTGGTTTATTTGTTTTCTAGATTAATCTTATGCTTAGATATTTCTGTATCTATGATTATTATTGTTAAAATTTAGAAAGTGCGTGAACTTTATATTTTGCTTAAATATAATAGAACGTTCTATCCATGTGAGCTAATTATTTTTATTATTAATTTATACAACATGATTTAAGCGATACGTTATTTGATTGGATATATAAAACTAGATGATATGATTATGATGGTAACTTGAAAACAAGCGCTCAACTTTAAAGTTCCTTATATTATATTTTTATTTTTGAAGGTATTAAATGTTTAGTAATCTTTTAATATTTAAATTCTTTAGGTACTCGTAGCACTTTGACTCCTGTAAAGGTGTCATGGACGATGAAGAGCGCTTGGAAGGAGAGGAGGAAATGGAGCTCGATGATGCCTCCGATGGTGAAGATGAAGATGAAGAGACCACAGGAATTCCTTCTTCGCCAGCAAATTCAGATCAATTGCTGGGCCCAGCTCCTTCCCTTAGTAACCGTTAGTATCCGAAAAAATCCAAAATAAAACAAAAAACTGAATCTTATTTTCTATACTGTATTATTGCATGTATTTCATGTGTTTGTTAGAAACAGTATATTCCATTGTAGTCAATTCCGAGGAAGCATTTCCTGATCCGCTGCGATACCAAAAGTTTCCACTACCTGGTGGTAAACCATTAAGTATAAGGCGTGGTCCTGGTAGACCAAGAAAAGAACGTCCATATGGTATCCCTCGTGGTGGAGGCGCTCGAAGATCTTTTGGTAGAGGTACAACAAGGGGTAAAGGGTTAGTATTTTGAAAAATATTTTTAGTTTTTCATTTGAAATAATATTTTCTTTTTATTCGATAAAATTAATATTTGATAAAGATTCTTGATTTTTAGGCTCGGCTATATGAGGGGTATGCCACGTAGGACGAAAAGTAAAGATGATGATACCCACTCTGAGTCACCGAGTCCTCTTCGCATTGGTGAAGACACACCAGATGGAGAAGGATTAAATATAGAAAGATCTATGCCTGCCCCAGAAGAACCACCGTATTTTCCAGAACAATGGTAATTTTACTTGTAATTTTTTACATATGATAATTAATAATTAAAATAACATGTACTTATAAACAATGATATTATTAGGCAAGGAAAAGTTTGTGCTCTATGCAATTTGGGCGAACGAAGTCAGTTGGGTCAAGGAGAATTATTAAGATTATCATGTCCAGAAGGTTTTACTCCTGAAAAAAATATCAATCGGGAAGAGACGACTGAACAACTAATGGATGTATCTGCCGGTGATAAAAGTCCCCGTGCAGTAGGTCCAGGTGCTGTTACTTGTCGTAGACAAAAAAGTTTGGCTAAGTGCAGAAATACTAGTCTTACCAACTTTACGGAACCAGTGGAAGAATTAACTATAGTTGGGTTTTTGGAAGAGCCAGAGATAGGAATATTATTTGAACCAACAGGGCATTATTATGTTCATCAGTCTTGTGCAATGTGGTCAAGTAATAGTCATGATCTCGCAACTGAACTCATTAGCCCTGCAATAGTGCAAGCTTCATCTCGTCGTTGTGCTTATTGTTCTCATTATGGAGCTGGAATAGCTTGTAAAGTAAGTATTTTGCAATGTTACTTCTTATATTTCAAAGAATACAATAAGTTAAATATATATTTTGTTCAATTCAACAGGTGGCATCGTGCAATCGTTATTTTCATTTACCATGTGCTGCAGCTTCAAGTTGTTTCCAAGATACAAAAACATCATCACTTTTTTGTAGTCAACATTTGGGACAGGTTCCATTATTATGTAAGTTTATGAATAATTAAGTATATTCTAGTAAACATATAGATATACTTATTAGACTATATATTTTATATAATATTATATAATATTTTTTATAATATAATATTATATTACATAATAGTTAATGACGTATTTCAATATTTTGTTGTAGTAAATGGTGGTGATGTCACTTGTATGCAGTGTTTTGGAATGGGAGATGTTTCTAACCTAATAATGTGCTCTATATGTGGACAACATTATCACGGTAGTTGCATTGGTTTGGCCCTGTTACCTGGAGTACGTGCTGGTTGGCAATGCGCATCCTGCCGTGTATGTCAGGTTTGTCGTCAACCTGAAGATGTTTCAAAAATAATGTTGTGTGAGAGATGTGATAAAGCGTATCATCCTGGTTGTTTACGACCAATTGTAACATCAATACCTAAATATGGGTGGAAGTGTAAATGTTGTAGAGTGTGTACGGATTGTGGCTCGCGTACACCTGGTGCAGGACTATCATCACGTTGGCATTCTCACTACACTGTTTGTGACTCGTGTTACCAACAAAGGAACAAGGGTTTCTCTTGTCCACTTTGCAGAAAAGCATATCGAGCAGCTGCATATAGAGAAATGGTACAGTGCAGCGTGTGTAAAAAATTCGTTCATGGTACCTGTGATGCAGAGGCTGACCCAATAACTTATCAGCATCGTAAAGAAACTAAACCTGACTATGAATATGTTTGTCTTCATTGTAAAACTGTGGCTATTGTAAAAAGAAAAGACAATGTTGATGATTATACAGGTGACTTTAGTCTCAGCGGATCGCAAGAAAGCTTTTACGGAGATGGGGATTCATCTGAGGTTGACTATCAAGGAAGTTCCGAAGAAGCATTATTTTCTATTGGACTTGGAAAAGGAAAACCTTTTTGTGCATCTAAAATCGCTAAAAAGAGATTAGGCCTGGGAGGAGCCTTGATAGGTAGACCAAAAGGTGTAGGCAAACTTGGTTATCAAAAACGTCAAAAAATGAATGAATTTGGTAGAAAAAGAGGTCCTAAAGCTAAGATGAGAGGTATTTTTGGAGTACCAGGGGTAGGATTGCAGGTAAATTAATTTTTCTTTTTTTTCTCTTTTTTTTCGTTTTTATAAATATTAAAATATATAACAAAATGATGTATATGTTCGTTCTCATGTACATTTTTCTTTTTTAATTTCAGAGACCAAGTTCAGATTCTTTTTCAAAAGAAGATGAACCAGGTGTAGAAAATAGATTAGTATTATGCTCTGCAAAAGATAAATTTGTTTTAACTCAAGATATTTGTGTTATGTGCGGTGCGATAGGAACTGATCAGGAAGGATGTTTAATTGCTTGTGCACAATGTGGACAATGTTATCATCCTTACTGTGCTAATGTTAAAGTTACTAAAGTAATATTGCAAAAAGGTTGGCGGTGCCTTGATTGTACAGTATGCGAAGGTTGTGGCGAAAGAAATGATGAAAGTCGTTTAATATTATGTGATGATTGTGATATCAGTTATCATATCTATTGTATGGATCCACCATTAGATTATGTGCCTCATGGAACATGGAAATGTAAGTGGTGTGCACAGTGCCAAACATGTGGTACAAATGATCCAGGATTTAACAGCAGCTGGCAAAAAAATTACACCCAATGTGGTCCATGCGCATCTCATATTGCTTGCATATCTTGTCAAGAAGCTTATAACGAAGGAGATCTCATAATACTGTGCATTCAGTGTGAGAGATGGTTACATTGTACATGTGATTCCATTAAATCGGAAGCAGATGCAGAAAAATGTGCCGAGGAAGGATATATTTGTATACTTTGTCGTCCAAGAGACATACTCCCGCCACATCTTACGTGTAACCAATCTAAGCTCCAACCAAACAAATATTCATGTTCGCCACCACCAACTGTGCGAAGTCCCGAATTATACAAACCATCTTCTCAAAATTATTTAGTAGATGGTGTATATTTATCCGAGGCCGGCATGAATCACATTAAATCTTTAACGTCGGAACATCAACAACCGAGGAAAAAAAGAAGAAAAATGATTCCTGTGGTAGATAAAGATGCAGACATAATGGCCACGATAGAATCTGTTGTGGCTGGTGGTAGTTTAGACAATTCCTTAGAAGATAATGGAAAAATGGATCTAGTAGATGTTAAAGATGAACCTACTGAGATACTTAAAGAAGGCATGGTATGGAATCCACGTGGAGATCAACCTCCACCGGAAGGATTCAGTATTTATACGACTGAAAATGGCATACCAGTTTTAAGACGCAAACGCCAACGTAATTTACAAAAGCTTGGCATTGGTGGATTCATTGTCAGATTAAGAGGTAATCGTAAGGATAAAGAGGAGGAAGGAGATCCTGAAAAAATATCTGATTCAGTAATGGCAGGAATGGGAGATGACAAGCCACGTAGAAAACCACAGAGACGAAAACCAAAGACAAAATTATCCGAATGTTTTCCCCTCTATATGCAAGAAGCATTCTTTGGCAAAGACCTTATGGATATTACCAAAGATAAAGATCCTGAAAATAATAATGGATCCGATGGTGAAGGTAATGTTGCTACTACTAATGCAGATACTATTCAATTGTCCCAAGATGAATTGAAAGTAATGGAACAAATTAAAGCTAAGCAAGAAAAAGAGGAAGATAAATTACCAATGGAACAACCAATAAAACGAGAAGAAATTATGGAAGACGATGGCAGTGATACAGAAGCACTGCATGATATACTACCTATTTCTGGTGACATACTTGATAGTGATCTTGTAAATACTATTATGAATGAACCAGACGAAGATTTAGCTAAAGCTAGTGAAGCTTTGGACGAATTAGACGACACGCAAGGAACTACTAAGGACGAATTAACAGACATTCTTAGTCCTCATTTTAATTTAGAATCAATGGTCCGAGATATTGGTATGTATTAACTGTATGGATAACAAATTTCAATTTATTAACATATGAGTAAAAGAAAGAATACAAAATAATAAACTTAATGTTAATATGTTTATTAGGTTTACCTAATATGGATAGTAAAGATATTGAAGACATATTCAAAGGAGTTCTTACAGATGAATCACAAGAATCACAAGAATCATCAGTGTTTTCAGTTCAAGCTCAACCTCCACATCCATCATCTTCCTCGACACCTCTTGTTTCACCTTCACCACATCCTGGTAAAAATATATTTTCATCATTTATAAACTATTTTAATGAAAAATCGAATTATTTACTAAATATTCATTATTTATAAGGTATGCAAACTACTTTACCTCTTGCAAGACCGCAAGTACCTGGTACATTACCCCCAGTTGGGCAATCTAATTTAAATTCTCCTATGAGTTTTCCACCACCATCGCCGTATCATTCGGAGTATAGCAAGTAAGTAAATTAAATTAATGAAATATATAATAAATACGTTATGAAAATTTTGTAAAGTATATTTAATAATGTTTAAAATGATAATTTTACAGTAGTCCACAATTTAGCCCAGCATTCTCGGAACCACCAAGTCCTTGGGTAAATCCTGATGATGAAGGAAGTGCTCCAGTGAGTGGTGGTGCGATATCGTACAACCAAAGAAGTAATCTTAAAATGGAGACTGATGAAGGATTAGGTAATGGAGCAACAATATCTTCAGTACTTTATGCAAATATGAATCATCCAGAATGGAAAACGGAATATCCAGGTAACAAGAAAACATTCAATGTGATATTTAATCATGTAATTTGTAATCTTTAATTATGTAATACTGTATTTATATACGTTCGGTGTATTTTTAGTTTGGGCTGAAAGATGTAAACAAATTTTAAAAAAGTGGCGTGCTCTACCTAACGAAAAGAAAGCTCCTTATCTAAGTCAAGCACGAGATAACAGAGCAGCAATTCGTATGAAGAAAACACAACAGGTAAAAATAATTTCTTGGATTCCTATCGCGGTGCGAAGTTAGAAAAGAAAGCGTGACATTTTCGTGAAACGTATCCGATCTTTTTTTTTTCTTTTTTTTTTTTCTTTTTTCTTTTTACATTTTAAATGGTGTTTTGTGCTAACATAAAAGTTACAACTAACAAGCTTATTCTTTACATCTCATCGTAATTACATATATTAATATGTCGAATATAATTACATTATTCTGATAAAGTTAAATACGGATATATGTCACATATGCAGCATTATAATAATATCCTCAATATACAATCGATATATTTATTAAAGATATAGAATATTTAAAAGAAAACAAGATGAGATGTTGATGCCTTGTTTCATAATACAACTTACTAACATTGCAATAACTTTACATGGGTACATATTTGATATATTTTCTTTTATTGTTATTATAAATGTAATTATCTAATTCCATGTGCATTATCAAAGTGCAAGATCATAGAAATTTAATCTATTAATTATCTAACAAAACATATAAGATATATGTTTCTCGGCGATTCGGATAATTATTGGAATCAAGAATTTTCCTATATTATAGGAGTACTTACATTGTCTATAGATCCTGCTAATAGTTTCCCCAAATATTCCTCAGTCAACCATGCAGAGTTAAAATTTCTATTATTACCCTGTATGATGTGTCTTGGAAGTATATAAACCATGAGTACTGTAACGTAAAAGTGTGTGAACGTGGCACCCCTTGAACCGACAGATATCCAAGGAAATACCAAGCACGACCCCAGTCACTGCATCAAGCGCACCTACCATCATCACCAAACCTGTCACTGCTATGACATCAGCTCAAGTTTCTCCAGTAGTAGCTATGGCCTCCAACCAAAGGCAAATTGGACTTTTGACTTCAGTGAGCAGTGAAAAGCCGCAAGAAAAGAGTGGAATGTCCGTATCTGCAACAGGAGTGGCGGTGCCATCAGCTAGCAGTAATCATCATGCGGAGGTGTGTGCGGTGCAGGGACCGCCGAAGCAGCTAACATCTATTTCCCCGAGTCCTTCGTCAACTTCCACAACCCCGTCTTCTTCACCCAGACCCAGTTCTGTCAATTCTATCAGTTCCATTAACAGCCTGGCGCACCAAGAGATTACGGGTGGCCAGGCTAGAGTAGCTCAGTCGCCAGCCACGCCTTGCACATCAGCAACTGCTTCTTCTTACTGCAACACGGGCGCCGGTGAAGGGCAGCATCAAACGTCACCATCCCAACAACGTCCTACACCTTCTCATGTTGCGATCAGTACCAGTACTGTCTCTAACAGTCTGGCTATTCCTCAGGCATCCCCCACTGCTAACGTGATGGTGGGGGCAGCTCCTGCCCGCCAATTATCCTCGGTAGACCACCAGATTAGAGTGCTCACCCCATCTGAAATCATGCGCACCCTCCCCTCCTTGAGCCAGGAGCACTACGATCCGCCACCCACTACAATTATTCACACTGTACCTGTACAGACCCCGGCTATGGTGAGCCACCTATTCTGTGCCTCTAGTGTCTTGCCTTGTGCCACGTATCTAAGACTTAGTGTTTTTTAATTTTTTTTTTCTTTTTAGTTATTTAATTTTTTTTATTTTTTTTTTTACTTTTTATTATACATATATATCTATATACAATTATTGGGTTTTCTATTTTATTTTTGTCCTTATTTTACTGATCTTTTAGAACGAATATATGAATAACAGTCATACAAATTTATTTTGCAATATATATATTTCTATACGTTCGTCTCGATATAATTGTGACGTACTATAGTCCTGAAATACAATATTAAATATGAACGTTGATGTAATCTCTAATTACATAAACATTAAAATATTTCAGGACAATGGTTACATTCAAATGCGATCATTTTGATGTTGCATCATTATAGCTCTTGATATGAGATTCCATTTATTTTTCGTCGTTTAGTTGGAATGAACAAAACTTCAATATTTCATGTGCAAACAATCTGTTCCTTTTTTTTTTCTGTATGGCCATGATATTACCCTTAATAATTGTAAATTGTAATATTTCAAACCTTTTTTATTTCTTCAATTTTAATTTTATATTTTATTTCTTTTTTTTTTTCTCTTGTAATTTAAAATAGACTTTTCTTTTCCTTTTATCTGTCTATAATTTATATTTCAAATCATTTGGCATGTTAAAAGGCATCCATTTACGTTTCTTTTTCTTCCCTTTTCCTTAAATATCATATCGAATCCTTTTTGTCTGTGTATTCCACAACAAAAAAAGCAAAACCCAGTGTATCCCCTCTCCTCTCATTATGTAGTAAAACGTTAAGCTTTTTACGAACATCGTTAAAGGGTGTTAAGTAGATATATGTTGTGATATGTTGTAGAATTGTTTGTTCGTAAAATATTTACACGTTTATTATACTAATTATTTTTACTACCAACCACTTTCAGATATTTTTACTAATTCTTTTTATTGGATGTTTCTTTTATTTTTCTTTTCTTTTTTTCTTGCATTATATGTCAAAGATTTTTTTATATTTTATTTTGTTATTTTTTTTATTATATAATAACATGAACTAGTAATCAAGACGATTATTTAAGTAACAAGTATTATTAATACATATTTGTAATTTATATAGGTTGATATACATTGCATTCTTAAAATTATTTGAGAAGTCTACTTGCATTAGTAAAAATAATTTTTTATTTTTAGTATCTGATATTTAACAAATAATATACTTTTTCTTAAAATCTTTTTTTTTTTTTCCATTGCACAATAGATATTTCATAGCTATATTTTAATATTGTTTTTCTCAATTACAAATTATTAACATTGATTTAACGCACATGTATTTTATATTTTATGAATTGATTCATAGCCGTAAACTTCATTTTATTATGCTTACTTTAATTTATTGAGATTTATTTTCTTTTTCTTTTTAATTTTTACAAATTTCCTGCATGAGTAAAATTTAAAAAAAAAAAAAAAACCTGTGGTGATAATGATGATGATGATGAGAAAGTTCATGATTGTTTTATTTGAACATAATGAATTTTCGATTTAAGTGGAGTATGAATAGTTTTATTCCTATAGATGGTGGCTGGTTGCACATGTGAAAATAAAAGGTCTTGTTGATAAATTTAATTTTAGTATCATGCCAGTATGTTTTTGTGAATGTTGTAATAAAACATTTTGGCTGATTGTCATTAATGCCTTGTATTTTATATTGCTCAAAAGATGATTTGGTTAATAGGTCATTATATCCTAGAGAATAATTTTTATTACATTACACATATTACAATAATTCCATATAAATAACAATTAACACCACCTTAATTTTCCATAAATCGAAATTCATTCAATTCAATTCAATTTATAGTTTTTGGTATTTATCTTAAAAGGATATAATGATCTTTTATTATATATTTATCATGTTTTTAATAAATTGTTTTTTAACAGGAACAAGAAAGACTTTCCAATAGAGACCGTTCTAGTAAAGAAGCAGAACAAGAGCGTCAATGGAAACAACTGCAAGCTCTACGTCAACAACAGGCACAATTTCAACAGCAAGTAATTCATGAACAACGTGTACATGGTATGTAAGACTAAACATATCGATATATATCTGAATGTACAACATTTTATTATTATACGAATTTTTTGAATAGCTATAGCCAGAGTACAGAGACAAATAAGCGAAGACAATACTTCACAATTAGGTACTGATAATTCAGCTGGATTAACAACACAACTACAAGTTTCAACATCACAGGTATATTTATTTATATATATATATATATATAAATATATTTGAACATTCGAATACTTGCGTATTTATAGTATTTCATCGATATTCTAATGCATGATATTTTTTAGGAAAATAATCATTTAGGACCACTTGCTTCCCCATCTCCTGGATCACGTGGTACCTTTGCAACACCTCCAGTTAAAGTAACAAGAGGGGTAGCTCCACCAAGTCCTCATCAAGGTATGCCGCGCTTACCAACTCAGCCTTGTGCAACGGTTACACGTCCAGTTGGAACTGTGGTTAGACCAGGCATGCCAAACAATTTCACACAACCGCCTTCTCCCTTCTCACCTCAAGCTCCTCAATCTCCTCATGATTTTCCACAGTCTCCAGCTTCCTCTCAATCTCAAGATCATTTTCAACGGTTCGATACGAACGAGTCTTTCTCTCAGGCTTCCCAAACAGCTAGGTCACAAATATCTGGTAAACCTTCGTATTCTACGTCACCAAGAAATGAAGTTTTCTCGCAGCCGCCAGGTACACCAAGACCAATGTTTAATCCACCTACACCGCGACCCACTACTCATGTATACGCTCCATCTCGTACTCCTGATCCCTATAGTAATCAACCACCAACACCATCACCTGTTCCAAACTACCCCTCGCCAAGATCAGAATCTCGGCAAGAGCCACAACAGCAAGAAGTATTTAATCAACAACCAGAAGTTAATAGACAGTTGCGCGATCTTCTCCAAAGACAACAGTTCAAGAAAATTGATTCTGTCAATGCTTCTTGGAATCCAGGTAGATTATAATACAAATTCATAATATACGTTTTAAATCTTTAATATGAGCTTGATCATCTTTTGTTTTTCTTAAAAGATGGACAAAATCCTGACGGAAATCAACAACAATTCGAAACAGGTCATGTACAACTTCAACAACATTCTCAATCCAATAATAATACTGGGGAAGGTACATTTAGGCATCCTCTTCCACCAAGTGTCGTAAGACCACGAATGCCACTTCAACCAAATATTTTAATAAGAAATCCAATTGGTATGATTTATACGTTCTTTTAGAAATTCATTTTATTACGGTATAAATACTTACTATATAATTAATTATATATATATATATATATACACTTAGGAATAACTTCGAGGCTCCCTGTTACGGGAAATATGGATGCGAGACTTCAACCCATAGATTCTCGCACTAGAATGTTACTGCAACGATCGCAGGTAAATGCAAGTATTTCGCAACAGCATTTTCAAGGTACGCAACCCTTACAAACTCGGATGCAAACTGTTAGAAATACATTATCGGAATCTTATGATGTACTTCAGCAACAAAGATTTCCAGGTATTTTATCTCGTTTATATTATATTTTATATTTTATATTTTAAACAACACAAATATATTAATTTTAATTAACTGTGTAGAACCAAATCAAGGACAAACTCTTGGTCAACGTATGATACGGCCAGGCCAAGATAATTTAGCTCAGGGAATGCGTATGTTAGGAGCACAAACATTGGTTAGACCTAACCTTATGCAAACAACTGTTAATGAAACTACTAGCACTCCAGAACCATCAGAAATTCCAGATAATGTAACTGCCGAACTTGAGAAATTGGAACAAGAAGAAGGAGCACCAATGGTCGAGGTCGAGGGCGTGAGTGCAATATTAGGTGATTTGGGTGATGATGATGATGAGCTCCTTGGTAAGTAGAAATCAATGTGAACGTATAAATTGTTTAATTGAATAAAATACATTCATGTAACATTTATAATTTTCTTTTTTAACAGCTGAAATGGGTGCAGATTTTAATATTTTGGAATACGCAGACCCCGAATTAAACAATATAACTGGAGGTGACAAAACTAACATTCTTGATTTGGAATTGGAACAAGTTGAAGTAGAAACGAAAGAGGAGAAACAGAAGAAAGAATCGAAGGAAGAAGAACACAAATCGGAAGATTTGGCTGGAACAGGTAGAGTACTGACTGGTATTAGTGACAAATGTACAGGGAGCACTGTGCAAACATCGACTGATGCAACTGCAGTACCAACACAAGTACAACCGATGGCTCCTTTGAGTGCAACACCGCAAGTACCTCAACAACAATCGGCTATTTTACCGCAAACGCATTCTCCGGCTGTTGCTATACAACAACAAATGCATCAGCATTTACAACATGCAGCTGCAATCGGACGACCTATGCCACCAGGAACTCGACTGTTATCTCCCGATGGTGCTGTTGGCGTTGTCACATCGACCAATACGGTTACCGTCAGCTATCCTTCGACATTTCCTGGACATCCTCAAAGAATACCACAAACGCATATACAAGGTAATACAATCTTACTTTTAATATTCTCGTACACAATTGATCTTATTTCTATTCTTGATTTCTATCCTTATAAAAAAAGACAATTTTATTAAATTGCTTATAGTTGCCCAACAACAGCAACGTATTGGTATGAGGGTTGCTGGAGTCCAAAATGTTGCTGGTCGAGTCGTAACAGTTAATCATATGATAGGACCACGTTTGCCACTTGCGCCTCCACCACCTCCACCACCTCCACCGCCACCATACCCAGGACCTCCTCCACCATATCCTGGTCCTATACAGGTTTGTATAGATAACATATCTCTAATGTTTCCTAATTCTGCATCGCTTTCATATCCAGTATCTAATTACATTTAACACCCTTCTAACTGCAAAAAAAAAAGAAAAGAAAAGAAATTGACCTCATTCGAATTCATCGTATACTTGATATTAACGTATTTTTTATGTATTGTCTTTTATCTTCTTATTTTTTTTTTCTTTTTATTTTACTTTACTGTTTCATATTAAAATGAATTATATTTTGTTTCTATATTAAGTTTTATAAGCTCAGTATTATGCAAATTATTTTAAGTCTCAATAAATGAAGTAACAATTTGCATTGATTTAGAAGCTACGAAACGAAAATGTATAATCAATATTTTAATATTATGTCGCGCGATAATAGAGTAGATTTAATCGTATGTTAAAGCAAAAAACACGAGAAGGGATTAAAGATACATTTGTTGTATTACGCATAAAAAAGAAATTAAAGTTTGCTGTCAAAGTAGGTGTAGCCAAGCGATTTATTTAATCTAAAAAGTATTGGCTGGTAAAATGGTGTTTTGGCCTGGGTGTTTGCAATGCATTTGGTGTTGGTGCATGTCTAGATGGGGCTGTGCCCAGGTGGGCGGGGTTTGACGCGGCCCCCAGTTCATATAGGGCACGCAATGCCAGTGGCTGGTCCACCAATGGCCCCAGTGGTTCATTCTGGTGCACCTGCAATGGCACCTCACCCTCATCGACGACCCTTGCTTCTGCAGGTGAGCAAGACTTGAGGCATTTTTTCAACTCGGCACAATTAGTCAAAAAATCACCTGCAATAGTAAAAAGAAAATGAGGATGTATTACACAAGATTATTGCATATTATATAATAATAACAATCATAATAATGATAATAATATAATAATATAACATAATATATAATATTAATCATTTTTAAATTAAATTCTAAAGATAATCAATATAAGTTGCCATTTCTCGAAAAATTTTGTAAATATACATGTGTTTCATTAATAAAAGATGTTATTATTTTTTATTTAACCATATATTTTGACGCTTGACAAATCTCATAACTAGTTATATTTTTAATGTTAAGATTGTGCAATGTATTTTGTGTATGCATGTACTTTTAAATGGATTAATTTAATTTTTGTGTAAAAAATTTACATATGAAATATACTTATTAAATATTTTTCTTTATTTTTTTTTCTTCATTTAAAAAAATTATAATTAGCTTTCTTCTACGTTTTATTGCCTTTTAAAAATCATTCGGGATTAAATATATTTTTACAAATGCTTATATATATATATATATATATAAAATATAATTTAATATAAATATATAATTTATTAGTAATATTTTCGCATGTCCATGTTTTATTCCGAATTACATACTTAAATGCTATGTAATGTGATATAGCTATGTCATAGTTTATTAGAAATGCATTTCATAATAAATATAAAAAGATATATTAATACTAGATAGAAAAATTGTCTTTGTTGATCTTCTTATTATTTTTTTTTTTTTTTTTAATTTGTTTGTTCGTTTCAATTGGATATCTAAGAAAAATGCATTTGCTTAAATGAAATGATTCCACATAAATAGAAAGTGACCTTAACTGTTAGCAGTCATGTTCGCAGGAGCAACCATTGTTATTAGAGGACCTTTTGGAACAAGAAAAAAGAGAGCAAGAAAAGCAACAGCAACAACAGCAGCAGCAACAAGTTGATAACACACCTTCTAGTGCAAATATGTTAAGCGAAAGTGACTTTGAAAGATTGAGAGTAGACGTTTTAAACTCTGCTCCATTAGCATCCCCTCCTCAAGGAATGGTATCAGTACCTGGAGGGATTGCTGTTATTAGACCACCATGTACACCAAGACCACCATCTGCACCAGGAAAAAATTGGCCGCAAGCAGTTCCAGACGCGGCAAAAATTGCAGTTCAAGTACCCAGACAACCAATCTCTACGCAAACAACACCTGAACGTCAGTAGTCAATTATTAATAATTGTACACGTTATTTAAATTTATTTAATTTTTTTTTTTATTGCAGCAAGGGTAGCTACATTCCATTTACCTCAATTACAAGTACCGCCAGTTCCACCAGATAACATAGTAAACGAGCAAGACCGTCAAATTCAAATTCAATATGAACAGTGGTTAACCCATCAACAACAATTATTAACCTCACAACAAAAGTTTTACGAAACTGAAGTCCAAAAGCTGCGCAAACTAAGAAAAGTAAGCAGAATAAATTTTAGTAACTTTTTATATACAAATAGTACTATGTTTCCTTAATGTTTTATGTTTCATGCAGTCTCTTAATAGCAAACAACGACAACTTCGGAAATCTGGAAATGAATTAACAGAAACTGATGCTCAGGAACTTCAAAGAATTTCGATCGAACAATCAGCATTACAAAAACAATTAGATTCTAGTAGAAAACAATCGAGACAACATGGAATGTTGATACAAGAATATAATACTAAGCAGCAACAAAAACAATCTCAGTCACAGAATAATGAACCTTGTTCGCCGTTAATGTCTCCTTCCCAACATTCACCAATGCATAGTCCGGCTGCACTTGTTTCTCAAAGTCCAGGTCCTGGAAGTGTTTCTGCAAATATGATACAACATTCACCAGCTACATCAATGGTACAACATAGTCCTAATCCACCATTATTGCAACACAGTCCTGGTAATCCACAAACAGCAAATCCAGGAACGATGTCCCCTCACAATATGCAACCATCTCCAAGGATCGGAACGCCTCATTCGCAAGGCGAGGAGAGTCCTTTCAGCCCAGGTGCTATGTCATCTCCAGGCATTTGTGGCCCCACAGCTACTAGAATGACTTCGCCACAACATCGTGCTGTAATAACAGGACGACATGTTACAAGTCCAGGTTCTTTCACAGCTGAAGCACGGAACTCTCAGCAAATAATTGCAGAACAAGGAGCTAGATTGCATGCACTCACTCAAAGATTCGTTCGTCCACCAATAATAGGAGAACCTGGGCAAAGACCAAGAATGCAAATACAAGGAGGAATGGTATATGGTCAGCGTTCTCCGCTTGGAAGTCCTCAACCCAATCAGCAATCATTAATAACTCAACAGCATCAACAAATGTTACAACGACAACAAATTATGCAACAGCAACAACAACAACAACAACAACAGCAGCAGCAACAACAACAGCATGATATAAATAATGTTACTCAAGATAATCAGAATGTTATAAACCGTAATTTACAAATGGCACAACAGAGGCAACAAATATTACAACAGCAACAAAGACAACAATTTTTACAAATGCAGCAACAGCAACAACAACAGCATGGAGCTACTATGCAAAAACCTCCAAATTCTCCCATGGTATCTCAACCTGCAAATTCGCCAAGTCCACAACTTCATCAACAGATATCTCAAAATTATGGGCAACCACCGAGTTCACCAATGCCACGTAGTCCTATGGTACAACAAACGATGGGTTCACCTATGCTTCAACAACAATTAAGTCAAACTTCTCAGCCTCCAAGTCCAATGAATACAAGAATGCATACACATCCACCTACGTCTCCGATGGTTGCTCAATGTCAACCACCTAGCCCAATGGCTCGTAATCATCCATCCACGTCACCGATGTTACAGCATCAACTTAATAATTCGCATCATCCACCACCACCACCATCGCAAACACCAAATTCTCCAATGCCTCGTAGTCCAATGGTTGGTGGCTCTCCAATGCAAATGCAAAGACGACAATCTACTGGTAATAGTCCAGCGATGCCTGATAGACCGCAAAGTGTTGAAAATCCTGGAACACCAAGAACACCACATACTCCTCATACACCGCATCCAGTTTATGCCTCTCAAAATTCAGGTAACTCTGTAATGTCGAATGATCAACAGCAACAACAGCAGCAGCAACAACAACAACAACAACAACAACAACAGCAGCAACAACAACAACAACAACAACAGCAACAACTTTCTCAACATCAGCAACAACAACAACTTTCTCAACATCAACATCAACAACCAGAACAGACATCTGTAGATCATACAAATAGAGGAGGTGGAAACCCACATAATCCAATAAATTCATTACCATTCATACCTAACTTTGGAAGGTACGGGTTTTTTAAACTTGGTCTAAGAGGTGGCTCTCCAATGTGGTCAAAACCAGAAACTAGTAAGGGTAAAACTGCAGAATCTCATCTGTTGAATATGGATGAAAAACCTAATACATCAGCAGTACATAGAAAAACAGGTATACCACCATCAAAAATTAATTCTTTAGTTTGTGCAGATTATAATGATTTCGACGATGATTCACATACTCCACCTCAAACGCCACCGACATCTACAGAATTAAAACAGACGCCGTCGTTACCTGACAATGGTCCATTACAATTAGGAAGCCCAAATGATAAACTTGAACCTATTCCTGATACTATAGATTATGACGATGATAAGACAATAGTTAACACCGAGGTAACTCTAAGTTCAACGGCCCAACGAGACAATGATGACATTACTGTTATAGAACAATTTGGAGATTCAGAATTAGTTGATGTTATGTCAGGTGCACTTGACGGTGACATGCAGGAAGAGTATGTACTTTTTGAACCTGGCGTGGTTGTGGATTTATCTGCTGATAGTAACGACTCTCTTTGTCATGCACTTGTTAATGACGGTAGTCAAGGACATGATTTGGTACAAATTTTGGAGATTGAAAATCCAGAATCTCAAACTGATGAACCTATATTAAGTGACGAAGATCTTGCTCCTTCACATACGAGAAATAAAAAAGGTTTAAGATTGGACATTGTCAGAACACTTGATTCTGGAAAAAGATTATTGGCGGTAACAGATACACCAGAGTCCCCTGATCAAGATGAACTTCGTGTAGATCCATCACCTGGACCATATATGGATCACTCACCGGATCAAGATCTTATGGTATCCTTGGATAGTGAATCAGAGGTTGTTATTATTGATCCTAGTACAAAATCACCTGAAGATAATTTCTTTAAAGAATCTTGCGAGGAAGAGAACGATAAAGTAGATCCTACAAATAATTTAGATGTATCTAAAGAAAATCTTATGAAAGAATCTTCAAACGAGGATCAATCAGAATCTCAAAAAGAAACGAAACAAACAAAAAGTCCTACTGCATTCACATTTCCAGAAAGTGTAACATACAGTCAAATTCCTCCTTCGAGTTTGCATCAGACAAATATTGATTTACCAGTTAGCTGTTTATCAACAATTATGTTTACAACGTGTACAACTGAAAAAAATACAGCAACAGTAACGACAACGGTAGTATCATCGGATACAATTGCTAAATCATCTACGACATTTCCGACTGCATGCGTGACAAAGGAACAAATAACAAGTTCACCAAGTTCTCAAAGACAAGCAACTTTATCATCGAATATGACAACTATTGTAGCTGATGCTAAAATAGCAGCTAAACTTAATCAAGCAGTTTTAAAAAATATAACTTCACAGCAATCCAAGTCTGAATCTAATACACTAAGAACAATTACTGTAAACGATACAATTGTATCAACTACGTACATTATTACAAAGGAAAAAATTTCAATTTCAACACCTACCACGCAGCTTGAATGTAACAGTTTTGTGCAAAATGTGAACGTAAGTACAACAGAAGCAACAAGTAATCCTACAAAATTACTATTAAGTGTTCAACCTACATCAGTTACTTTATCAAAACCAAAAATGTCAATACTTGATTTACCTAAAAAGAATATTGTCGTAGTTACATCAAAGGATGATAAAATAGAATATATTAGGGATACTGGAAAAGGAAAAAATGAAAGAGACGAAACGGATCATACAGAAAAAAATCAAGAAAAAGATAATATCGCCTCTAAAGTAGATATTAATTCAACTGCAGTTCCAGATACAATAATTTCAGATGATAAAAAGAGTGATCCATTAAATACAACTGATGAATTAGAAAGTATGTTAGAAGCTATTCATAATCCTGCTGAAAATAATATGACAGGGAAAAAGAATGCACATCCGGATGAAAAATCAAATGTCTCTACATTGAAAAGAATGTCGCCTGTTGCCGATGATTTGTCTCTTGTAAATATTCTAGAAAATGATACTGAACCAGCTGTTGATAATGACAATAAACAAGATAGCACAGACACGGAAGTAGTCAAAGTAGACAAAACTAAGGAGGCAGTAAAGCAATCTACTACTACTATTACTACTACTACTACTCCTACTACTACAACTACTACTACTATTACTACTACTACTAATGCTACTACTACTACTACTACAACAACTACTACTACTGAAGCAAGCAGTACAGATACCAGCACTAATCAAATTATAAATGATATCAATCAAGAAGAACATAAAGAGAATAAAGACAATGTATCTTGTATAGAAATGGAATCTAACAAACCATATTTAGAGCATTGTCTTAATGAAGAAAGAACTTTAATGGAAGAGTCTTCGGATGATATATTAGACATGCTTCATAATATAATATCTTCTAAACCAGAGATGGCAAATACCGATATTCTCCATGAAGACAGATCTAGAAAATCAAGTCTTATATATCAATTACCAACACCACTGGATACGTTGCCTCTTAATATTTTACAAGACTCATTATTGGATTTAGAGCAAGAAAATTTAGAAAATGAAAACCTTTTATCTACGGAAAGTAAAATGTCGCCTAAACCTCAAAAAACAAGTCCATCGCCTACAGGATCTGTGTCTAAGAAAAGTCCACCGCCTCACACTCTCCCGTTAGTTGTGAGCACAGTAGCTCAATTACAAAAATGTACAACTACAGTACCTCATCTTTCTCCTTTATCAAAGCCTACAGAGCTTACATCAAACGTGGCCAATGTGTCCCATCAATTGAGGACATTACTTTCTTCTTTACAGACAAATCATTCTCAAAACTGTACCTCCAGTCAACCTACGATCGTTACCATGGTGTCCTCGGTAATTTCAGCACCGAAAGTTGGAACAATCTTATCCACAAGTACATCTTCTCCAAATTCCGTTAATAATACACAACCTAATTCGAATCTTCGTTTGCAGACATGCATGATACCGTCTCCTCATGCGAATACGAATACGAATAAAGCAGATATTGAAACTACCACTACTACTTACACTTCACAGGGTAAAGAAAGTACAAACTCTACAGTAAGTGTTATTTCAAGTCATTGCAAAGTAACAACTTCTGAACAATTTCTACGAGTAACTTCAAGTGGAATTCAATCGCAATCAACAAATTGTTTTACATTGCAAACTTCTTCTGTAGTAACTTCTAGACAACCAATTAATACTGGAATATCTATTACCTCAAACGCAATGTTAAATGCTATGTTATCTAATACAAATTCAACGATCGCTGGAAATAGGGCAAACACTGTTCCTACACAGGTCAGTAACTTATTAAGTTCAGCTGTACCATCGCCAACTGTACAAAGAACACAAAATTTGCAAGCAACTTCAAATAGTTCATCTATACCTTCTCGCATTGCTGCTAATTCTACCTCGACAGCTATAAGTACATCTATGCAATGTATAAGAACTATTGTACCACCTACAGTAACGTCTAGTACAAGCAACGTTAACGTTACTACCAGTATATTACAATCTACATTGTCTCAAACTCCAACACTTTTACAAGCTCAGCATAGTTCTGGGCAAACTCCATATAAGACTGCAGCTCTTTTACCTATTGACAATAAGAATAATGAATTGGAAGGATTAGGTCAGAGTTCTGCTGTGAAAAAAGAACAAGACGAGACAAGTTCTAAACTGCAAATGGGCAGTGAAAAACCTGCTACATCAAGAAACGAATTAGAAACTGGTAAAGGTAATTTGACAACAAATTCTCATAGAATGGAGGAATCTCAAAATGTATTATTAAAACAATTGTTACAAAATACGGTATGTTCAACATTACCACCAGTACCAGTTAGTACCTCACAAGGAGCAACTCTGTCTTCGGTACCATCATTGGAAGCACAATTAGCAACGCCAGTTACACCTACTTTGTCTTATCGAATACCACCGATGGTAAACGAAACACCAACTATCAAATCTCCTGCTAGCAAACAAGTTCTTGCAAGAGAGACTTCGTTTTTATCGCATTCGGTACCACCACCAACAAAGGAAGAACCACCAAAGCCGCCGCCACCGCCACCCCCACCACCACCACCACCATTAGCAACATCTACACCAACCCTGACCCAGCAAAGACCCATTGATATAATGGTTAAAGCAACAAACGACAAGCCAGACATCAAAAACTGCGTCTACTACTACACAAGCAAATCAACAACTCACACTTACTCCAGCTGTGAAACAAGTAGCACCAGTAACGACAAAAAATTGTGAAGTATTGTCTTCATTACAACAGGATTCTAATACTAGCCAACCTCAGATAAAAACATCTAATGACCCTGCTACCACGAGTACTGCTCAAGTGCAACAGCAACGTGCACCCACACCTATGATAGTTTCAAGAATGATTTCACAAACAAAGCCTGCATCTACGACTGTACCTGTAAAAATTACGCAGGCTATGTCACAAGCTTCAAATAACGTCACACAACAACAAGTCCCAACTGTTACACCGCCCCAAGCTTTACAATCTCAACCTCTATTGCCAGTAACTCAAAAAACTATAGCTGCATCACAACAACCTACACATATTAGTCCAGTACAGCCATCAGTGCCTCATACAGTGCCCCATTCTATGGGTCACCAATCACAGATGTCACAGGGTGCAAATGCACAACATTCAGTGCCTTTAGTAGAAGTCAAAAAGGAAATTCTCGATGAAGTTCTGTCCAGTGGTACACCTACCCAGCTAACCGATACCAAAGACTTTCTTACTGCCAAAGAGGAGCTTATGGATGGTTCTATGGATGATAAAACTGGTACATTATTTATCCAGGGTCCAGCCGAATAACATGTACAAGTGAGTCGCATGGTGATTTCTTATGAAAAAAATAAGAAAACCTTTTTTCGTTCGAGACTTCCATTTCCGATAAAATCGAATTTGAAAATCCGTTTTTTTTTTTTTTAAATTCAATTTTTGGTAGAATATGATTCGCCATGCGACGTATTTTTAACATGTTATTCCAATGTATCATCGAAGTATTACTAATCAGATTTATTAATGAGTAAAGTATATAAATGATTTGTATTTTTGTAGATCTCAAAAAGTTAAGAAGACGTCAGTATCAGCAGAAACGTAAACAGAGTCAAGGCAAAGACGCATTAACGGTACCTCAAAAGAAACGATGTAAAAAAGTATCGCGGTTAGATGAAGATTATGACACGTTCATCGATAATTTTATGATTCAATTACGGCAACTTCCACCAATGGCAGTGTTGGAACCTTTATTAGGGAGCAATTATGGTGTTTGTCCTATTTTTGGTTCAGGGGATTTGTCCAAAATTGTAAGCCAAAAGGATTACAATACCAGAACTGGAGATCTAATTGGTTCATATGGTTCTGCTAGTTTACCTGGTGTCTCTGATCATTATAATACTCAACCTTTTGGCGAATTAGAACCATTACCACCTCAACAGCCTGTTTCTACACAGAGAGGATTTTATGATCAGGAATTTCCACCCCTAAAACTGGATGACGGTATGTATAACACATACAGGTACAATAATCAAAAAATAACATCTTTAAAAATTCTTCTTATCTAATGAAAATAATTATTTCAGCTGACGAAAAGAAAGAAAATTCTTTGGTAACAAATCGTGATATTGATTCTCCCGATACAATAATAAGTTCGTCATCTCCAGAATGTGTGATACCAGAATTTGTCCCTCACTTCCCAGGATTAAGATTAATCGAAGAAGAATCAGATGAAGAATCTGATTGGTTGAAAAGAGTATCACCTGTCATACCTTTAATTTCTCCTATACCAATTAGACTTAAACCTACCCATATAAGAGATACAACCAAACAAGATAAAGAAAATTTAGGAATTCCAAGGTATGCTTCGATTAATGTTATTAATTATTAAATTTTACCTTTAACTATCTCTCTTACCCTCTTTTTTCTTTCGTTTTTGTATATTTTTGTACTACATTTACTTCTCATACTACAGGCTTGGAAAATCTCCACCAACACCATTGAGAGAGAACGGAAATGTTACTGTTACCTTGACTTTAAATAGTCAAGCTGCAGATGATATAATGGGTGTACTTAAAGATTTGGCGAGTATATTAAACATAGCTCCTCCAACTGGTTACCAGATAGTAGAACGTACCACTACTCCTCCTAGTCAAAAATTAGGACTTTACAGAACTAAGGGAAAAGATGGCAAAGAAGGAGGTAACTAAATAATTTGATAATTTTATTTATCATTATATATCAATATCCTATTAACTAATTTGTATGACATAATTATGGACCTGCATAGAAAAGAAATAAATAAAATTTTGTTTTTTATAGCACCAGTTGATATACAGACTATTTTGAATGGTGCTGCCAAATTCTGTCGTCATTGCGATGTTGTGATATTAAATAGCTTAATAAGAAAAAAAGTATCAGATTTACCATTTTTGAGTAAGGAAGAAGCAGAACCCGGTGACGAATTGTGTTTTTGTTCAGCAGGATGTTACATGCAGTTTGCTCTAATGCATAGGACACCTACGAGTACCCAAGAAAAAGTAAGTTCATATTTGGGAGAAACATTTATCTTTGTAATACATATTAAATTTACACTATTAACACTTTTACTTTTATTTTTAACAGGCTGCGACGATAGTAGACCATTTATGTCCAAAGGTAGATCCCAAGATAATAGAAGATGATTTTAAGAAAATGCAGGAGAAAAAATTTTCACTCAAGCAATCTATAGACCACGTGAAAAGTATCGAAGTTGAGTCTGAAAATAAATCGGAAGTTAGAATAAAAATTGAGGATGAATTCGAAATACACGATAACAGGGAAGATTTGATAGAGGAAAAGCGACCAAAGAAACATGCTGCTCTCGAAGAACTGTCTAATGAAATGAACGAGCCACCTCCACCTGCAAAAGTATGGAGAGGTCTTAGATATAAGACTTGGACAATGGGTGCAATACAACCTCCAACTAAATATAAAAAGCCTACCGATAAAGAGATTACCGACGTATGTTTATTTGACATACATACATATACATATTTTATTTTATTATTATAAAAGAATGAAAATATAAAATATTATATGAAAATTCTATATTCATAGATGCTTTTCCGCATGGGTGTGACCGTGGTACCAGCGAAAGCAGAAGACAGCCGCCGATGCATGTTTTGCCAAAGTCAAGGAGACGGTACTGCCGATGGACCAGCTAGATTACTTAATTTCGACGTTGACAAATGGGTGCATTTAAATTGTGCATTGTGGTCGGATGATGTATATGAAACAGTAAACGGTGCATTGATGAACTTAGACCCTGCTTTACAACATAGTCTTGTACTTAATTGTACCGTATGCGAAAAACCGGGAGCCACAGTGAAATGTTTTAAAACACGTTGTACGAATCATTATCATCTTGGTTGCGCCGTAAAAGACGGTTGTGTATTTTATAAGAACAAAGTAAGTTATCTATATTTTATACTATGGAATGTTAACTCCTCTTTAAACATCAAACGCTAAACGTTTACTAATAAAAATTTCAGAGCACCTTCTGCTCGCAGCACGTACAGAAAAATGAGAAGGATAACGAATTGACAACGTTATCCGTATTTAGAAGAGTTTATGTAAATCGTGACGAAAATAGACAAGTGGCAGCGGTGATGCATCACTCTGAACACAATCATCTACTCAGAGTGGGTAGTTTAATTTTCTTAAGCGTTGGACAATTGCTTCCACACCAACTTGCTAATTTCCACACACCTAATTACATCTATCCGGTCGGTTACAAAATCGTAAGATTTTATTGGAGCATGAGAAGGCCCAATAAACGTTGTCGATATGTCTGTTCTATCCACGACGTGTCAGGACGACCTGAGTTCAGAGTATTAGTACAAGAACCATTGCAAGAAGATGTTGAATTACGTGACGCTACTCCACGAGCCGTTTGGAGTCGAATCCTCGAACCTCTTGCTGAACTTCGTAGATCGACCCACAGTGTCCAATTATTTCCACGTTACGTTTCTGGTGAAGATCTTTTCGGGTTAACGGAACCAGCAGTAGTACGAGTCCTTGAAAGTTTACCTGGCATTGAGACCCTAACAGATTATAGATTTAAATATGGACGCAATCCTTTATTAGAATTACCTTTAGCTATTAATCCAACTGGCAGTGCAAGGACCGAAGCCCGATTAAGAAATCAGCTACCTTGGAAACGACCTCACACTCAACGTACTGGCTCTTCCGCTCGTGCTAATTTTGTACCAACTGCTACGGTAGCTGGTGAAGTTGCTTGTCCATATTCGAAACAGTTCGTTCATTCTAAAAGCTCCCAATATAAGAAGATGAAACAGGAGTGGCGAAATAACGTTTACTTAGCACGTTCCAAGATTCAAGGCCTTGGTTTGTATGCTGCACGTGATCTTGAGAAACATACGATGGTCATCGAATATATAGGGGAAATTATACGAACCGAATTAGCTGAAACTAGAGAAAAGCAATACGAGGCTAGGGTAAGTAGAGTTCAACTCTATATATACATTTTTTTTTCTTTTATTATCATTAATATTTTCATGTCATATTAATCATTTAAATAATTTTCTTATTTCCTTTTTTTAATATTTTAGAATCGTGGTATTTATATGTTTCGATTAGACGAAGAAAGAGTAGTTGACGCAACTCTCTGTGGTGGGCTTGCACGATATATTAATCATTCTTGTAATCCTAATTGTGTCGCTGAAATTGTTGAAGTTGAGCGTGATCTCAGAATTATAATATTTGCAAAGCGGAGAATCTCACGTGGAGAAGAGGTATAATATCTCCATTCTAAACAAATTTTTTTTTTCTCTTGAAAACTTGTCTTTACAAAAATTCCCAAAGAATTGAAACAAACATTACTTAATATCGCATTGCATAGCGAAATATATTTTCAATTTATTTCACAGCTGGCATACGATTATAAATTTGACATCGAAGATGACCAGCACAAGATAGCATGCGCGTGTGGTGCACCTAACTGCCGCAAGTGGATGAATTAAAAGGATCCACTGTTGTTATTGTTACTACGTTATTGGGTAGGTTTTACATGAATGATAAAAATGATATATCTATATATATATCTATATATATTTTATATATATATATAGAAATATATATTGACACATACATTGACACATATATTGTATATACAAATAAGAATCTATATATATATGTGTGTATATATGTATATATATATATAGATACATATATATGTGTATGTGTATGTATATGTATGTATATATATGTATGTATATATATATATATGTATATGATAGAAATACATTATTTAATTTGTAAAGTGCCATTGCAGTTTGAGTAATTGAATCATAGTGAAGTTGGTGCTATGCCATCACAACATTCCTCCAAAGTTGTATAATATATATATTAGTTTTATTCTATATAAACATAAATCATTGAATGCTTGTATATTACAAAGTGAAAAGAAAAAAATTTTCTTAATGACACAACATAACGTGAAGAGAAATAAAAAATAATAATTATAATAAATATTAATAATAATAATAATAATTTTAATAATTATAATAATTATAGTAATTATAATAATTGCAGTGTCGTGTATATGTATACAAAAAAAAGTTTGTATCTTTGTATGTTGAGTAATGTCAACGATAGTTGACCCCCTCCCAATTGTATTATAGATCGTTTATTAATTATTATTATTGCACCATCTCTGTACATAAAAGTAGAGATCCATGTTATTTTGAATCACCAGATGAATTATGTAAAATGACAGTATATGAAATTTAGAATTATATACAATTATATCTATTTGATTATATAATAAATCCGTATGAAAAATCTTACGCATATTTGTTTCTATATTTCTGTAAATTTTCTTTTTTTTTTTTGTATTCTACATCAATTCTTTAATCAAGTCATGCATATTGTGTTTTATCGTCCATGCAAATATTCGAATATACTTCGTAACTTTGCAAACATTTAAAAGATGTAACAAAAAAAAGATAAAAATACATAAATAAATAAAATTTGTAAATTTACACCTGAATCATTCAATGTGATTTACATCAAGGTTTATCAAAGTGTAAGTCGTAATTTGTAGTAAAGCTAATCAATTTATTAGCAATATTATACATGTAGTATATATGTGAGTTTATGATAGTGAAAGAGAAAATAGTATAGACCCAGAGTTGAGAAAATATTTGCTCGGATAAAAGAAAATTGCCAAATGGAAAAATTTAAGAAGCCCCCCTGCTGCTTTTTATGTGTATCTTCAATTACTTTATTACACACACGAATAAGGTTTATATACGTACACATATACTATGATAAATCGGATTTTGAATCAGGTACGAAAAGAGAGAGATAATTGATCATTATTTCTTGATATGGAACTTTATTCCAATGTTTCGTACACACAACGATATTCACAGCGAACTGCAGTAGTGTATACACGTAAAATGTACAATACAATTCCTTTAAGAGGTTCGTTTTTTATCGTTAGTATAAAAAGAAAATGAAAGAAAGAAAGAATATCAACTTGAAAACAATATGTACAAAGGAGTAATACATTTTTTATAATACAAATGCCAAACAGTTTTATACAAAATTAAAAAAAAAGAAAAGAAAACAAAATCGCGTTTAACGGAAAACTTATGATATAAATCAATTTAATAATAATTTTAATAATTAATCGATATTATCTTGAATATAATAATAATAATAATAATAATAATAATAATAATAATAATAATTCTATAATAATAATTATAACTAGCAAGCTTCAATAAACTTAATATATTGTAAAAGGATATGTAAATATACATACACGGTATTATTAGAAGGAATAATATGATACTTATGTTTCGTCGAAATTAAAAATGTAAACATTTAATATAACAACTAATATAAACTATAACGTGTAAATCTTAAATGCGAATAATAATAATAATAATAATAATAATAATAATAATAAACACATATAGGTGTATGAACAAATATATTTAAATGCAATTCTTTGGCAATTTAGTTCTTTTTAAAATTGAAAAAGAAACTTGTCCTTCGATAATAGAAAGATATATATATATATACATAAACCGATATTACTAAAAAAAAAAGGAAAAAAAATGATTAAAAAAAAAAAGAAAAAAGCTTCGGTTGTAAGTACAAAAATGAAATAGTTTCGTGCTTGCGTGCATACGCGATAATTAATTTACTTAATCAAACGTACAATTCTATAGATTAAAAAAGAATTTATATATATATCGAATCGAGAACGTAGGAGGACGATAATTAAAAATGAAATATTTTGTTTATACATTTTCGTTCTCTTCTATGTATTTTATCATAATATATCATTATCACTTTTATATTAGAAGCAAATCTTTTTTTTTTTTTTGTTATTTTATAGAAGGAAGTTTCGCGCGCAAATATGGCGGATTTGAAAAAAATCCCTTTTTAATTTTCTTCCTTTCACATATCGCATTTAATAGTATACACAGAAGTATCTCATTATGTAGTATGTTTAGATTAAATCCATATTTATTTCCTCCATTATTATGTCTCTACTCGGAATCGATAAAGCTTAATTGTAAAATAAATAAAATGATATATTTTATATGCGTGCGCATGTTTGTTGATTGTGTTGTTATTGTTGTAGTAGTAGTATTTCAATATGAATAATATTATTACGAATGATTCTATGTATAAGTAATGTGTTCACTTCTAAAAAGTACGTCATCTTTTAATCCGTGATTTTTCTCTTTTTTTTTTTGTTTAAATCAAAAAAATCGGTCTACAGAAATTTATTTATTTATTATTTTTTTTCTTTTTTTTTTCTGTTTTGTTTTAATCGCGACGTAGATGACGACGGTGATAACGATGATGATGATGAAGATAATGAAGATGAAGATGAAGATGATGAAGATGATGATGATGATGATGATGAGCAGAAGGACAACGACAAATAGGAGAGTATTTCTATGAAATGAATATTTATCACACGATGTGTGTTAACTCGTGATTATACAAACATTTTGATTCCTCCGCTTGTTGTAATACTCCATGTTGGATCAATGAGCACATTTTCTTGATCTTGATTACGACGATATCGGGTCGGCCCTGTTGCATGCAACAAATCAATGCTTTTCTGTTATACGTGTTTCAAATCAGAGAACATGCATAATGTGCTTAAAATTATTTCATAATTTTGTATATAATATCATTTTCTTACACACATCGAAAAAAAGAAAAGAAAAAGAAAACATATATAGAGAGAATAAATGATAAAATATTTAAAAAATAATTTTGTCTAAATATCACACATCGCAATATATCTCTCTGTCTCTCTCTCTCTCTCTGTCTCTCGCACTTGCATGTTTCTTAATCGTATTTTTCATTAGAATATTTATTTTCCTTTTTTTTTTTCAAATACTAATTATTCGTATCACAATTCATATTTTAAAATTATAATAAACATGCAAGGCAAGATTCTGTAATTGTATAGTTTTAAAACTTAGTCTCTTTAATATTTATAACTATAGCTTTGTGTAACATTCAAAGCAACGTGTCTCGGTGCTGTATTATTTGAAATTATGATCAAACATAATTGCAATCGATAAATGCAAATATGTTTGATCCCAGTTTATAACTGGTAATGTAAAATGAAAAGAAGAATATTAAAATAATATAAATATGTTATATGTACACGCAAGGTGTTTCAAGATATGTGGGAATAAGTTCAGAAGTTGTCTCAGTAAGTTAAAATAAGAAAACAGCAAAAGTCAAATCTGGTTTTTTGTTTTCCTAATTTTAGCTTACTGAAAACATCCCTGATATTATATTCGCATATTTTCAGAATATCCTGTATAATAATAATAGCAGGTTTCGATCTGCAATTTTATCCAATTACATTTATACAGTGCTAGTAACTTGTCAAATTAGAAATATCTGATTACGTTGAGTAGTAGTATGTACACAAAATTTTCTATAATAAATCTAGCAATGCATAGCAAAATCTAGAAAGCATAGTTTTACGTTATGCATTATATAGTTAAATATATATATTATACCATTTATATAAATTAGTGAGATATATATATATATATTTTATTATACTCGTTTGTCAATTTTTGTTGAATAAAGCGAATGAGATAATTCTGTATGTGTATGTTTGTGTGTGTATGTATGTAGCTTTTGTAAGCCAAAATTAAATACGTTCGTGCACATGCATATTTAGATGAATCATAATTACGTTACATGAATCAAGCGGCACTATCATCTGTACTTCTGGGTTTTAATATGAAAATCGTAAATCTATTTAATCTGGAGATGGTTTATCTTTATTACCATTAGAATCGTTTTGTTTATAATAATAATAATAATAATAATAATAATAATAATAATAATAATAATAATAATAAGAAGAAGAAGAAGAAGAATAATAAGAATAATAATAATTATAATAATCATAATATTATACACATATATTACAGTTTTATGTACAAGGATTTGGCTATACACTATAGTTAACTTTTAATAACAGAACTTCTGCCAAGTCTATATAAAGATGGTAATGATGATGATAATAGTAGTAATAATAGTAATAATAATAATAATAATAAATAGTACATAAGAAATCAAATATTTAAGCTATAATCAAAATACAAAAATAAAATCATAATAATTATAATAATAATAATGATAATAAAATAATTTAATATGAAAATATGGAATATAGCAAAGATAATATACAGGAACCATGTCTAAAATACTATTTTCGACTAGTTAACAATTGTAACTAACAAAGCACTTTTCTATGTATAAACAATTTTTTAAATGCTATAAACTCTTAATGTAAAAGTTGCCAAAAATGTCTAGATTTTCGACCGTTCTTAAGGATATTATTTTTGTTTTCTAACAATTTTTCTTTTTTTCTCTTTTTTTATTAATCTTTGATTTAATTTTAGAAAATAAAACGAAAGGATCAATCGTTTACTACTGCACGAACTACACGAGAGTGATCTTTTAAATATTACTTCGTTAATTAATAAATATTATCGTTGCGAGTCACGATTATATATTTTCTATCAAAATTTCTTTCACGTTATTTTATTATAGTAAATAACTTTATTAATAATCAGTGTTTTCTTCGTTTTTTTTTTTCTTTTTTTTAAACGTACCTAATTAGTTTTACGAACAAAATGAAGAAAAAAAAAATTAATAGAAGTTGTAAATAATATTGAAAAGGAAAATAAAAATAAAAATAAGAATGATATCAATAAAATTAAATCAATAATCACTTATTAGTAATTCTTATTCGTAATATTCTTTCGTTCGAAAGAATTATTGACAAGTTGTTCTTATATAGAAATTGGCTATTTTAGGTACTTTACGTTGTAAAGAAAAGCACATCATTGGAACATTGCATTACGATTAATTACGTTTTCGAACGTTCGATATATTATATGTTATATATATATATATATATATAATTAATAATAACAAAAACAAATATTATTTATATTCCTATCTTCTATAATATCATACACTGATTATAAATAAAGTAAATCTACTTTGCGATATAATTGTGATGGCTACGTTGTCTTAAAACTTAAAAAGAAGATCATACTTCAAATATCATTACGCATGTCAACCAATGTTGATTAATTGTTTTATACCGAAATGCATTTCGTAAAATAGAAAAAATAAATTCATCGAACAACTCTATATAATTTTTCGTTAAGTTGAGAGATCACATTTCAATCGTAATTATTAGAGAAAAACGATAGATTTTGATGTAAATTTGTTCAACTTTGTTATACAGAGAGAGTCACGCAAGACATGTAAAATCTTTTATATATCATTATTAAATCACATAAATGAAATTAGTACTTAAAAGAAAAAAAAATACAAAAACAAAAGTTTCTCTACCATACAACGCATATATATAATTTAACAGTTCTGCTAAATTACCTAAGATATGAAAATAGAAATAGTTCATTGATATAAGACCATTAAAATATTTGGAACATAGTTTGTTTGTTTTTGTTGTTGTTGTTCTTGTTCTTCGTTAGTGCCATGAGTTAATTTTTCAATTTAACACATCAACGTAACCTAATTTATCCAGTCTTAATTTGCACAGCATTTAAAGTGCCATCAGCCATAGTAATTTGTATTAGTTTACAAAATGCAAATCAATAATAAAATAATAATAAAAAAAAAATAGAAAAATAATAATTATAATAATTAAAAGCTTTATCTTTTTTTACGTTCATGATATTTTCTCATAGGGTTCATATTTTTCAACAACGTTATCGTTGATATATTACGCGTCATGATATATATATATATATATATATTTCTTAAAAATATAACTATGTGTGTGTGTGTGCGGTTACACGAGGGAAAAAGAAAGAAAAAAAAATTACAATAATAGAAAAAGAAAAAGAACAAATTTTTAAATGAATTTTAATAATAATTTCTCTCCAGCCACAACTTTTCAATAAATTTGATAATTCCTCTTTAGCTAAAAACCCAAAATTGCAAACCAAAAAAAAGAAAGGAAATGAAATCTGTGAGATTTAGCAGTCTATGAAATTTATCAAAAAATTACTTATTAAATATATATATATATATATATATATATATAATATTTATATATAATTATATTCGTTAAACACCTATGATCTGTAAAGATCTTATCTCTATAGGAGAAAAACATTATTGGATAAAAATGCGCTATTTTGTATGTATGACGAGAAAAAGATTAAATGATAAGGCATTGAAAGTTGCAATAAATCGTTGCTTCGTGCAAAAGCAACTTATTTTCTATATAGTAATAATAATAGTAATAATAATAATAATGATATTAATAATAATATACATAGCGTATCCATTTGCAAAAGATAGACACAGTTATTTGGTATACTTCTTTTCTTTCTTCATTTTATTTTTATGTAAAATACGAAAAAAGCGATATTACTTTGTTCACGTCATAAGAATGTAATTGTGAAATAAGCCAATGAGCAGTTTTATGAAATGTAAGTTTTAAAAAAGAAAGGAAAAAAAAAGAAGAAGAAAAAGAAAGAAAAAATATGAAAGAAAATTGTTTAAGAAACGAACAAAAAATGGTGAGATGTTTTATCGTAACGATAAATATTGTTTTATCTGATGAACAAAAAACAATTACACGTATATTTAGATGGTAAATACTTTCGAATACTGTGTAATGTTTTTTAACCGAATATTAATCGAATGCATCTATACTTGTCGAGAAGTTAAAACATGATTATATATCTCGTTCGCATATATATGCATTTATATGTATATATATGACAACTTCCTTTTTGCATTTAAGACTTTGGTTTTCTTTTAGTTTCACTAAAGATCTAACAACAAGAGGACAATGTCCTTTTATTGTTATCTTATAAGAATTCGTTTTGAATGAAACGTTATATTATAATTATTTCCTAACATGCAGATGAGACTGATGTCGATCATTTTCTAATTGCGTGTGTATGTATGTGTGTGAGTGTGTCCTGTGTATGTGTATACATGTAAGTTATGTGTATTTTACCATCGTTAACCACTCTACACACACTCTTCTTGTTTTATATCTTTCTTCTCCCAAAGGCACGAAATTTTGAATCGAGCCTTTTCTAGATATTTAATCTCATAATGTGTGTGTGTGTGTGTGATCCTATGAGTTATAGTTATTAGCGAGTAATTTACACTAATGCCGAGTTAGTCTATTACCATTACCACCAATCACCACCGAACATTCATTTAATGCGAGTTTAATGTTTGTTTGTTTGTTTGTATGTTTTGTTTTGTTTTTTTTTTAAATTTACAGGCGAATATAAAACAGCAGTTTTCTTGACATTTAAAAACATCGTATTAATCAATAAAATCAAGATCTAAAATACATGTTTCGAAGTAGAAATTATTTTTTATATCGTGATTTTCATATCGATCGATCGAATTGAATAAACAAATATTTTCCAAAAATTTTTCTCTTCAAATGATAACCATCAATGATAAATGTTTGAACGTTAATTATCTCCATCGAGGTAATTACAAAAATTATCTAAAAGATAAAATGCATATAATTGAATTTTGAATTAACAATGTATAAGAAATCTGCTGCATCGATTGATTATTATAATGTCGTAGGAATATATTACAACTACCGTATTAATGATCGCCTGTTGTTTAGAATGATGGGGGGTTATATGTATTAAAAGAAATAGTGTATGTGTGTGAGTACAAAGTACAATAAGATACAGTACTTAACAAGTGATGGAATCGAGTACATCGTTAGTTTCGGTTAATATCTCTTAGAAATTGGAGCTAATATTTCCGTATAACTGCGCAATATTTGTAGGAGCAGCACGGATTAGACCACACATGCTGAAAATACACCCATCACACGTCAACCAATATCCCCGCAGTAGTCCTGACCATTTAGAAGATTACGGTTGTAAATGGCAGCCCTGTAACTGTACCTATTTATGGCTGGTCGATCAGGAACTGGAGGAGGTACTAACGCTACGTCAGCATTCAACAAAGCGCCACTTCCTTCATCCACTTCACCAATACTGCTTTCTACCAGAGATGGTTCAACTTCTGTGAATGCCAGTCTTGAACGTAACAAGTAGGCATACGTCTTGTACCTTTTTAACTGTATTAACAAACAAATATACAAAAATGATAAGATCATTCGCAAAATTAAGAAGAATATGAAGTTTGAATTTAATGAAGTTATGCAAAAAGCTATTGATTGACCCTCAATATATTATCTGATATATTAGATTATTGAATTATATTATAAAATTTGTCTTTAATTGTACTACGACTTAGAAATGAAAGTAATCGTACAATATAAGAATTGATCTATATTTTGTTAGGAAATAATAAGACCCGTATGGTCTTTAATAAATTTGTTCTTTCTGTTTCAAAGGTATCATGATAGATTTCAACATAACTTGATCCCAATTATAAATCATTTTACCTCGTGATACAAGTATGCACCCTTCTCTTTATAATTTTGTACGGCTAAAGCTTTAGCTCCTTTTTCTTGAGGATGTCGTTTATGTTCGTCCAATTCGGCTTCCAGTCTGTTAACTCTATCCTCGTGGTCCCGTAACTGTTCTCTCTGGTAACACAACAAACAATCCGAAGAAGCGTCGATAAAAACTTTTTGCAAAGCAATGACGATACGATATTCAACAATTTCGACATTTAATCGTGCAGGGTTTTCTTTAAAATGTATAATGCGTTCGATGATTGTTTAATAACACCAGAATATAATACGGCTGTTGGTTTCAAACAAATCAAATAAATCGTTTTTTTCTCGCGAAAACCGTATGAATGTACTACTTGTAAAGATACAAACTTAGAGAACGAAGCTTGCTTCGAGATTAGTGGTGGAAGGCTTGTAAATAAAGAAAGAATAAAAATAGATTATATTCCTCGTTGAGAAATTAACGCTGCGGAGAGATCTGATTAAAAATCATATAGAACTAATTTGTTTTTTTTTCTCTTTCTGTTTCTTTTTTAAACAAATCTTCTTTTTTCAAATCAACAGTTTTCTTTATGTTTATTATTACTCACAGGAGATAATTTGGTATGACTGCATGGTAGCAGAGGCCGCTGAAATTTTCGTTGAGAACCGACGGCTCCTGCGAGGGGCTGGCAAGAGAAACTGGCGCATACAAAATTGATCGTGTCGATCCACGATTGAAGTTCTTTGGAATCGCTGCAAATACAAAAAGAAAGAAATTCTTTGAAATCGTATTCAACGTTATTATTAATAAACAATATTTTTGTTTTATTAATTCTCGCAAGATGTTAGAGAAGCATTGATTTTTTAGAAGAGAAATTATAAAAATTCTAGCCCTTTCCCTCCCTCCAATTTACAACCCCAGGTGTCCTACGTGTTCTTCTTTGTGAGAAAAGAACAAACAATTATAACCAAATGAAAAGATTTGCATTTGAATGATCGTTAATGAATATAATACCTCGTTTGGAAAAGATATTCCGCTTGATCGGCAGTTTGTAGCCTGAAAACGTGTTGCTTCTTCGTGTAATCCGATGCTTTTGTAGCTAATGCATGATGAATACGTATCGCATTGTGCAAACTATCGTTACGGAAGCCATGCTCGTCTTTATGTAAATATAATACAAGCTCTCTCAATGTACAATAATACATCTTCCAACCTCTCTTTCCGAAGGGAGCTGAAAATATTTTGTTTAGGAAAAAAAAAGAAAAAAAAAAAAAGAAAAAGAAAAAACCATGAATTATAACAATAAACTTGGAAAGAGTATTGTATCGTATTATAAAATAGAAATGGTATAACAAACTTTTTTTCCCGTTTGAATCGTAACAACATTTGCGCATAACGTAACCCTTCTTGAACTCCGTAGCACCTGTAACATTTGGCACATCGAGAAATGGATTTCCAGTACCAGCTATCGCTGGTCCATCACCCTGTTGAATCACCTGAGCCGTCGTTTCGTCACCCTCATCATCCCTTGAAGAAATAAAATCAAAATTATAATTCTATATTAATATATAAAAACAATTATAACAGAGGATATTAATCGAATTATTAATTAATGATACTCGTTGAAATTAAACTTACAAAGCCCAATCCAAGGGATAAGATTTGATAGCATTGTAAAGTTGTTTTAGCACCTCCCTAGGGAAATTATCACCGTCGTTGAGTTCTGATAAATTTTCTATAAACTCCGAGCACGACATTTTTCTACCGATATTCTGCCCATGAAGATCGGTATTTAACAACATAATAGCACAAGTTAAAGTGTGAACAGCATCTGAAAAATATTCAAATATATGTGTACAATTGAAAATCATGAAACGAATGAATGAATGAATGAATGAATGATTGAATGAATGATCGATAATCGATTTTTTGTTGTTGTAGTTGTTTTAATGTACTTACGTACCTTGAGAGCGAAACGTGCCGGGATTACAATCAAGATACCTCTTAGAGAAATGTACAAGAACTCGCTCCCTTTCTTGGGTCTCTCCCGTTAAAGAGAACTGCACAAGGAACTTTCTTAGAGCCACGTCCAGCGTGTCTCGTTCAAAGTTGAAATATTTCAAGTACTCCTCGGCTACCGCTTTACTGAAGTCGTTGCTATAAATGAAGAAGGTTTTTCGTTAATGTATATACATATAAACACACATATTCCCATTTCGTCTTTTCAACTGACAGGTAAAAACGCGAAAAGAGAAAAAAAAAAGAAAAAAGAAGGAAAAAGAACCATACTTTTTACTAAGATGTCTGGAGACATCGGATTTCTTAAAGCCATCTAAAGAAAATAGCCTTTTAGCTAGTCGAACGGCGGACGGTAGATCAACCGCTTTTGGACTGTAATGGAAGCTATGAAGACTCTCGATATCGCTTTCCTCGTCGGCCGACTGAGGTGGGGAAGCACTGCTATGTTTTTGATCGTCGTAGAATCCAGCACTGTAAGCTTCCCTTTCGTCCTCGCTTTCCTTGAGCTCCTAGAAAAAAAAAGATTAGTCAGATGAAATTTGATTGATTAGAGATAATAATGATCAATAAGATTGTATTTAAAAGGATCTGCAACCTACCTGATAACCAACAAACTCTGGAGTAACGTTACCAGAGGTAAGAGTCGAAGGGGAGGATCGTTGGGCAGCATTTTGTACCGTTGAAATGTTCGGTGGCAAAAGATCAATGGAGGAAGCGTTACCACCACCACAAACACCAACACCACCCCCAGAAGGAATCGTCCTTCTCCTTGTCTGCCTTGGACTAGAGTTTCTCGAAGAAGAATCCTTGTCCGGTCCTTTAACTTGTATTACTATCCTATGTTCAGACGAAGGGTCCTGTTGTTGCTGTTGCTGCTGTTGTTGTTGTTGTTGTTGTTGCTGTTGTTGTTGTTGTTGTTGAGCGTAAGAAGGCGTAGCAGCGTTAGCGTTCGATGCCGAGCTCTGCTTGAGTCTCCTCTGAGGTGGCTCGCTCGCGAGTATCGTCGAGTCACTGTCACTGGGATCACTGACCATCATAATGTCGCGCACACTGAGAATATCCATGGTCTCCTCGTCGTTGTAGTCCGGACTGGACATGTTGCTGATGGCCTCCGACTGGCTGAGGTCGCCGTTGGTGGGATGTAGGCCGGAGGTCGAGGAGGTGGTCCCGTCGCCCGAGGGTCCCACCAGGGCCGGCGGAGCAGTCGGTACCGGTGGTGGGAACCTACGGGATCCAGAATTGGAGGACATGACGGAGGACGAGACTGAGGTCGGGGAGGCAGGTGATAAGGAACGCTGAGGGCTCGTACCCTCCGTCGAGGAGGAGCTCGAGGAACTCGAAGGCGAGGATGAGGATTGAGAGGAGCTGCCGTTTTGGCAACAGGAGGTGCGCTCCGAGGCAGAGGACGAGCTAACCGGCGCGTTGTACGTCCAGACGATTCTCTCGCTGGACAGGCCCTGGCCGCTGTCCGGCCGCGTGTCCAAAAGGGTATTTAGGCTGGACGTGACGTCATCGTCAATGTCTATGTCCACCGCGCTCATCGAAGGGTCCTTTTGGAATTGCAAGTGGTCCTCGGAGCGCGAGGTACGTACGAAGCCGCTCGAATAACCGAAACTGCTCGCGGCGGCATTGGGCTTGCTAGAGTCGCCCTGGCTCGGGCATTGGCCGCCCTCGCGTTTGCTGATCCCGACCGGCGAAGTGCTGGCCGAGTTCGAGCCAGTGCACTTGTAAGCACGGTGATGGCCCAGCATCTCGTTAGGACTGGTAGGTACCGACTTATGATGGTGGTGATTGTGATGATTATGGTGATGGTGGGAGTGATGATTGTTGTACCTAAGCGAGTCGACCTTCTTCTGGTATTTCGGCAGGAAACCGCTGCTTTGCTGCGTTCGCGACAGGTTCAGCATGAGATCGCCGGTCATCATATAAGCTTCGAACCTGAACGACAAATCACAATCGATCTACGTTATCATCCTACATCTTTTAAATACATAAGTTGTACATGAATATATTTTCCAGCCCGTTAACGACCAAACCTCGACGCCGGTCTTAAACTTTCTGATATTCCTCGCCCGTCGCCCGTCGTCGGGTAAAACTTTTCAATGCGATAAACTTACTATTTTATGCTAAAACATATTTTATGAATCCTAAATGTGTCGCGAAGTTTCTCGCCAAGTTCATCGAGAGTTTTCCCTGAATAATCATCGGAAAAGGGGAAAGCTCATCTAAAAACCTTTCATAACTTTTTGAACAATTAACGCAGGAGAACAATATACTTTCCCCTACTGTCCAAACGAAAAAAAAACAAGTTGTTTTTGGTAATAACTGAAATAATTCGGTGTAAATACTTTTCTCAATTTAATCCCGTTAGTCCTTAATGAAATATATTATACAAATAATTCATGAATATAAACATAGGTCAAAAATAAATCACCCTAATGAGGCGAGGGTAGGGGGATTCGAAAATCTGGGGTTTGCCATTTTAAAAAGAAAAAATAACCTCAAACTGTGCTTTAAGTGTACTTCAAATTGTTTGAAAAAGAAAGGTGTCCCATCGAAATGTATTCTTTTATAGCACGATAAAACCCCATATAAAATATATTCTAGATTAGATTAAGGACTTACCTAGGCGTGTTCTTTTGACGACCAAACTTTTCACCAGAAAGTGGCTCCCACTGAGCACGTTCTTCTTCCTTGAAGCTATCCATTGGTGGTAAAAGGGCCTCCAAATCTGACGAACTCGAAGGATCGCTATAGGAACCATTGCTTCTGGTGGAATATTGCGTGGCCCCACCACCTTGAGGATTTTGGGGTGAATTCACGGCTAATAAAACCGGTGAGCCAGATTTTCTCGATTCCTCGTTTTCACAACCACTACTCGACGACGATTTAACGTCTCTAGAGTTTAACGCGATGGAACTTTCTTCGCGAGTTGTTTTCCCAATTTCGCTTGCATTCTCCTCGAGCGTTGCATCCCCGGGTGACAGGAGTCGACGCACGTGCGCCTTTATCGCGGGATCTACGATAATTAAACAAACAAACAAACAAAAAACAACAAGAACAAATAAAAGTTAAGAAGAACAAATTGATGTTAGTCACACAGTTATTAAATATTTAATCACTTTTAAGTGCCAAGTTGGGTTCAGTATCAAGAAGATACAAACGCATTGGTTTATCCTCACGGTAAAGTCAAATAATTCGATAACTTTAGATATATTTTTCAAGATTTATAAAAATAATAGATCATTTTGCAATGTTCTCTCAGGTAACCTATATAAAAAAACACCAAATGTGTTTTCCAAAAGAAACAAAAGAAAAAAGTAACCTGAAGAAATACAAGGGATTTGTTTAAGGTGTTGGTGGAAGCTAGGAAAGTGTTTCAAGGATATTTTGCCATAAAAAGAGGATTCCTAAGTTTACCAAATCTCATAAAAATAATATCAGAAAAGAAAACATTGACTGACTGACTCGTGAAAACGTCAAGTAAAAATAACATTGGAGAAAAAAGAAATTCTTAATTCGTTCAATAAACAATTACTACGTGAATTTGATCTGTTGCATAACTTAATAGGGGATTCTAAATCACAATACGTTAACCCATCTAACATTTTGAATAATCCAACAACAACAACTGATGACAATGATGATGATATCATCACGAGTATCGTAACAATAAAATCACGTTTGTAATATTTGGAAAATACAACGAAATCATGAGATTACGAAGCACGAGTATGGTTGCACTTTAAGCATGCTAAAAATACTCGAGAGAGAGAGAGGACAAGGAGGAGTAAGAGTCTCGTCGAATACAAACGACACCGAACGAGGACAAAAATGTACCTTTAACATCCAGAATACAGTTATATATATACATATATGTATTCTAAAATACACTATTGTACTATAATCTCTTTCTCTGTTAATCTTTCAGTTTCACTATAAGAACGACTAAATTAGCTTCGTTATCGTTTGATCGCCCTCTTTTGGTTAACTCTGTCCTTAACGAGGAACCGACTACTTGGATAACTTTCGTAGAAATCTCAGAAGAAAGTATCATTATTATATATACAGGGTGAACCCTCAGTTAACCCTCTGCATAATTTACATCATTCGTCAAATTATTCCATACAAATAAATGGTTTACACAATGCTCGCTGACGTGATAACAATTTTTGTTCTTTTCTTGATGTTCGTGATTTTTTTTGTTTATTTCGTTCGAATACTATGCTATTAAATATTCGTTTTAATTCATTTTATTAATTTATTATCGAACGTAATCTTGGAAACACTTTTTACAATAACGAATAATATATTTCGTATGATTTAATAATTGAGAAAAATTCTTCGTTTTCGATGAATTATTCAAAAATCTTCTCTATGCTTATTCTTATCAAAAAGAAAAAAAAATTCATGACAATTAATTTTATAAGAAAAACTTTAGATGTTAATCTTGATCTGTTTCCTGAAATTATTTCTCTAACGTTCGATAAAAGAAAATATTAAGAAGAAGAAGAAGCATTGTCCCTAACGATAGTTAGAGTTGTTCTCGTGGGAAGCCTAATTTCAACTTCACCCTTCTTCCCTCTAACCCTTATCCTGTTTCATCGACCGTATCCACACCCTCGTCGCATCGCAGCATGGCGCAAATTCGGAGTATGCGAGTTTAACTACACCCCACCTATCCACCCCCTCCCCCCACCCCAGCAAAGGTTAGAGCCACCGCCTAAAACGATATTCTCAGCTTATACAGGGTGTCAAGAAGAAGTGTTCAAAGTTTTAAAGAGCTTTTGGATTATATACTTGATAAATAAATTAATAATAATAATAATAATAAAAATAATAATAATAATAATAAATGTTAGCCCCCCTCCTTCCTTCCCTGTATCGTACAATTTTGAGAGATACACTTTACGGGATGAAGTTAAATAATTTAATTAAAATCCGAAAATATCGTGACTTTTCACAAGCGTGTATGAATTTACAATCATTAAACGTGTATGAATTTTTGATTGCCAGTGATTTATTTCGTTGAAGGATTCATCAAAGAGAATTGATATTTAAAAGTATAAAAAATGTTACGAGAGATTTGTCATTAGATCAGTTGAATTTATCAAGTTTGAAACTGAATGTATTCTTATTAATTATCACAATAATTTTAACCACTTAACTGTGACTCGTTTGAGTATAATACTCGTCATTTATAATTAAATTGTTAACGATAGAACTGATGATAAATCAAAGAAGAAAAAAATGATCGTTGATTAGCAAAAAAACAAAAAAAAAAGAAAAAATTAGCAAATCGATAAATAGCTTATTTCCATGATAATAATACTCGTGTGAGTTTTCCTCTTTTCATAACAGTACTACTACTACTACTACTACTAGTACTACTAACTATTAGTATATATTTCGTGTCGGTTCAAAGCATCTCGTCGTATCTGGGACAAGTCTTTCGACGAGGTAAAAAGAGAAAGAAAGAAAGAAAGAAAGAGAAAAAAATAGGAACACTCGCGAAGTCTGATTAAAAAGCCGGCAGCAGACGGTTATTTCATGGGCCCCCGAGAGTAAAAGAAGAAAATTTATTGCCAACGCGTGCAGGACTTCAAAGTCGACTTAGAAAACGAATACGCGGATCGTGCGCCAAAGAAAACTTTTCCGCGTCCAGATGCTGTTTTTTTCTTTTTTTGCGCTTATTCCTTGACATTCCCTCGGTGATTTTACAATGATAAAGAAGATAAAACTACCCTCCAAATTTAACGTTTACTTAGTAACTATATACCATTTATACGTTTATTCTTTCTAGTACCTAACTATTGTACATTATTACTAGATATAACTAGCATATACGTGTACACTATTGGCCAAAAATTTCCAATCCCATCCTCAACCTAACCTCAAATATAGAGATATAGAAAATTTAGAAGAAAAAAAAAACAAAAAGTGAACTTAAATAATACGAGTATCAACTTTTATATATTTTATATTTTATTTTATTTAATTATTTAAAATTTTAAAAATTTTACTAATTTTGAATAATCTTATAATTTGAAATATTCATACACGTGGATACAAGAGATAGATTTTCATCCCATATGAATGTAAAAGTACAACAAGAAAAAGTAGAAGAAGAAGAAGAAGAAGAAGAAGAGGTCAATGAAGTTGTACGAGTTTCACGGAAGTAAGATTTACGAGTAATAGGAAAAGGTTGTCCCTTTTAAATAATATATGAACGCCCACGCGACGAATGATCGAACAAAAGGAAAAAATATGGAATACCCAGAACATTTCATTCATTTATTCGGTTGGTTGGTTGGGCCAGTGTGTCTTCGGATATTTTTCTTCAAAGAATAAGAATTCCTCGGAGTATCATAGACCCTTAAGGGAAAAAAGAAACATTTTTCTTCGGGTATAAGACAACACGTACCATTCTCAACAGTAATCCTAATACTTTCGTCTCGTAAACGTTCTTGGATTACACGATTTTCTTATCTTCCTATTCTTTTATTTTTCTTCTTTCTTCTTCCTCTTCCTACTTTAAACGTAGACTATCGACGATCGATAAATCACCCCCGTAGAAAATCGTTGGTTATTCTCTCTCTCTCTCTCTCGGTTGGTCGTCGTTTGATCGTTCGTCCGTGTACCTAATCATTCGCCACTCTTTACTACCTTTTTCTTTTTCTTTTCCTCTTTTTTTTCCCCTTTTTTTTTATTCACCCTTTTTCCTCCCCCTTCAGTCTGCTTTACCTATCTACCAATCTGTAGATTCTACCGATAGTTATCTGTCACTCTCGAGTTCAATTTTGTTCGGATTTTACTTCAAGGAAAATGATCATCCTTGAAGTAATACTTTATAGAACTGGATATATATATACTTATGTAATTTAAGGAAAAAGATTCGTTCGAATTTATCCCAACCCCCTTATTCTCATTCCCCGATTATTAATCTTCTTAGATTGCACTCTTATTCGGGTTTGAAATAAAAGAACAAAAGTAAAAGAAATTTTAATAGAACTTTTGTTCCCAAACTATTTGCCAAATTTAAAATATAAAAAAATAATATACAATGTATACTATTCAATAAAATATAAATTATTGTCTATGTAAAATTACTAAAAAAAAAACAAAAAAAAAATAGAAAATAATTCTCCGTTTAATTGAAAAATTACCCCCACCCCAACCCCTCAAAAAAAAATCTTGCGAAATAGAATGAATTTTGATGAAAAGGTGCCAAAAAAATAACCGCGTTTGCTTGCGGTTAACCGATTATCTGAATTTCTTCGTACCGTCGTTCTACAACACGATTTATCTTTTTATCTTTCCATCTATCTATCTGCCTATCTATCTGCGTCTATCATTTTTTCCTCTTACGCTATTTGCTTCGATTCACATTCACGTTGAGTCTGAAAAACACACGTACACGTACACTTACACGAACACACGTACACCTATACAAAACCATAAACACACAGACGTATTATATATTACTACCATGGGTACCAACAAAGAGGTGGCAATTTTCTTTCGCATTGTCGCACGATTATGGCCTTGGTGGTAACGGTATTACACTATTATTATATTATCTCGTTCAGGTTCAAGTGCATATACACATAACACGATCAACAACTACGACTACGACTACGACTACGACTGTGACTCGTTCTATCATTAAATCAAAAAATAGAAAAGAAATAAAAATAATTTTCTTCTTGACGATCTCCATTCTTTATGATTGACAATTTTATTTTTATCATATTTTTCATATTTTCTCGAAATGCAAATAATTATGCTCTAACAATATCCAATATTAGATAAAATAATACAAATACATGTTACATAAATATAATAGTTATTCAATTATTTCGAGAACAAAAATATTTCATATATTTTCCATAAAGTAAAATAAAAAAGAAAAAGTTACAAGATATTAATTATCAATAGATAAATAAGTAATGGTTATATTACCTTATGTTTATAAAAATTATCATACTACATTGTTTTTTAATTTTCCATACGTATATGTTTCTCCATTTTCAAAGGAAAAAAAATCACCTGTATTAGAATAACTCTATGGTAAATAATATGTAATCATTTAAATGTTCAAATACACACATGTATAAATATATATTTTTTTAAATTGTAAAAATTCAATTAGTTTGTCTTGTTTATAAAGAATCTAGTGAAATAATATTTTTGTCTTTTTTTTTTTTTTTTTTTCGGAAATAAAATAAAAAATGTATAAGAAACAAACGGAAGTATGATATAAGCGTTAAGAATTCGTTTTACCGGACTAATATTCTCATGAAATTCCTATTATTATTTGTTCAAGTTCAAGAACGCGAACGCGTGCCAAGAGACTTACTGTTCTATCATTAGATCGGTCTTGTCTAGGGTTCACTAGCCAAGCGATTCGAACTTCCTCTTCATATTCTTCCTCGAACATATTTTTTCCCCGTTTGAAAAATAGATAATCATCTATCTATCCGAAATTTTGTTTAGTATAAAGAAATAATAATCAAGGGATTCTCGACGAAGTTAATTTAATATCCGTATAGAGTTCTTAAATTAAACCCCTTCCTCCTCTCCCACCCCATAAAATTTGCCAATTAAAAAAAAATCAAGGATACGTAAATGATTTTTTTGTTCTTCTCCTCATTATGATACCAATTTTCGATAATAGGTAATATTTTTGATTACAATTGTTATTATTATTAATGAAGGTAATTTTCTTTTTTTTAACTAAATTGCAAAATTTAAATTTAAGATTGTAGTAAATTGTATAATACAAAAAATATATACATAGTTACGAATTAAGGGGGTGGTAAGAGGTGGGCTTAGTAAAATACAAATTTTCATTTTTATTGGTCATTCGATTTTACGAACAAGAATTGTTTGATTTATTTAAAACCACCATCAAATTCATTATTTTCTGTTATTAAATTAAAAAAAATATATATATTTTAAAACATTACAAACCACACACACAAACGAATACTGATACAATATAAAATGACAATATCAATGTAATAGAAAAATACTACGTACGTGAATAATTGATGAAACAAAATGAAAAATAGGGAAGAAGAAAAATCCAAATTTTTCAAAATAGTCACGATTTCTTAATAAGAAATAATTGTATTCTCTAATTCTATGCTAATACGATGAGATCATCATCGAGAAAACAAGGAAGCTAGGAAACAAACTAAAAAGAGAAAGAGGATAGTTAGTTGGCGTCTTTGAATAAGAGACAAGGAAGTTTAATCATGCGTGTGAGCAGCAGCAATGAACGATAATACGATGGCAAGTGTCTGCAAGCTACCAACCGAATGACTCATGTATATAACATACACCATACATATATACACTATCAGCAAAAAGTTTGGAATCCGTACTATCAAAGAAACCAGGAAAAAAAACCAAAAGGAAAAAAATTTAGTCGCGTGGATGCCGGATATATCCGGCATCGTAATGAAAAATGGATTTGAAAAAATTTGATGTACATAAATCAATAAATAAAAAATAATTAAATCTCTTGAAACGTCATTTAACTAATCAATATAATTCGATACTTTGAAAGTATCCAAAAGATAGTTTGAAAATGAAATCAATTAACACCAGTCAAAATGACTGATCTTGCAATTTCAATTGACATGTAACATTTTCTTTCCGTAATGATATCATGATTTTTGTAACTATAACTAAAGAATCAGTTTTATGAACTTTATATTATCTTATATAACGTGTTACATTCGTAATAAATATATTTGTTGCTATTGCTATTTTTTACCACACTAATTGTAAGTACATTTTCTAAAGACTAGTCATTTTGACTGGTTTTTGTTAGAAATAGGTATATCAAAATAACTGGTAAATCTAGTATTAAAATGCAACGACAAAAGGAGAAAATGCAACGATGAGAAAGACGGTATATATATTTTCAATTCTATTCAAGGATTTCTCCATTTGTATACAACGTGGGATTAATTAAACAACGGTGGTTCATTAATCCAGGGTTTAACGTCGAGTAAATAGGAAAAAGCTGATTGTTAAATCGATATTTAGAAATAAATCGATACGAACAATAGAAAGAACGAACGAAACATGATGAACAATTGATCGATTAAATGACTACGAGAAAATTAGAAAATTAGAAACGTTTAAGTAGAGTATAGCTAATTTCGAATGGTAACAAGAGAAATACCTATTTACATATTTATACATGTATACAATAAATGTGTATATATATATATGTAAGGATTCGTGAAAAAATTGGGCCGTTGGACTGACTGGACCGGGATTCGAACCCGGATCTTCCGCTTTTCCGGGCGACTGCTCTTTAACCATTGAGCTATCCAGGGCCCACCATCCAATCTCTTCACGAATGCCTATTTAAGTTTGGCTTGGAGGTGCTCGCATCCCACATATATATAATCGAAAGCTCATTCTCATTCGAATGAGTAACGAGAGATAGAAAATTCAAAGGACGTTTTGCACGACCGATTTATATATCCAAGCAGCGAGATAATTAACTTGGCAAATAGACCGGACGTGAATGCTTGCCCCGTTAGAGAAGAAACGGAAAAAGAAGAACGAGTATTTGATAGAAGAAGTAGAAGAAGAGGAGAATGAGAGGAATGAGGCTCGAGGACAAAAGAGAGAAATACGAACACGGTGTTATTTAGAAAGAAATAGAAACCTTTAAAATAGAGAAAGAGAGAGAAATAGATAGACAGAGATGAACGGATCAGACAGATTTATAGCTAGAATGAGAAATACAGACACAATCCCCATTGAAAAGGGACAGACGAATAGATCGTTCTGTAGAAAGAGACGGAGGACGGAATTAATGATCGAAAAAGAAATAAATAAACAGACTTTTCTTTCACTGATAAAAAAGAAAAAAAGACAGGGATACCTAAAAAGAATGATAAAGGGAATAGATAATCAAAATAAGATGATAATGGGTTTAGGTGGAAATAAAAATAAACGTTAGTGAGAAAGAATGATGGAAAATCGAAAAAATTCATTATTGTGTTAGACAATTTTTGATATACCAATTGATTCTATGTATTCAATTAACAATAACGTGACCAAGTGTGTTAGTTCTATTAAATTAAGATTATTTAGATTTAAAATAAATAAGAATCATTTATAATCTTATACACTTTTTTCCTCCAAATATTTTCTTACAAATTTTCAACAAAATTTCCAAAAAATTTTTCTTCAATTTTCAAAAATATTTACAAAAATTTACAAAGTTTCAAAAATTACAAAGAAAACCAATTTAACCAATTGTCACCAAACCAAAAAAATTCATTATTATTAAACAATATCTGATTAATTCTATTCTTCTACTAATTAATTCTATATCTTCAAAAAACAACCAACGTGACCAAATGTGAAGTATAATTTTCTCACCAATACCAACTTGCTCTAGCACCTCTATGAATGATACGTTTAGTTTCAACCAATAGAAACCAACCAACTGAACACGATCAATCTATTATTATCACGATTACTACCCATCTAATCGTGATTGTGATCGTGATCACTGATCATGGTGTCATCGTGGTCATCCCTACTACCAATCGAAGAATAATTATCATCAACTAGTATATACAACCCACCAAACTATGTTTACAGAAGTTGTCTCGCGTGCTTTCTCATTACCCGGACATCCCGTTGATATGTTTTCCACGCTCTCGAATTGATAATGCGAGTCCAGGAATACAACGACCTTGTTTTCAAGAGCTTACTTTCGAACAGGAACCCTACCTTCCTACCAATCTACCTCCTCTTCATACGAAATCACCTAAAGCTCTTTCTCTTTCACACACAATCACACACACGCACGTATAAAATTACACATATACATATACACACATGTGCATGCATTTATAATAGTGTCTCTCTCTTTCTCTCGAACAACTTTGCAAATTACAAAACAGTTGGGAAAGTAATTAATGAAATCGTTTCTTTCTCTTTTTTTATTTGTTTGTTTTTCGTTTTTAACAGAGAAACTCGTTAAAAATTTCACTTGGAATGATCCTTCCCTTTCCTTCCTTCCTTCCTTCATTGGTTTTTATTTTACTCCTTCTTTTTCTGTTTTTTATTTTTTATTTCGTTTACGTCGACAAGAAAGACAAGGGATGAGAAAAGAGGAATAGAAAAAGTTTCTAAACCCGTAGGTCCGATTTAATTGCAATTCTTGTTATTGCGAGAAAGACAAGGCAAAGAAAACAATGGGACATTACTTCTGGTTACCCCCCACCCCCACCCCTTCCTCCCACCCTCTTCCCTCTTCCCCATTTCTTCTTTTTCAACAACAACAACAACAACATCTCGAACGTTTTCTAATCTTTTGAATGATTCAACGATCAACTCAATGACGCATTAGAACGTTTTCCGTTCTCGATAGGAATTACAATTGATTACGGTTTCATTTATAGGTGAAAACAAGGAAAAAGAAATTTAATAAAGAAAGACAAAAATATAATATGATATGTTAGAATGTGAAATTGGAATGTAAAATTGATTTCGTTCAAGGACGCCTACCCCCTCCCCATTCTCTCCCCCCACAGTTTTCTCAAGTTATCCAATAATTCTCGATCTCGAAACTACTGTTATCGATATTTGTGCTCATAATTATGAAAGTGGTCTAATTGTAAATCATATATTTCTTGTTTCGAGATATTTAAAGGATTATATTTGAATATTAAATGAATTTTATATGATATTGAAATAACAAACACTATTTAACGGTTCATTTTTGACATTGAATTTATTTAGTTGAAAATAATGTGGTGTGAAATAATTAATAAACTAATTTTTTTTTTAATTTTGACTAACATTAGACCACTTTCATAATTATGGGCACATTTGTTACGTTCTTCTTTATTTATTTATTTATTTATTTATTTTTGTATTACGCGAAGAAAATTATTGACAAGAAGAAGAACAAGAACAACGAGTTGAATCGATCTTTTTTGTTATTTTATCATTCTCAAGTGCATGCTCGATGATGATTATTGAATCATTGTCTTTTTATGTGTTTACAACGTGACCCCCTTTTTCTACGGTTCGATTGTTCCCTCCTTCTGATACGTTTAAGAAAAATAATTCCGATAACGTGTTGGTAAGATAAAATAGAATTATTTCGAAGTGAAATCAATTATCGTATTATTATACGACGTTGTGTCTATTCCTATTCAAATTTATTAGAAATGATCATGATGATATTTTTGTGGGTAACGTTAACGCGAGATTTTTATTATTATATCATCACTTTCAAATGCAATCCAATGCAATTTAATTCGCAGTAGTATTGTAATTTGTTCGTAATTTAAATATAGTTTCTTTTTTTTCTGATAATTCGATCATTTAATTGAGATAAATTAACTTCGAAATAAACGAGGATTATATTTATACCTTGTTTTTCTTGTTTTCTTCGAAAAATTAAATACAACGGTCGAGATATTTAAAAAATAAAAATAAAAAAAAAAAAAGGATAAATAAAGAGAACCTCGTTGATCCTTGGAATAGCACGATTTACGTTAATTCTCAAAATAATTTTGTTTCTGAATAGAGAAAAGAGAAAAGAAAGATAAATAAATAAGAAATATTTTAGAGAATAAATAAAATTAAACGATACACCCAGTATATATAAATACACTTGGCGTATGCAGGAAGGTTCTGTTGTTTCGAGAATACGTCGATGTTTCTTCTCTCTGAGAGAAATAAAAGAAAATTTGCAATGGAAATAGGGTGGTGGTGGTGGTGGTGGTGGTGGTGGTGGGGGTGGTGGTGGTAGGTACGTTCTTGACTTACCCCTTCTTAGCTTCAGGGTGACGGGGTCCGATGAGAGCCGCAGACATTTCAGCACTGAAACAGAAAGATGCTGAGAGAAAAGAGTAAAAAATAAAAAAGATGAAGAGAAAGGGAGACTTCGGTGTGTGTGAGAGAAAGAAACAGAGAGAGAGAAAGAGAGAAAGAGAGAAAGGGAAGTAAAGGGAATGTCCTGAAAGAACGAGTGAGTAAGTGAAAGAGTGAAAAAGAGATAGAAAGAGAGAAAGAAAGAAAGAGAAAGAGAGAGAGAGAGAGAGAGAAAGAGAGAGAAAGAGAGAACAAGGCAACCTCGAGAAGTGGGTGGGTCTGGTGACTGGAATGAGAAGTACGTGGGTCGACCTGGTGCTTTCTACATTGAGGTAGAACACGTCTATAAGCTAAACCGAGCTTAGAAGGTACTCTACGACATTGCTAACTATAATTTATGAAGGTTATCATCAATATGACACACTGACTATGATTAAGGTAGGTAACCCAAAAAAAAAATCTATTATTTTTTGAATATTTTTATATTATTTTTGTTTTTCTTTTTAATTTTACTCGATTTAAATATACGTAATTATATATTGGATAAAATTTATATATATATATATATATAAAATAATAATAATTGTTTTATATAAATATAATTTAATTTTAAAATAATATATTATAATTATGTATTATAATTATAATATATTATTTTTTTTTGTAATAAAATATACTTTCCTCTAGACACCAAAAAAAAAATAAGAAAAAGGAAAAAACTAGCCAAGAATATCGATGACATAAAATAACGAAGATGAAACAAATAAAGAAAAAAAAAAACAATACGCACACTATTGTCTCATAGATGAACGTGATAAAAGTAGGAATTGCAACACCTGAAGGTGTACGAGGAATTCGTTTTAAAATGCGACATTAAAGACGCATTAACAAGTTATTCTCGTACATCCTCATCGTAATTTATAGTTTTCTAAGAAGGAACAAATCACACAAACTTGATCTAAAGTTCAAAGTTCGTCAGACGTCTTTTAACAGAGGACACCGAGTATATGCACACATATGATATAACATATACATATACATATATATAAAAAAAATGTTTCAAAGTATGCGAACATAAATTTTACGAATGATTTTAACATATTACGCTAAAATAAAAACAGAAGATCCGAACAAAAAATATGCATAGAATGAATATGAATAAAGAAAAAAAAGAAAAAAAAGAAAAGTACAAGATACGATATATCAAACGTAGAAATTAATTCAGTGCCTTGACATTAAATTCGTTGCATCTAAATTACCATATAATTTATTCTTTTTCTTTTTGTCAAAGAGATATTAAACTAATTACCTAAAAGTGAACAACACCTAAGTTCAAGATAATCATTGAGAGACAATTAAGAAAAATAACGAACGTATTATTACTATATAAATAATTATTAAATTTATGTTTTAAAAGCTACCGAATTTATTGCTACACCTAATATAAAAGAAAAAAAAGAAAGAAAGAAATAGAGATAGTAGAATAAAGAAGAAGAATATATCAAGTAGTCAAATTAAATAAGTATACTTAAAAGGAGAAGATATGTTATCTCTGCTTGAAATTGTCATAGGTCAGGTGTCTTATTTCTTTCTTTCTTTCTTTCTTTCTTTCTCACTCATATTTTCTAACACGTAGACACTTAGGTACTTTTACTACACGTACTTTACTTTTATAATAGTTGAGAAGAAGTCCAGACTGAACTCTGCCCCTACCCCACCCCCCACCCACCTCCCCCATATCTTCTCCTCAAACACAGATAGAAAGGAACACATAAACTGAGATAATTTAAATAATCCAGCTGACAAATTTTCCACCGACTTTATAGAAGTGGTCATAGTATAGGAAAAAGGAGAAGACACACACACACACACACATTTTATAAAAATGATCTTTTTCATAATTATTCTCGCACGTTTCGTCATTTAAAAATACTTTTCATAGTCCTCGCGCCGTTCCATGGCATCCCGTGGACGTTTCATCAAGCAGATATATCTCTTTCTCTCTCTTTCTTTTTTTTCTTCTTTTTCTTTTTTTTTTATTTTTTTTCCTTCCTTTTTATTTTTCTACTTCTTTCCCTTGAAAAGATACGACGTTAAGTACATCTTCCGCGTGATAAGTATAATAATGCACGACGACGTTGATTCGTCGTTGAAATTTAAACGGAATTTACATTACAAGATATTCTTGACTTTGTTTTTTGTTGGTTTTTTTTTTTTTATTATTCTAATAATTATATTACTTTGGAAAAAAAAACAAAATTTATCTATAAAGTAATTTAACTTAGACAAGATTACCGGACATTTAATCGCAACTTATGTTTTTAGAAATACGTAAAGAAAAAGATTTAATGATTCGTGATAAACGAAAAAAACAAATTAAGAAAGAAAATAATTTATTACGGCGTAATTTTTTTTTTCACCCCATGCTAGAAATGAAATTAAATGAATTTATAATTTAATAGACGAGATATTATAATTCGTCGTCGCACATTTTTAATTTTCATTTTACTCGTTCAAAATTCGTTTGAGAGAAAAAAAAAAAGAAAAAAAAAGGGAAAAATATCCAAGAAAAAGAAAAAGAAGCAATTTATTATTACGTTCTCCCTCCGGCGTGTATAATAAATTGGACGAATTTAGATTTAGTAGACGGGCGCGTGTTCTAATTTTTTAATTTTACCCGTGAATTCGGATAAAAGGGAAAAAAAATATGAAAAACGATTCTCAGATGGGAAAGAAAAAGAAATGAAATAAAAATCGAGGAGTGAAAGAAATGAAACGATAATAATAATAATAATAATAATAATAATAATAATAATAATAATAATAATAATAATAAAATAAAAAGAAACAAATAATTATTAATCTTATTGTTATTTTATAGAAATAAAATGAAAACATAACGAGATTTAAATCTTACAATTAGTGAATAATGTAATTGACATTCGTCGTTACAATTTTTCATTTCCTTTATAAATTTGTTAACAAAAGAAAAAAAAAACGAAATCTTTAAAATCGAAGAAATATAAGTAACATGTTATTACGTAAGACTTTGAAAAGAGTACAATAAAGTGAAAAATAGTTTCGTTTAAAGTATCGAGAAGTCTTAAGGTTTAACAAATGGGATCAGAAAGGTCAATCGAGTAGTCCATCTTACAACAACGTTCATTTAAAAAAAAAAAGAAACTTTCATTGTAAAATATAGTCTCATATATGTTTTAATTGATTCGATGACGCGTACGGTGATGAATTTATCTATAGAAAAATATGAATTCAAAATTTCATTAGATTTCAATCAAATGAATCATTTTTATACGAATATTCACTGACAATGAGAGATATATGATATGACATAACCTCTAAATAGAAGAAAAAGAGAGAGAGAGAGAAAGAAATAAAATACAAATTCATCATGAAAAGAGAAAAAGTAGTTGACGTGTATCATAAAAGATAAATTACCAATTTCTGCGTTTAAAATCAAATTAATTGTCTTTTTACTGGTATATGAATACTCACTGACAAGATGACATAATCGTGTCTATACTTGATGAACAAAGAAAGAAAAAAAAAAACAAATAGATAAGTAAATACGAAAAAAGAAGAAAAAAAAATATAAAATACAATTTATATATAAATTACGAATTAATAATTAAAATATTTAATTTATATAAAATACAAATAAAATATTTAATTCTTACGTATGCTAAATCGAATTAATTCTTTTTTTTTTATTTCATGAATATTCAATCAAAAAATGTAATATTTCTGATAAATCAAAAATTTGGAAGAAATTCTTAGGACAAAAATCACGAGAGTTAGATGATAACAAATAAATCCTTACGTATTCTGTTTTCCAATGTGTTGTCGAGTACTATTTCAATCGCCATTTCTCTCGTATTATACGTTTGATGATTTGATATCTCTAATGCTCAATTTAAAAAACATCAACAATAACAAATTAATTATGAATAAAGCTTGGAAAGGGAAAGAAAAAGGAAGCCATCGGACGATAAGTCCGAGATGACATTTCAAGACTATTAAAAAGACAATTTCACATTAACGAGAAACTAGAGTCGGAAATGAAAGTCGTAATAATCGATAATATTATCGATAGTCGTGGGGAAACTCGTTAAATAATGAGGAGTAGGGGGGCAAAGAGAAAGACAAAAATTTCGAACGGGTATGGTTAATTGAGGTGTTGTTTTTTTTCTTTTTTACTATTTCTACCCTTTCATCTATCTTTTTTTTTCTTTTTTTCTTTTACTGATGTATAATAATCGTTGCAAATCGAATTATATCACGATAGTAATAAGTAACACGTAAAAGAATTCGTAAACGAACTGGTGGTAGTGGTGGGGGTACTGCTGATAGTGGTTGGAGTATTAGTGTGGTGGTGGGGGTACGAATAGTTGTGGTGGGGGTAGTAGTATGTTGTGGTGGGGGTAACATACCGGAGCACGTAAAGGTTCGATTTTATTTTTCTTACGTAATAATGCATTTTTCTGGTTTTTTTCTTTTATCAGCACGCTCAATGAAACGAAATTTTCACTCCGCAGATTAATACCTTCTCGCGATTCATTAAAAAAAAAAAAAAAAAAAAAAAACATGAATAATCGAGTCAAAGAGAAGGAGAGAAAACGAGACGATAGATCAGAAGTGAGAAAAGAAAAAAATACGCAAGATTGAAACGTAATCGTGAAACATATCTTTGAGACAGAGAATAATTAAATCGGTTTAAAATGAGAGTATACCTTACCTTCTTTAGTACTAAATCGGTTGACATCGACTTCGTTCACCCTGAGTATGACGTCACCGGCCTCGACCTGCAATAAACAAAAAAAAAAAGAAAAAATAAGGCAAATGAAAGGATCATTTCGTGTGAATCGGTCGTTTCAGCAAACACGTCAGCGAGAGAACAAATTAAATCAATTCCAAATGGAATAGAAGACGATGGATTACGCGATAAATAAATCAACGAGAGGAAGAGAGAGAGAACTAAAAAAAAAAAAAAAAGAAAAAAATAGAGAAAAAGAAGAAGAAGACGAAGAATGAATAGAAAGAAGAGAAGGTTAAAAGCAAACACGAGGTTGCAGTAAGCAAGCAAGCAGCAAGCAAGCAAACTGCAAGTGTTTATTGCAACAGGTCGCGGAGGAAAGTTTAAAGAGAAAAGAAAAGAAGAGAAGAGAGGAAAGGAGAGGAGAGGAGAGGAATGCATCGTCAACGGGTGATGCAGCTATGGTTTGCAGTGTTCGCACACGGTTTTAGAGCACTCGTCGAAGGTCAGTG